>NC_079450.1:37437868-37772035 GCF_903798145.1 Danio aesculapii | reverse complement strand
GCACCATGTTGGTGTTTTGTAACACATAATTTTTACGAGGTGGGTCGTTAACTCAATGCTCAACCCCAAACCTGGAGGACCAGGACATACACTACGGAAAATTTAGCTTACCCAATTCACCTATAGCGCATGTATTTGGACTGTGGGGGAAACCAGAGCACCTGGAGGAAACCCAAATCAACACAGAGAGAACATGCAAACTCCACACAGAAATGCCAACTGACCCAGCTAGGACTTGATCCAGCAACCTTCTTGCTGTGAAGCAACAGCGCTGCGCTACCATGTTGCCCCTGCGTGTATTTAAATATCTACTTACTAAATTTAACTTTTCTCTTTCGTCAGATGGGTTCAAGTAGTGCCTTTGTCCCGCTGCACTTCAGCAAGATTCAGCATCACAAACAAAATGACCACCTTGTGTCAACATATATCGAACAATCAGCACAGTTGTCAAGGCAGAATTTCAAGTGAAACTAAGCATTTTAAACAAATACTTAGTAAATTGTTTAAAGAAATTAAAATGTTAAGTTCAGAGAACTTAAAATATTAATTAAAAGATTTCTTTGCTGCCTAATGCGTAAGTTAAACAAACCCATTTAAGTTTTGACGCCAAAACTTGGTATTTTTAAGTAATGTCAAGTTATATTAACTTAATATCTTTAGTAATGACAACAGTGGAGTTTACAGTGTATGAAGTTTTAACACACAGCTGGCATGAATAAACATGTTGCTCGAATGTTTCTAGCATGTTGTTAGCATGTTAGCATGAACAGCATTTTAACAGAAATGTTAGAGACTATTATCCTGACAGAAGCTTTTCCATGTTAACTATACATTTTCCACCACAATGCGTAGACTGTTTTCATACTAACCCTGTTACTTTTGAATAGTAGTGTGTATATCTGCCTTTATATTTTAGGAACAGATAATCACCATATTTGGGGGTCCATGACATTAAAAGGAAAAAAATAGGAGAAAAAAAAACATTGGTCTTGCAGAGGTTTGAGGTAATTTTCGTATAACACACAGAAGTAGCAATTTGTAGGGGTTGATAACTCTAAAACGAGATGAGATTGGCATCTCCACTATGCGCTCTGCCCACCAACATGAAGGCCCAAAACTGCCGGAGCAAGAATTGCTCCACAAACCAAAGGAATTTCCTTTTACCTCATGTTGCCCCCAGTCTGCCTAACGCCTTAAATAGCTTCAATAAAAAACACACACAGAAATACACGTTCATTTATCCATCTCTCATTCACTCCATCTGTCTATCCATGCATCCATTAGTCCAAATTCCCTCTCACTTTCTGATTTAACACATTTCATCTACCTTACATTCATACATTTCGAACTCTGTCCCTCTTTGTCCTTCTCCTCTAGAAACCACAAGTTCTGTCTATCCGCATTAATAATGTGATTTATTTTCGCCATCTGCCAGTGCTGTTTCTGGTCGGGCTGAGTTCTCGACTGTGGTTTTGTTACTCACAGTCGCTCATACTAGCTCAGTGCATCAAAGCTACTGTAGATGGAAGTTAGAGCTGCTGATGACAGGATTTAAGGTTAAAAAGCAGGTCTACATGTCTGTCAAAACCTCAGCCAGGTCTCTGTTACCTACAAGCATGCAGTTTAAACAGTGTTGAACAGAGTTTACATGATTTTTTCAGTTGTCTGTACATATACTGTATATTGTTATTCTCATATTATCTTATTGTTATATATTTAATAATTATACAGATTGCTCACACAAATCATATATATAACTTACACAATATCTTAAACAACAAAAACAACAAAGGTAACTTCAGAAAAGTAGCTATTTGAGCAATTCAAATAGAAGAACAGGTAAAACATGTTAAAAAGAACTCATAAAACATGTAACTTCACTGCAAAGTAAGTCTAATTTGGAATAAAATGTATGTCAAATGCTTAAATGTAAGTATAAAAGAATTGTACACGACCCTAAATACTTTCCATGCCAACAATTTCTGTCAATTTTTGATATTTGCCCTTTTTATGGCCATGCACTCCTCAAATGAATATAATTATGACTAATCATGTCAAACTGTCACACCAACATGTCCTACTCGATCAAAAAATGCTAAAGTTAACTTGCAAGTGTATAAAAATAACCTTCATTTAGGATATTTTAGGTTACAAAAACGTTGTGTGCAACAAATCTGGAAGAAACATATTTTTAGATATTTCTGACCCATGGGTTAAATGCTAAACAAACAGGAACCACATAATTTATTAAACACCAAGATACCTGCATTTGCTCAGGGCTAATGTGGAACTTGCTGAGTATGTTGCTGAGGAAGTTCTGCACTTCATACCATGGGTAGATGCTATTAGAACCATCTAAAACAATCACTATGTCCATGTATGTGGTGCATCCTGTAAAAAATACACCAAAATGATCAGTTAAATGCAGTTTTTTGCTTGAACAAAACAGGTCTGAAGTTTTAAAGATGTTTATCATACTCTGTGCAGTTGGTGCAATGACGTCCTTGGGCTCCATGTCGCTGGTGACAGATGCACAGATTCCTGTGCTGAATAGTGATGTACCACATTCCTGGGACCACAGAGGAGCACAGGCCTAGATGGCATAAAGAAAAAAGTTTACATCCCAGATTAAAAACATTTTAATTTACCCATTATCAGTGGTGTAAAGTTACTAATTACAAATACTCAAATGACTGTAATTGAGTAGTTATTCTCAGGAATTGTAATTTACTAAGTAGTTTTAAAGATGTGTACTTTTACTTTCCCTTGAGTACATTTTTAGTGCAGTATCTGTACTTTTACACCACTACTTTCCTTCAACCTGCAGTCACTACTTTATTCTTTCTTGTCTATGGGTATTAGAAAAATCAGTCCAGTAATTCCTGTCCAATCAAATTGCACATAGAAGGTAAATCACATGATAATGAACTACCTCAAGACATGGGCAATTTATAATTGCAGCAAATTGTTCGGAAGCATTAAAAGTGTCCAAGAAGATGTCCAAAATCTTTACACACATTGACCCAGAGACTGTTTTGATGCATGTCACTGATGAAAAGTTGTTAATGTTTACTGTATGATGACCGAAATGGCCTTAAACACCCAGCAGGCACAAGATGTCAACATTATGTCAGATTGACGTTGTACCCCAATGTCATGGGGATGTTGCATTTTGTTTGGAAATGAAAATGTCAGGCCTACGTCAATGTCTAACATCCAACCTAAAATCAACCAAATATCAATGTCTAATGACGTTACAGCTAGATGTTGTGTGGATGCTACCACTATGACAGCTATCAGATGTTGGATTTTGGTATACCTGACGAATAAATGTCAATATCTGACATCAATATGACATTGGTTTAAGATATTGGTTCGACGGTGGGTTTTGGTCGGTTTCTAACAACCTAAAATCGACCAAATATCAACGTCATCTGGCGTCATTATTGGACATCAAAATAACATTGTCCTTAGACGCTGGCTAGAAATTTAATTTTGGTCACCTGCTGTCAAAACTTAAATCGAACCTAATATTAACTTCTTATGACGTTGTGTGCCTGCTGGGCTATAACTTAATGCACTACAGAATGTTGCGTTTACACACATCCACAAATTACATGTAAATGCATCAGCTTTTTACAGCATAGTACTCACTACTCACTACTCTTGAGTACTTTTAAAAGGGCTACTTTTTACTCATACTTTGAGTAATATTTACAGCAGATACTTTTACTCTACTTGCACTACATTTTTTTGGCAAGTAATGATACTTTTACTTAAGTATGATTTTTCAGTACTCTATACACCACTGCCCATTATCCAAATTTCACCACACCTAATTTCTCAGAGATTTGTTATTTTTAAACTCCATCTTTCTGTGAGTCTGTTCTGATTGCTCAGATAACCCGTTTTGTTGTGATTGGTCTACCACTTATAACATGTGTCCAAAATGAAAAGGGGATTGCATAAACAATAAAGTGCAAAGTGCACTGTATTAGATTCATTGCACAATTTCAGTGGTTAGTTTTTGAGAAAGTGCGTATGCTCTAAAATTTGTGTTTGGATCAATAAAAAATACATGAATAAAAACGTCGACAACACAAACTATATAATATTTTTGTGGCTGGGTCAAAGTACACATTTATAGTTTTCAAAACTATTTATATTCATAAACAGCTTCATTACATATTGCACGACGTGTATCCTTTTAAAAGGCACAACAAGGATGCTTTAAAGGCGCATATAATTATCTAAAGTGAACATATTTGTATCTAAATGACACACGCTTTTTTTTTTTTAAGATATTGCCCCTGTGACTGATTTTGTACTTTTATATCATCTATAAACATGGCTAACTTATTTTGAGCAGCATTTACTTTCAACATATGACTGATAAGTGCACAAAAAATCATGGATTTTGTAAGCACTTCATGTTAAATTCTGTGAGTAAATGTTAAGTCTGGTATTTTACTTTTTCTAACAAATTGTGTCTGTTTAAAGGGAGGGAAACAATGTGTGCTGGTCAGACCAATAAAATCTACTGAAGTGAAGTAAACCAGGGAAACTAGGAGAGGGAACAGAAAGAAAGCAATCAAGAACCAAAGAAGAAATATATAATAGGAAAAAGTGTAGAGCAATATAATATTGCTAAGGGATTTCTCCTTCATTGCTCCTGCTACTTACACCACTTAAAAGTATGGGTTCAGTCCAAATTTTTTAAGAAAATGAATCTAAATATTAAACTTTAAAGTGTACAGTAAAGACAATGTTTCATTTCAAACATTTCATTTCAATGTCTTTTAAACTTTAAATTAATCTAAAATCCTAGAAAAATCACTCTGGATAAAAATATCAGAGTAGAAATACAATGCAGAACAGACTTTTTCAACATTAATAATACATTTCATTTTCACACATCAACTCAGCATAATTGAATGATTTCTAAATCTAATTATTTTTCCCCTCAAAAGAAGAAGTGACATTTTGTTTTAAATGTTCAAATCTTGTGAATAATTTGATGTTGATGCTCATTTATGCCAAAATTACATGCGTCTGAGCAAAGTTTAGGTATTGTTGATGTCTCTAATGAAACATTGTTTATTTATGCCTGAATTTTTGGGGTCTTTTACTCTGAATAATCTGAAGAGCGGATGAAATGTGATTTAAAATAGCTTTAAATGTGATTTTTTTTCTCTCCTTTGAGATATAATCACCAAAATTGGTTAATTAAAGAAAGAACAAGATGATTATGAGAAGAGAGGGAAAGTGAATATGAATCGAGAACTGTTGATAAACTCTGGTTATTGTCATAAATGCTTTAACAGAGTTGGCGGCTGCTCCTGCAATGAAGCAATTTAAACGTACTTGGTGGGAATGGGAGGAGGAAAGGGGTAAGAAAACACATAAAAATAGTACGTCTTCAAAGCGTACCATTTTATTTGCCTGAAAAACCATTGTGAGGATTGGTGAGGGAAAGAATGGAGAAAAAGAAAACATGCCAAAAGTTGAAAGAGGGAGAACGAGACAAAAGAAAGACGGCTTTGGAAGGAGTGGTTAGACTGAAGGGGGTAAATGTTCTGTGATTCCCCACCCTGTTATTACGAAGGCCTGAAACAGAGGGATGGAAGGATATAGGGAAAGGAAAATGAGAGAATGAGTGCGAGAGACAGAACTGAAGTGGCGATGAGGGTGAGAGGTGCTATGGCTTTTCCACGGCCTGTTATTACAAAGGGCTTGAGTCACATTCCTATCCTGTTATAGCACTGACCAGCGGAACAAACACAGACTCGCAAATCTTCAAACAGGTACATTCAATTAAACGCTGTGCTTAGTGATATTTGAATCCTCAATGTGGGGTTCATTATGTCCATGCTGGGACTGATAGTTTTAGTTGGCATACATCATGGTGAACTATGTGTGACTCCATCCCAGAAGCTGCGCTCACTTGCTCTCCATTTAACCCCCTGTCACACAAACACACACACAAAACATATTTTTGTATGAACGCAACGGCAAAGCATTCGCTCGTTCTCGTAAAAACAGTCTGACTACTGGCGAAAGCCACCCAGCAATTCCACCAAAGCCACAGCGGAGTGGCTCCAGAACTGGACTGATCTGGTTCACTGCTTTCTGCCCAACACAAAAAAGCCTTGTGTGTGTGGATGAGAGAGTGTGTGTGCGGGGAAAAGAATTTTAGAGGCTGAAACCATGAATATATTATGAGGAAAACTGGCTGGTTTGCTCCGCTTTGGGTCAGGTGAGGTTTTAGCTTGTTTTTGTCTATCATTTGCTCATCCATCCATCCATCCATCCATCAATCCATCCATCCATCCAACTCGTCATTATCCTTTAATGAATAATGAATAGTTCACACAAAAAGGAAACTACAATCATCTGATCCCATTCCAAATCTCTGATTTTCTTTGGGTTCTATTCAAATCAGAACTTAGTTTTTCTATAAGATGATATTTCAAGTCTTAAGTGGCAGTTTTGTGAAAGAAGTAGCTTTAAAATTCCATTGTTATTCACTATAAATCTTGCATTCCAACCTAACCCTTCTTGGCACATTGTTAAGTTAAACAGTAGTGTCCATTTTTTTTGAATGAATCAAGATTTTTCAATGAACGATTCATTCAAAATTTGATGTGGTTCTCTTGAAACAATGACTCATTTCCAGCAGTTAAACAATAGTTCACACAGAAGTTTACACTTTGTGGTTTCAGAACTTTATGACTTTATGAAGAAATTTCACTGTACACAAAAGAGGACACTTTAAAGAATGTGTGAAACCAGTGGTCATTGACATCCATAGTAAGAAAACAAGTCAATGTGGAGGATGAGTAATTGACAGAGTTTTCATCTTTGGTTGTTCAGTCCCTCATGTTATTTTAAACCTATTAGACCTTGGTTTGACTTGGTTCAAAACGCCTACTGTAGATATTGAGTATATGAAAGGATTTCTGTCCATAAATTGAAAGAATGAACCACCAGCTTATGCATATGTTTCACGCAGCGGATGCCCTTTAAGCTGCAACCCATCACTGGGAAACATCCATACACGCTCATACACTACAGACAATTTTAGCTTACCCAATTCACCTATAGCGCCTGTCTTTGGACTTGTGGAGGAAACCAGAGCACCCAGAGCTCATGCAAGAGAACATCACCCAGAGAACAGGCAAACTCCACACAGAAATGCCAACTGACCAAGCAGAGGCTCGAACCAGCGACCTTCTTGCTGTGAGGCAACAGCATTACCCACTGCGCCACCACATTGCCCACCCCAGAAATTGTAAAACATCAAAATGTACACAAGAAAATTGTTAAAGTTATGCAAAGGAATCAAGTAAACTGACAAAACAAAACAAAACAAAACAAAAAAAATTTAATTCATCAATTCATTTTGGCTGAATAATCCCTTTAGCAGGCAATCGGGGCAGCCATTAACAATAGATAATTACAATATAAATTCATCTTTTTTTCATACAAACCAGTCATATGATGAATGAAAGCTCATGTCCTTATTCATAGTGAATACTCTGTAAAAAGTGATTAGTTACTTAAAGCGAGTAAACCAATTGCCTTAAAAGCAACAAGTTAACTTTACAAAAATAACGTAAGTAACCCACAGTAACTTGGAACTGTTAAGCTCACTTAAATGTATTATTATGCAAATTGTACACACTTAAAAAAAAAAAAAAGTAAACTAATCACTTTTTCCAACACACATTTATTATATTTGTTTTTTCCCAGCTTTTCTGTATCCAACAAAATGAAAGTAACTAAAATAAATCTGCTCTTCCAGACTTCTAAATTCAATACAGGCTATAATTGTAGATTTTTATGGACTGAATGAAGCACCAAATATGTAACATTGTAATAATTGCAGTAATTATTTGAAAACATGCTAAAATAGTCTGACACTGTAAAAAGGGATTAATTGACTATGCGTAAGTTATGTAATTGAAAAAGTGAGTACAATTCGCATAATTATAAAATTAAACTTAACAGTTCAAAGTTACAGTGGGTTTACTTACATTATTTTTTTAAAGTCAACTTGATACTTTTAAAGCAATTGGTTTACTCGCTTTAAGTAACTAATCACTGTTTACAGCTGAGTAAATACCACTTAAATTTATCATTTTGTTTTCCACAGGAAAAAGAAAGGCATGTGGTCTGGAATGGCGTAATGGTTAGTGACAAAACCTTAATTTTTGGGAGAACTATTTTTATATATGCACACCCATACAGTATATGAACACTGACACTATAATGTGTCATTCCAATAGTGGCCCTGTTTTGCAGGTGGTCACAGGCAAATGATAGACAGTGGTCATAACAGATGGTGGTGGCTGTATGAGACAGAGAGGATTTCAGAACCACTCATTCTAATGCCACACCACAAACATGTACACACTCATGCCCACTCACACATATGGTGCATGTATATATATATAACATCTCTTAACAATCCAAATATTGCTCAAAATCATCTACAGATTCTCAAATATAATCTTACCAGGAAGCCTTCTGAAGCAGTAGGGGTCAGCGTCATCCCCAAATGAGAGTTTTTAAGATTTCGAGACACATTCTGAAATGCATTTTCACCTGTACACAGAATAATACAAAAGCATATAGTAAACTAGCACTCAGTCAGTTTATGTACATTTCAGTTTACAGCGAGTTCAATACCTAGATTAACTTTGGAGCAATTGGAATTCTCATCTTCCACAATGCACTTGTAAATATCTCCCTTCCTATTATTTTGTGGTCCATCCCATGGAGCACCAACTAGGAGTCTGATTTAAAAAAAACAATGCATCAGTCAAAATACAATAACAATACAACAGCCCAGGCTCATTGGAAATACATGACCCAGCCAACAGTTTTGTGAAACATAAAATTCGTTACTCTGGACACATATTGTTGTATGATTCAGATTACAAATTCACTAGAGGGTGTCATAGTTCCCGGCCTTTTCATTAATTAACCACGATCAGACTGGAGGTTTTCAATACAAGAAGATAGACGTTATTGAACATAATAAAGCAGAGAAAGTGCAGAGCAAACATCTGAACAATCTGAAGTCTCTTCTGGACAAAAGAGTCTTTTTTCTGTGCCCTCTTTATACAGATTTTCCTACCACCTCTAGGTGCTCTCATTTTACCTTTTGACCATCTTAGGGTGTTTTATTGAGAGGTCTGAGGTTTCATGTTATTCTTGGCCCTGTCCTCCGCAGCGTAAACAACTGTTTTTACACCAGAGATGTGTTCTCCATAGATGCACCTCTTCTGAATGTTTACACACATTGTCATGATGGTACATAAATTTGATGATATATTACTCACTCTCCTTAATGCCTCCTACAAATATAGCTTCATATGAGTATTTTACATACATATTCAGTAATTCTATAGGTAACACTTTATTTTGATGGTCCATTTGAGTATTAATTGACTGTCTGCTTAATGTCTACTGATACTGCTCCTTCAACAGACATTTACTGACTATAAGAATCTTTACAAGTGCATGTCAATTTACAGTGACCCTAACCCCAACCTTACAGTCTACTTATAATCTTATGAGAATTAGTTGGCATGTAGGTGCAATATAATTTAATTCAACAAACGGACCATCAAAATAAAGTGTGACCATTTTATATATTCAGTTATTCTCTAGCATCTCATGTGTTGCTCCTGCTCTTTTGCAGGTTTTCTCATATTACACAAACCCAGTTTTAGAGCCTGGCTCATGTTTACTACACACTACTCCATACTTTTAGAGAATACAAAATCTTCTTCAAGGGCTACATTTGGGAAATCTGTAATACGTTACTTAGGGTACGTTTTCTTGTATGTTGCTTCTTATACACGTTCACAGGAAGGTGAGGTTTGTCATACAGATAGATAAGCAACCAACTAACCTTTACCCTTCCTTAAACACAACCAATAGTGCAATAATGTACAATAATGTACTTTTCTTCTATTTTACCTTGCTTTTACCTGTCTTATGGAAACGTGCTTCACTGGACTCATACCAATGCTCTGCAACCACTGTACAAGCTGAGCTACCAAGCAAGCTGACAATGCCAGAAAGGTCCATATGAAGATAGATATGTGAGTCTAACATATTATGCAAATTAGACACTGTTCATTTCTTTTGTGATATTAATTTGGTCTTGTGCAACAAAAAATATTCTTTATTTACCAATAGTATGTCTTTGTAAATATCATTAGTGTTAAAAGGAACAAAAATTGTTAGCATTGGTCATACTGCACCCCATCATTCTTAATAAACTACATTCAAACAGATTTCGAGGTACATCTTTGCAGTTTCACAAAAAAATGTAGGCTGAAGCGCATATTTCCAATGAGCCTGTGTTGCAGCACAACAAGAAGCAGCACAAGCAGCAGTACAAAGGAGACTCTAAAAGAAAAGCAAAGCGTTCCATAACTTTTATGCCTGTTTTATTATGGTTTGCAATCAGCCGACATGGTTTGTTTACCCTGAAATTAAAATTTTGCCATTATTTACGCATCCTCATGTTGTTCCAAATACAAAATAACCTCCTTGTGACACATATGGATATAGTTTATGATCTCTTTTTATGAATGTTTTGAATCTTGATAGTTTTGGATGAATATACTTTAAATGGAAGCACAGAAATCTCTTAGATTTGGTAAAAACATCTTCAGTTTTGGAAGACGAACAATTCTGTCAATAAATGTTGACAGAATTTTAATTTTAGGGTTAATTAACACTATATGAAACCTAGTTCTTAAATCTAAATGTAAGTTATAAAAATAAACAAGTACCAAAACATTACTCACAATTTCTCCCCATTGTCCTCATGCTGCAACACAGAAAAGCCAAACAAAGCATCTTCTGGTCCACTGAAAATCCTTGGTCTCTTTACATCAATATTAAAACATTCACACAGCCCTAAAGGAGAAAAAGAGTGAGAGAGTCGTATGAGTACTAGATACTGTAGTATACAATATATTAGTAAATATTAAACACATCTTTACTCCAAATCTAACATATTGGATCATTTGAATGGCTATATAGTGAAATGAGCCAATCAGTTCAAGTTCATTTATTTATAGAGCACATTTAAAAACAGTCACAAGACTGACAAAAGTGCTGTACATAAGACAAAGTAAAATAGAATAACAGAATATAAAAACATAGAAATAGGACAAGAGAAACTTGTAGCAGTGGAAAATGTAAAAAAAATGTAGCAGTAGAAAGGACTATTAAATAATATTAAAAAGCTAAATAGGTACGTTTTTAGGAGTGATTTAAAAATAGATAGTGATGGAGCCATTCTAATCTCAAGGGGCAAGGTTGAGAGATAGGTTGTGGCGAGATTATGAAGGGATTTAAATATCAGTAAAAGCACTTTAAAATCAATTCTGAATTGGATGGGCAGCCAATGGAGGTCCCTTAGAAGAGGGATAATGTGGTCATATTTTCTGCTATTAGAAATAAATCTTTTGGACCAACATTTTGCAGCATTTTGGACCAACTGAAGGCGAGAAATTTGAGATTTTGAAATGCCACAGTAAAGTGGATTGCAATAGTCTAACCATGATGTAATAAAAGCAAGGACAGCCATCTCTAGTGTGGTGGGATTTAAGAAATGTTTGACTTTAAACAGCAACGGAGTTGATAAAAACTGGAGCCAATAACCGTACTGATCTATTTGTCTAGTTTCAATGACTCATCAAGGATGACACCCAGATTTCGCACACGGGGGATCTGAAGGCAGATAAGCATCCCAGATTTAGGCATGTGACCTGAATGTGGGCTAAAGACAATCACCATGGATTATCATCATTTATTTTTAAAAAATTGTTGGATAGTCAGATTTTAATCTCATCTAATCACCTTAGTAATGTATTAAGAGCGAGAGGGTCATTCCTCTTAATAGGTAAGTCAATCTGGGTGTCATCAGCATAGAAATGGAAAGACACCCCATGACTTCTTAGAATAGAATGGCAGAAGCATATATAATGAAAAAAGTGAGGGAGCTAAGACTGAGCCTTGAGGGAGGCCACAAGCGAGATCAACAAATGAGGATGAGAAGTTACCTAATTTTACTGAAAATCAGATATGATGAATAGGTTTTTAGTTAATGTCAGGTTTAGGCTTACAACAAGGGTTATGGGTGTCTAGACTAATTTATTACCCTATCATATCCTGATTTAAAGGATAAGTTATTGTTAGGATTAGATTCAGGAGTAGGGATAAAGTTAGGACTACATTTTTGGACCAGTATGTCCAAAAGACAAAACAAAAGATCTCACTTAAAAATATACATGAATGTTGAAGTTGGTAAGATCTTTTAAAACCATTTATTTGAAATAGTAATGTCTGTAACATTATACATATTTTGACTGTCCTTTTTATCTGTTTAATTCAAAGCACAAAATAAAGGTATTACTTAAAAAGTATACATGCTTAAACAGTTGCCATGGATAGAATGATAACATACACAATATTTATATGCTAAGATAATAAATATGTGGAAACATGAAGATATATTCATTTTGGTATCTCAAATGTCCAAGCAGCAAGAGACTAAGAGCAGTGAGGAACAGCTGTATTTGATGAATGAACTGCATGGATGGAGTGACAGACAGACAGGAAAAGGTTAGAGAAAAAGAGTTTGCAAAAGAGAGAAGAGAGGGAAAAGAGAGGGAAGGGCGTCGGTTGCAAAACTACTGAACATAGTGGTTCCCTGTTATGACATACAGACCTGGCCTTTATATGACTGTGAGAGAGAGAGAGAGAGAGAGGTGAAGTGAACGTGAAGTTCACCGGTGGATTTGTAGCTCATGGTAAAAGCAATTCAAAATAAACCAATTGACCAAAACAGCCTTGTGGAACAAAGATGACCAGTCAATCACACTCCCCGCATAATACAGACACTGAAACATATCTTTTTTGTGTGATACGGGTTTTGACCCATTCGTACACTGAGGTCTCATTCACTGTGGGTGAAGTTATGCTCTGAGAGGATTTCATCGGATTGTTTACCCAGAAAGCAAAGGGGGAGGCTTTGAGGGAGGGGGCAGGCAGGGAACCAAACTCCACAGACCTCAAACAGGGTGCCTACATTTCTCTCTTTCAGTCTCTCATCCCCTCTTTCTCTCTTTTTCCAGTGGAAGGAGAAGATAGAGAGGGATCCATATGAATCAAAGAAGAAATGAGACAAGGTTTTTTCTTTTTTCCATCCTAATAATCCCATAGTTCTCTTGTGCTCCCATTTTTTCCCCCGGTTTTGAACTCTTCTTCCTTTGTTGCAAGTTATGCTCACTATCTAAGAGACATGCAGATGAGCGTTCTTGCCATTGCTGACTTTGCAAGAATGCCTGATATATATAGTCAACTCAGTCTCCCAGGAAAATGTAACTATTGTATATTTTTGGCAAACTTATGTCTAATTCATATGAATTTGACCGAAAATGTTTATTTATACTCTCCCTTACCCTCTCAATTATTCACAATGGTTGCATCTTCACTTCCAACCATTCATTAACGCCAGCCCATGCCATCCACTCTGCCCACTGACTATCTGAAGTACACTGTTATCATTGGCCTAAACTCCCTGACCTTTGTATATTTCAATTACTGTGCTCTTCATTCACCACTTATGTATTCAGTGCAAAAAATGCCATACTACTATCATAACTAAATAAACATGTCCTCTAAATATCACATGCTCTTTAAACACCTTCCTCCCTACTCTGTCAATCTTCTTCTGCCAATGTCTTTTCAGCATGTTTCATTATTAAAACTGTTGCAATATTCAACCAATTCCATGTGTGTTCAATAAAAAGGTCAGGAGAGGATTTTCTTTAAGGTTTAACTTATTAGCAATTTAATGGCTACAAATGAATAAAGTTAAATGCAAAAGTTACATTCAGGAGGTGTGCAACAACTTTCATTTCCTGACTTCAACTCATATAGACAACTGATATTAACAGGTGGAGTTTAGTGAAATTTGTCACTTGTTAATCATTTTCCAGTCCTCCATTGGCCGCACCCATACATACGTCCTCTTTTTCTACGAATTCTCTGCACAACATTAAGAAGCACAAACTTTCTCAGCAAATATTCTGTGTTCAGTTTTAACATCTTTCTGCTGACAGGAAGTTTCTGCAGAGCTCAAGTTAATTTTGGATAAGCATGTATCTAGTAAATACTTTGATAGTATGCACAGCATCTCACACTCAACAGTAGAAGTTCAGTGACCTTTATATGACCTTTTAATTATCAATACAAATAATTGTTTAATGAAAAGAAAAAGAGACAAAATAGAAAAATATATTTTCCCTTTTCCTGAAAAAAAAAACATCCACATTGTAATATGTAGTAAGTTGACCTTACTTAGAAAAAATGAGGAAACCAATTGCACTAAAATTTCTAAGTAAAGTAGTGCAATAATTTTAAGTGAGCATAACTTAAAACTGCTTAATTTACAACTTCTTAATAAAGTAAACTTCAGTACCGTTTACTCAAAATAATTAGTCTTAACTTCTTATTAGTGTTCACATTACTAGGAAAATATTAGGAAACTGATTGCTTTAAAAATCTACCAATACCATACTCACTCAGGCCCGTTTAAATAGAAGTTGATATTTAGCCGCACCATGTTGGTGTTTTGTAACATCTAATTTTTATGAGGTGAGTCGTTAGCCCAATGCTTAACCCCCAGCCCCAGGACATACACTACAGACATTTTAGCTTACCCAATTCACTTATCACTCCACACAGAAATGCCAACTGACCTAGCCGGGGCTTGAACCAGCAACCTTCTTGCTGTGAGGCAACAGCATACCCATTGCACCACCTGTTTCCCCTCATCACTATTCTGACCTCATTCTCTATGATTGACATGCTTCTGACACATGACCACTCAAAAGTTGTAAATACATATTATTGTAAGTCAAGAATCTATTAAGTTTAACAACTTAATGTGCTAAAAAATTGGGATTACTTGTTTAAATATTGTAATGTGAACAAACGTATTCATAATAAGTTAACTGCACTTAATTTTATTAGTGAGAACAGCTATTGCTTTTTACAGTGCATCAGTGCGCAGTTCTCTGTATTGCCAACATACAAAAACGTCTTGCCAACAAACCTATGCTCACTCTCATGCAAAACCCACCCATTTCAACTTGTCTACTTGTCTGCTCGATAATATTCCATCTCATCTCCTTCAAGCTATATCCACTTCATTTGTACAGTACCTGTACTTACATCAACACATCCCTTTACCCATAGCATTTTAGCAGTCTTGGATAACACCACTGCTCCTTAAAGCCATGCTAAATCCAACACTTTCAGAAAATTACAGACTAGTATTCCTTCTGCCATTGCTTAAACACTTGAGTGAGTTGAATTCAACCAAGTTTCCAAGTCTTTCTTGTGCATAACAACGTCCTGGACAGTAACCACTCTGGCTTAAAAACAGACATTCTGCTTTGATTGAACTTCTCTCAGTTGTTGAAACCTTGAGACATTGGTTTCCAAATCCTCAGTACTAATCTGTACTCTTCTTGAATTTGTCAGATTTTTTTGTCATTTTTGTTTTTGTCATTTGTCACTTTTGATATGATTAACCACCAGATTCTCTAGGCAATCCTCCACTGGCATGTCAGAAACAACATTTCAGTGGTTCAGATTTTACCTCTCAGGTAGGTCATTCAAGACGTCTGGGAATGATAAGGTGTCCAAGTCACAACATCTAGCTACCGGGGTGCATCATGGCTCAGTTATCACCACTTCTTTTCTCCATCTCCATGCCATCACTAGAATGACAGTAATTCCAATGAATTCCTAATGATGCGATGGTAGCTATTTGTATGCTTGTCTGACAGATATTTCTTCATGGATAAAGAAACATCACCTTCAACATAACCAAAACAGAGTTTGTTGTGTTTTAAGACAACCCAGTGCTTCATATAAATTCTCCATCCAGCTAGACCTTAGAGGATAGCCAGGAACCTTGAATTTTTGTTAGATTATCAGATGAACTTTACAGACCACACTGGTAAATCTGGTAATCTAGTAATCCGGTAAAATGCTGCACCACCCTTTGTTGAAACTCTTGTTTGGTTTTAGACTATTTCTCTTTAAACCAACACTTTCAGGCTTCTGCAAATAGTCCAGAATGAAGGAGTGAAAGTGGTTTTTACAAGAATTCACATTTAGCTGATGATTTATCATAAGCTTGTTTGGCATGCTATACCAGGAGAGAGCCCTGAGCTCAAAGGATCCTTAAGCCCAGGGTTCCCTCCCATTTGCAGAGCGAGAGAACATGCAAACTCTGCAAAGGACCAGAGCCGGCAATGTTCTTGCTGTGGGGCAACAGTGCTAACCACTAGGCCGCCGTTCCACCCAATCTATGAGAAAAAGGAGGAGTAGGGGAGGAAGGGGGTTTCTTCCAGACGAAGATAAATATGGAATGAAGATTGTGGTTATATATATATAGTAACTTAGGAATCACACGATTGGAGGATCAAGATTAGCTAAAGCGGGACCGGCTGTGGTAAAACATAAGCACGTGACCCTCTCAAAATTAGTTTATAAATAAACTTCACTTAATGAAATGAAAAGCCCACATACCACACCTCTATTTATCAGATTTTGTTGATTCCCAATAGCCACTCAAATTCATATTCAAGGCACTGATTTTTGTCACTGCAGTGTAAATACCTTTACCTGAACTCACTACTTCAAACTTCAGGCTATGTGCACTACTTCAGACTTAGACTATGTGCCTGCCAGAAGCTTGCATTCTGCAATTAAAAGCACAGTATGGTATTGTAGAGGGTGTAAATTCACAACAAACAAAGGTGTAGTTTGATAATGCCATGACTGAGTGTGGAATCAGATGTTGTTGAGTGTGGAGCTGTCGTCTGCATTGAACCCTTTGGTGCTCATGCAGAAATCATGTTCAAGGATGAGCTAAAGTTTTCAAAACCTATCATGATAGTATGAAGTAAAGTAAGGCTTTTTTCCCCAAAACCCATCAAAGTGATATGAGGCCACTGAAGCAATTGCTAATTTGAGACAAGAGTGACGCGTCACGAAAGCAGAGCTTCTATTACGCCTCAGTCAACCACTTATGGTTCTTCTGGTTGTGATCATGTTTTACTAATCTAAATTCATTTTAAGCTTCTGTCATGTGCTGTGTTGTGCAGTCCAAAAAAATTGACAACATATTTTTCTCTGTTTTTTATTAAAATCATTGTGCCTTTAAACGGCACGTTGCAGTGCCATCTAAAAGAGGCAGAAGGTCGCTTTCAATGACTTTCACTCTTTCTGTTCCATGCTGGCAGAATAACTAGCTGCTAAACAACTAAAAGACAAATCTTGTTTCGTCAACACATTAACCTACTTCTATTAATCTATTAATCAACTTGTTCCTTAATTATTTATTGTAAAAACAAAAACTTGCTACATAGACACTTTTCACAGCCCCAACATAAAGTTTCTTTGGATAAAAGCATTTGTTAAATGAATAAATGTAAACATGTTTTTATTAAAAAGCAAGCACCCCAACCATAATCGTCTCTGCAGCATGCAGAGATCATGAATAAGAGCATGTGTTTTGTACAAACTAGCCACTAATTCACCAAAATATAATATGTATGATTTTGTATGATATGAATGATATAACAAGTATGATTTGTCATTGTGTTGGTATATAACATCTTCAATCTTTAGTCTTTTTACCCACACAGGATTGATATTTCTGATGTCTACAGTCAATTACAAAAACACTGTTATGCCAATAATTGGCAACAATTAGCAGTTATAATTCTTTGTCATTTGTCACTGATTCATCTAATAATGTTAAAAAGTCTTTATGGGTCACTCAATCATTCATTCAAAACCAATGTTTTAACAATTAATTCCACCAATTAATGAAAACCCTCTAAATTAACAGCAGAAACTTGAATGCTAAAAAGCTAAAATCACAAAAACTCAAGATTTCCCAATCAATAACTATTGTTTTTATTGAAGAATATGCTTAAAAAATAATATATTTACAGTGCTCAGCATATACACCCTTCACAAATCTATCTTGTAATTCATATTTTCAATTGGAAGCTTTACAATAGTATATTTGTGCATATACATTAGATTAGACAGTATTGAAGCCAAATCTGGAGCTTATCGAACAATATAACTATACTAATACTAAAATTATATGGTATAGAAAAATGTTAAATACAAATTTAAAAACAGAGGAAAAATCAAGAGAAGCAAAAAAAAAAAAAGTTTTGTAGGTTGTAATTTTTTTTCAATATTTTGCTTGAATTTAATTTAATTATCTTTTAATTTCTAAATATGTTTGTGTGACTAAAATATTATTTCAATAAATATATCTGTTTAAATGCACCAAAATACATTGCCTATATTCACAGAGAAATGGATCAAAATATTAATTTTCAAAATGGGGTGTACTCAATTATGCTGAGCACTGAATATAGAACCTATCATAGAGGACCAAATAAAAATGACACATTTAAACTCATTGAAAAATGTACAAAAGCACACACATCACTTTAACTGGGTGCTCAGCCAAACAGCAAAAAGTGCATAATATATATTCAAAAAGGTGGCAACACCAAAGCTCCAAAAAGGCCAATTTATTACATTAAAAGGCTGATACAAGACATGTAACATATCGAGCACACAGCTCTTCATCAGACAGTGTTCATCCCAATAAGTTGCTCCTTTTTGTACACTTCTGGAACACATGATCACACATATTATCTCACAACAAGAAAAATAGGAAAATTAAAAACATCCCAGACCGAGCATCAGTTGTTGTCAAATATGATGCACATATAAAAAGATAAAAATGGGGATCCTTGCAAAAATGAAAATGTACTTATTATTTACTCTTCCTCAAATGGTTATAAATATTTATGAGTTTGTTTCTTCTGTTGTACACAAAATAAGTTATTTTGAATGCCATAGTTCCAAAAACAGCTACTATGGAAGTCAATAGTTACAGGTTTCCAGCTTTCTTCAAAATGTCTTTTGTGTTCAACAAAAGAATTAAGCTCAAACTGGTTAGGAACAAGTGAAAGGTGATGAAATGATGATCACATAATTTTTGCATTAAAGAACTATGCCTTTGATGCAGAGTTTGCACTGTATTATTTTCAAAGTCATTGATCAGAGTGCTTTGCACACTGCAAAACCTGGGGTATTGGTGACAGAAGCTTACACACTGCATGACTACAAAGAAACAATCGCTAACAACTGGCTCGCAAACTATTTTTCACAATGAAAATGCACATGACAACTTATAAAGACAAAAAAACACAAAACCACACATGAATATAGACTTCAAGCTGGAAATGAGACCTCAACGTGACAGGCTATCCCAGACAAAACATCAAAAAGACATGGGTGCTCCTGCCAAAGTTTTCCCCATGCTTTCTTCCGTATTTTTGGTTCCAAAAAGGCTGATATAGAGACAAAGCACAACACATCATAATCTGAAAGCCACACCCGTTGGAGGGTGAAACAATCCCGTTCCATTGACTTTGTATTGCGGAAAGCTCCTTCCTTGTCATTTCTAACAAATAACAAAAATTCTTCTGTCAAAAGGTGATGGGTAAACCAGCTGAAAAAAAATCTAAATTAGTCAAGTGTTTTTTGTTTTTTGAAGGCTTTACAGTTTGGTAGCTTATATAAAAAAGTTCTTGGTTTATTTACTAGTTTGCTGTACACTATGCCACGCATTCCTTACCCATTTGGCCTCCCAATCATCCCCATCCACCGAATTAGCTGTATCACCATTTCTCATTCCACCTATAGTAAAGCTGGTGTGTGGTGAGTGCACTGGCACCATTGTCCTGTGGCAGCCGTTGCATTATCCAAGTGGATGCTGCACACTGGTGGTGGTGTGGAGAGACCCCCCTCATGATTGTGAAGCGCTTTGGGTGTATGGCCATACATGATAAATGCACTATATAAATACACACATTACATTCCATTACAGCAGCTTTTGGGTATTGTTCTGTTTTTTGCTGTAAGCCAGAAATGACAAGAAGGCAGCCTCCTGCAATAGAAAGTCAATGGAATGGTCTGTATTGATTTACCCTTGGGTGTGGTAGTGGTCTAAATGTGTTCTGTCTTTATTGTGGTTTATAACTCCTCCCTAAACTTCTTGCTTTGCTAAATCTTGCCAATAATAATCGCTAATGAGCTTTTTTTAGCCAGAACTCAGAACACACAACAGAAATTTTGAATCACCAACAGGTCGAGATATTTACCATGACAAACATTTCACAGGCGACACATTGGCGATGGCATCTTTGATAATCACACTCCGTGACCCTCATTTGAGTGAACGAGCCCTGATTTGCCTCCAATTTCAGACATTTATTATAGATTTAACAAATAAAAAATCTGGGCTAAAGTAATGCAATGTGAACTCGCATACTGTAAGTATCACCATAACAACAGCCTGCATCAAATGGTTCCTGCCAAAACTAGCCTGATTTTGTTAAGTCTAAACCAGGGGTAGGGAACCTATGGCTCGGAAGCCACATGTGGCTCTTTGACCAAAAATATGTGGCTCTCCAGCTGTCTCCCTACAATAATATGTTAAATTTAAAAAGATATGTTAAGTTTAAAAAGTTAAAACTGTTATAAAAAATTCAGCTTCCTATTGATAATACAATTACAATGACCTTTTTTACTGTATTTTTTTACAGCAAAATGAATAAGAATAAGAATAAAAGGACATTTCAACTTGAATCGCGACACCCAATGGCTCTTTAAAAGAATGCATTTGCCAAAAAAATTAGAATTGGCTCTTTGCTGAAAAAGTTTCCCGACCCCTGGTCTAAACCCTTCATATGCATGATTTATGTGCCTTGAACTATCTCCAAACTCTCTTCATCCAAAATCCCTCTTTTCACATTTACACTTGTTGTGCTCTCGATCTTCAGTGTTTGTTTTTGTGTGTGAAAGAGATCTGAAGTATCTTTGGTCCTGTTTCTCAGCTCTGTGGGTTTTCTTGGTCCATGCAGGCTCCGGGGCCTGTCATGACAACTGTAAACATTTATGTAGCTTGGTGGTGAACAGTCTGGAAAAGCAGTCCAGATTCTCTCACTCCTTACGCACAGAAAAACACACTTATACGCTATTACACACAGAAAAATCCATACCGAAACACTGACATTCTCAGCCACCGCTGGAGGGATGTCACTTTAAATGAGTCTTTTTAGAAATGCAAATGTACAGTTCAGCCATGCCAGTATGAGTAATATGTGAACACATATGGGACACATTACTGAGAGAGAACATGTTACTAAGAAACCCGCAGAAATGAGAAACAATTTGATCTATGTTAAATATGGTTTTAAAAATGTTCTGTTATTCCTACAGTCTATATTTGAGTCAAAGATATAACAAGCATCTGTAATAAAGGAAAAAATATTATAGACAAAAATTACTAGGCGGCACGGTGGCTCAGTAGTTAGCACTGTCGCCTCACAGCAAGAAAGTCGTTGGTTTGAGTCCTGGCTGGGCCAGTTGGCATTTCTGTGTGGAGTTTGCATGTTCTCCCCATGCTTGCGTGGGTTTCCTCCGGGTGCTCCAGTTCCCCCCAGAGTTCAAATACATGTGCTATAGGTGAACTGAATATACTAAATTGGCTGTAGTGTATGTTTGTGATTGTGAGAGAGTAAGGGTGTTTCCCAGTGCTGGGTTGCAGCTGGAAGGGCATCCACTAAATAAAAAATATGCTGCATAAATTGGCGGTTCATTTCGCTGTGGCGACCCTTGATGAAAAAGGAACTAAGCCGAAGAAAAATGAATGAATGAATGAAAAAATACTACTTAAAACACAATCTGAAATATTAGATATAATATTCAATTATTCAAAACTTTCAAAAAAATATTTGTAACAAGTGTTGATGTAGCCATTCATTCATTTTCTTTTCGGCTTAGTCCCTATATTAATCCGGGGATGTCACAGCGGAATGAACCGCCAACTTATTTATGCCCTTATAGCTGCAACCCATTTCATGGAAACATCCATTCACACTTATACACTACGGAAAATTTGCCTATCCAATTCACCTGTACCGCATGTCTTTGGTCTGTGGGGGAAACCGGAGAACCTGGAGGAAACCCATGCGAACGCAGGGAGAACATGCAAACTCCACACAGAAACACCAATTGACCCAGCCGAGGCTCAAACCAGCGACCTTCTTGCTGTGAGGCAACAGCACTACCTACTGTGCCACTGCATTAGCCTGATGTAACCAATACATTTTAAACATTCTAAACATTTAAACTTTTTAAATGAACAATTTGACTTTGAAACACCTCAAATTACCATCAGGAGTCACAGGTATTCATTTTGTTTTGCCTGTATATGTTTTTGAGTGATGGTAACCCTTGACATGGACTACATCTTGGATGACTTTAGGGTGAGTAAAAAATTATTTAATTGAATTTTTTTGAGAGCTGTACCCCAAATCTTTCTTGGGTTTGGGTTAGATAAAGTGAAATAAAATAATTAATAAATAAATAAATAAATAAATAAATAAATAAAGGCTGCACGGTGGCACAGTGGGTAACACGTTCGCCTCATAGCAAGAAGGTCGCTGGTTCGAGCCTTGGTTGAGTGAGTTGGCATTTCTGTGTGGAGTTTGCATGTTCTCCCGGTGTTCACATGCGTTTCCTCTGGGTGCTCCGGTTTCCTCCACAGTCCAAAGACATGCGCTATAGGTGGATTGAATAAACTAAATTGGCCATAGTGAATGAGTGTGTATGGGTGTTTACCAGTACTAGGTTGCAGCTGGAAGGCCATTCGCTGGATAAGTTGGCGGTTCATTCTGCCGTAGTGACCCCTGAACTAAGCCGAAGGAAAATGAATGAATGAATGAATAAATGAATGAATGAATGAATGAATAACATATAGTTGAAATCAGAATTATTGGCCCCTTTTTGAATTTTTTTTCTTTTTTAAATATTTCCCAAATTATGTTTAACAAAGCAAGGACATTTTCACAGAATTTCTGATAATATTTTTTCTTCTGGAGAAAGTCTTATTTGTTTTATTTCAGCTAGAATAAAAGAAGTTTTTAATTTTTTTAAAAACATTTTAAGGTCAAAATTATTAGCCCCTTTAAGCTCATTTTTTTGATAGTCTACAGAACAAGCCATCATTATACATCATTATACAATAACTTGCCTAATTACCCTAACCTACCTAGTTAACCTAATTAACCTAGTTAAGCCTCTAAATGTCACTTTAGGCTGTATAGAAGTGTCTTGAAAAATATCTAGTCAAATATTATTTACTGTCATCATGGCAAAGATAAAAGAAATCAGTTATTAGAAATGAGTTATTAAAACTATTATGATTATAAATGTGCTGAAAAAAACTTTTCTCCGTTAAACAGAAATTGGGGACAAAAATAAACAGGGGGGCTAATAATTCATGCAGTTTAATAATTCTGACTTCAACTTTAATAACTTTTGGGGGGAATTCGCACCACAACTTTATCACATGAACTAACTTTGATGTCATTAAAGTATCAAATGATCAAATAGTCAAAAAACTTATTGATATAAATTTTGGAAATGAAAGAACATACAAGTTGTATATCAACTTGGCAGTAATTGCATTTAAATGCAAGTAACTACTAATGCAACACAACTAACCCTTCCCAAGTTTAGGCAGACACACATTAATCCCCACTTTCTGTGTGAGATAATATCATACACCATGTAAACAAAATCTCAAGACTTCTCAGGTCAGTTACACTCACTTCTTAAATCACACTTCTTTTCAAACAGACTAAATGTATCTGCTCCATACATAACATCTTTGGTGGATTTCTTCTGACAAGTATTTTCCTTCTCTGCCTTTTACTTTTCATGCTATGTCTCTATCAGCTCTCCTACGAGGTGGGGGCGGAAGGTCTGAGAGTGAAGTGAGAAATGCAGGGAGGAATTAAGGGGGCAAGAGGGTGGAATTCCCAGAGTCCACACCTGTGTTCTCCATCTAAAGCATAGCAGAACATAACAGAGCTTGCTCATCACACAGCATCTGCAGAATCCATCAGCAGCCATACTGCATATGCTCAAAACAGACCCCGGCACCTACAGTATGCAGACTAAACAACACACAAACATGCGTATGATGATACAGTTAGTGACATTGCACTTGACTACAGTCTGGAAATACTTCATCCGCAACTGTTGTGCTCCATTAAAACAGCATTGCTAGCGTTTACAGTAATTTATCCAGACGTGTGATTTTGTATACCTAAAAAGTAGCTATTAAGAAGGCTGTATTTTATCTGAAATCTTAGTTTCTTCCGGTCCTGAATTTAAACAAAAGTCTCCCTCACAATCTCCGTCTTGCTGACGTCTGGATGAAGTTATTAGAAGATAAAACTCTGTAATGTAAGTCATTATTTTTGTAAAAGGAGCGATGTGGTTATGATTAGATAAAAACATTTTAATTCTTTACACTTTAATTAAACGCAATCAAGTCTATTCTTGAACTTAAGTGAGCCACATCAGTAATTACGGTATCATATAACATACATACAGTACAACTGTGGTAGAAAAGGACTGGGGAAAAACAGGTCACAGACAATTAACAGCCATGTCTTGTAAGTAGGGAATGTTTACAGATGACAGTTGGAAATGCCAGTGTGTACAGATTTGCATTAAGAGATAATTTTATATAAAGTTGACTGGGGGAGAGAGCACATGCACACCACATACAAACCCACGCGAATGACCACTGTATTTGCACTTACCTTTAAGTAGAATGGTGATCTTGAAAAGCAGCAGGTACTTGTGAATCTCCATTGGTCAGATATATAATTTCAGTCTCTTTTATCTCCTTCAATTAGTTTTTTTTCCAGCACTGATTGTAAATAAAGCGCGCTCATTTATGCAGGCGCGCATGCAGGCGCGTCTTCTCTCAGGTGTAGATGTGCTTCTTCTTCAGTGTCATGCTGGATCTCGCGCTCGTTGTGCTGTCCTGTCACACACACACCGCTCTCACACTCCTGCGCATGAAAGACAGTTCTGTACAGTATTCTGGCGAGGTCACTTCTCATTTTAGCTCAAAAATAATCAATTAATTCATAAGTAATAAGTAGTAGTAGTGGAAAAGGATAAAACTTTTGACTATGTTTCTAAGATGAACTACAAACTCTGGACACACAACTGTGCAAGTGTGATAACGAAAACAACAAGGATTTTCGAAAATCCTAATTGTTAGGTCTAAACAATTGGCAAAAACGAAAAACTTGAGAAAGACAAAGCAAAAATGTAGGCCTATTAGCTTCCTTTAGACACAAAAACAGGCGGTTCATTCCGCTGTGGCGACCCCAGATTAATAAGGGACTAAGTCGAAAAGAAAATGAATGAATGAATGAAGCACAAAAACAATAAATAGAATTCGTTCATAAAATAAAGTGAATGGTTACTTAAACTATAAATTTCATTGATCATTTTAGTGTCCCCCTAAAGAAACTTTGGAAGGGAGTAACAAATTTCGTTTTTGTGTAAACACGCAGATTAATTTAATCAAATAGAAATGTAAGCATATAGCTTACTTAAACTTACCGTCTCGTCCCCCTCATATACAAAATAAATCCGAAATGCAGGCTCCAACACCTGCTGTAGCTAGTTAATAAAGCCCGCGCTGATTAGTCCATTTCTCGCAAACGAGCGGTTCCCAAAATGGAAACATTAGCAATAACAACTGGCAGAAATATAATTTCCTCGATTTTTCTGTTATTAAAGAAGTCTTTATCCTTTACATATTAATTGTCGAAAGCAGAATAAATATTTCTTTGCACAACCGTTCTGTAAAATTTGTTTGAGTTAAATTTGTTTGAGTTAATAGCTGCTTTCTCTCGACCACAACGTGACTACAAAATATACAAGAAAATGAAAGAGCTCCTTGATTCTGCAGCAGGACCTCCGTCTGCCTCAGTCAACTGAACTGAACCTTCTTTCTGACTGAGCCAGCCTGGCCCACAAACTCTCTCTCTCTCTCTCTCTCTCTCTCTCTCTCTCTCTCTCTCTCTCTCTCTCTCTCTCTCTCTCTCCCCTCTCTCTCTCTCCTCTCCTCTCTCTCTCTCTCTCTCTCTCTCATCTCTCCTCTCCTCTCTCTCTCTCTCTCTCTCTCTCTCTCCTCTCTCTCTCTCCCTCTCTCTCTCTCCTCTCTCTCTCTCTCTCTCTCTCTCTCTCTCTCTCTCCCTCTCTCTCTCTGCGTGTGTGTTTGTGTCTCGAGGTAGCTACGCGAATCAGTACATGAGATGTGGTTTTGTTGGAAAGATTTAAGGGGAAAAGAAAATAGTATTGCAATTTCCAACCGGAGTCAATCGAATAACAAATATATTATGGATTTGGCAACTCCATGTAGAATCTGGTTACGATAACAGGGACCAATTAGTTTGCCTTTCCCTTTAAATATTCCTTCTGGTTCTGTGACAGAATCGTGTTATGTTTATGACTCTTATAACGCATCATTTTGTCGCAAGTAGTTGTAAATATCTCTCTAGCATCAAAAAAATGCTGGCTGACCTTCTCTTAAAAAAAAAAAGACAGTAAGATTTGGTTTATTTTTTCCCGCCACAGATATTATCAAGCTCTGTTATGTTAAGACTTTGTCAAAACATTGTAGTGCCTTGGGTCATGTCTGGGTTCACCACAACCCAGAAAACTAAATTAGTTTTGCTGGAATAGGAGATCTATGAAAAGCACAATTGTATCTCATTTCTGTTTTAGCATATTAAAAGGTTATGCTTGTATTTGCCTGTTCGCTGTTCTCCATCACCAAATTTCCATTACACCACTCAAACATTATTTATTGTGTTTGATAACATTGTGTGTGATGGAAGTTTGGTGGGAATTTTTTTTGAGGTGCATTTGCATATTCTCAACAGTTCTAACTCATCTAGTAACCCAAAAAATGTGTATCTTGAAAATATATAAACAATTATAAGTAAATTACATGTAATTTATTTATTCTGCCAATTTTTCCATTTTAAATGATCATTTTTCTGTCAGTTTAAATAATTGAAAATAATTCTGCAAGGGAAATGCTTAATGTAAAAATGTATTTACAATGTGAATGTGTATCAGCAGAAATGTTCCCCCATTATTTAATAATACACAAATTAACAACATATTCACAAATCAAAACATCTGTAGTTTTGTAGTGTTGGTTAAGAGTCAAAATTACATACAAGTCAAATTTACATTTTTATTGCTTAGTTAATTATTAACTGGTGGTTCATTCCGCTGTGGTGACCCCAGATTAATAAAGGGATTAAGCCGAAAAGTAAATGAATGAATAATTATTAACTTTTTATCAGCTAACAAACACCTTGCAGTTTCTTTTTATCCAGTCATCCCTTTCTATTTATTCCACTATATTTATGATAGATAGATAGATAGATAGATAGATAGATAGATAGATAGATAGATAGATAGATAGATAGATAGATAGATAGATAGATAGATAGATAGATAGATAGATAGATAGATAGATTTTAGATTTTTCAAAAATACTAGTTTTCAGAATTAGAATGAGCTTTATTGTCAAGTGTGCGCCAACACATAATGAATTAGTTTTTTTCAGGAATGTTTTTTTCAGCAGTTGAGTATACATACAGTACGATGTTACTACAAGAGCACAGAAAGACATTTAAATAAGTGGAAAATAAAGTAAAAGATAAAAATTCTGAAGTTGGTTTATGTGCAGTTTATGCATTGTTGATCTTTTTAACTGCACAAATAAGAAATAAAAATATCTTTATAAACGTATTTACAATTAAGTGACTTTATTTACAGAAACCATCAACAGTAAGTAACAGTAAATCCTGTTTGTTCGTGACCATAAGAAAAGAGAGAAACTGATGTGCTAACTGTTTAAGTTGGAAACTGCTTGAGAAAAATAAAAAATTAATTGTTTATGAGTTTTTATATCTTGATGTTTTAGTGTATTTAGTGTTTTAGGCAGATCTATCGGATCTGCCTGCTGGGAGAAGTTGCTGAACAGTTGGTGGACTGGGTGAGAGACAGGGGTCTTGAATGATGTTACCTGCCTGTTTCCACATTCTGGAGATACCAGTCGTGGAGGTTGCTTAAGTGCACACCAATAATTGTCAAAGCTATCCTGAAAGTCTGCTGCAGCCTTCTTAAGTCTGTTTTGGTTGCTGATCTGAAAGTGACAGAACTGACTCAATGACAGCTGTGTAGAACTGTCAGAAGCTCCTGTGGCAGGTTAATTTTCCTCAGTCGACTAAGGTATTAACAATTCATTCATTCATGCATTCATTTTCTTTTCGGCTTAGTCCTTTTATTAATCAGGGGTCGCCACAGCGGAATGAATCGTCAACTTATCCAGCGCATGTTTTACGCAGCGGATGCCCTTCCAGCCACAACCCATCTCTGGGAATCATCCATACACACTCATTCACACTATGGACAATTTAGCTTACCCAATTTACCTCCACCGCATGTCTTTGGATTTTGGAGGAAACCCACACGAACGCAGGGAGAACATGCAAACTCCACACAGAAATGCCAACTGACCCAGCCGAGGCTCGAACCAGCAACCTTCTAGCTGTGAGGCGACAGTACTACCTACTGCACCACTGCAACAGTATCTTATTTTTTACTAGTTATTTTACTATATATTTTTTATTTTTTACTAGTTATTTTGCAAGATAGTAGTATTTAGCTTAAAATGCAATTTAACGGCGTAACTAGGTTAATTAGTGGCTTTTTCTCCAGCTGATTAGATAAAACAACAACAACTTAATAAAGACCATAAAAATTGCTTTTAAAAATGAAAAACTTTTTTTAAGCCTAAGTAAAAGTAAATAAATAAATTGGTTCCTTAACTGTAACATCATCTGGGAAAATTATTTTATTATTGTTATAATTATATATATATATATATATATATATATATATATATAAAAACTAATAAAAAAAATACTAGTATTTAATTTTGATGCATTTGTGGCTGCTGTATTTTATAGTATATTTTGATACACTTAAAATTTAGGTATTTTATTTTAAATTAATTTCAATGTATTTTTGCACATCCCTATATATATATATATATATATATATATATATATATATATATATATATATATATATATATATATATATATATATATATATATATATATATATATATATATATATAAAGGGATGTGCAAAAATACATTGAAATTAATTTAAAATAAAATACCTAAATTTTAAGTGTATCAAAATATACTATAAAATACAGCAGCCACAAATGCATCAAAATTAAATACTAGTATTTTTTTTATTTTGAAAATACTGCAAAATACTTTTACAAGGGAGCATGAAATTTCTTCGCAAACCTTCTATCAATAGACCTACTTTAAAAAAATATATATATTTTGCTTGTTCAAAGTACTTATATAAAATGAGCTGAACCAACACAATTCTTGAGACAACTTAATTTTATATTTATTTTCAATCCACATAAATTTGTTAAAAGTGTTAACTTAATCAATTTGAGTTGGGACAACATGAATGAATTGTGTGGAAGCCTGCATTTTTTACAGTGTATTGGATCAATCCCTTTACCGTCAAACTGGCTTAGTGGAGTAAACAATGTTTGACAGCAACAGCGTTTCTCTGAGCAAGTTTAAGTCAGCTTCTCTGCCAACTCATTCACATCTACTAAACATAAAAAATATAGCTTGTGTTTCTCATTGATTTTAGTATAGATTTAGTTAAAATTGCAGACAGAAAGTCCTGTCTTAAACATTATTCCTTTAATCACTGTAAAAGTCATTCAATGCAGATGTGTTGGAATATTAATCTATATCTCTTGATTGTAAAAACTGCCACCATCTCTTAAAAGTCTTTTATTTCAAGCATTTTGAAATTGTACTCTTCAAAACACAATAAAAAACATACTGTACTGTACATGAAATACACAAAAAGACATTTACAATACTTATATGTAATTACAATGTTATAATAATGTAACTTCAATATTATTACATAGTAATTATAATACAATGACATAGTAATTACATCTAAAATTAAAAGTTTGTAATTATGTATGTACTGCGTATAGTTACGTATATATAAATACACAAAATAGTGTACAAGAAATATACAATGAAACATTTAAGTTTCTAAATATTATCTTGGATGTAACTACAATGCAATAGCATTGTAATTACAATGTAATGACATAGTAATTAAGTTTGTAAATTCACGTGTATTGTGTATATTTATGTATACAACTATAAATTAACAAGTACTGTAAGAATAGACCCTTTACATTTATAAATATTATCCTGGATGTAACTACAATGTAACTATAGTGTAATGACATTGTAATTACAATGTAACGACACAGTAATTGCAAACAAGATAGACATTTGTAATCACATGTGTACTGTGTATATTTACGTAATATATAACGATAAATAACCAAATACTGTATAGGTAATAAACATTTACCTTTATGAATATTATCTTGGATGTAACTACAATGTAGTTACAAAGTAATGACATAGTAATTACAATGTAACGACACAGTAATTGCACACATGCTAAAGGTTTGTGATTACATATTACATCTTTGCTGTAATTACAATGTAATAAAAAACAATAATTACAATATCATTACATCCAAAATAAAAGTTTGTGATTACACATGGTCTGTGTATATTTACATATAAATACCCAAATACTGTACTTGAGATATAGAAAGAAACATGTTTATGAATATCTTGGATGTTGTTACAACGTAATACCAATGTAATGACATAGTAATTACAACGTAATTACACAGTAATTGCACACAAGATTAAAGTTTGTAATTACATGTGTACCATGTATATTTACGGATACAACTTATGGATAAATAGTCAAATACTGTATATTCAATGTACAAAGAAATATTCACATTTATAATTATCTTGGATGTAACTATAATGTAATTACAATGTAGCAACATAGTAAATACAACCAAGATAAGCGTTTGTAAATACATATTACATGTGTACTGTACACACATATATATATATATATATATATATATATATATATATATATAGTTATTACTATAACACATAAATACTGTACATTAAATATACAAAACATATTTACAATACTATCACAGATGCAATTGCAATGTTTTAGCAATGTAATTACAATGTTATTACATAGTAATTATAATGTATAGATAATGTTATTACATTCAAAAAAGTTTGTAATTACATATGTACTGTGCATATTTACTTATAAATACACAAATACTGTACTTGAAATATACAAAGAAACATGTTTATAAATATTATCTTCGATGTAATTACAATGTAATAGCAAAGTATTTACAATGTATTGACATAGTAAGTACATCCAAGATAATAGTTTGTAATTACATATTACATGTGTACTGTGTATATTTACATATACAACTATAAATAACCAAATACTGTACATGCAATATACAAAGAAATATGTACATTTATAAATATTATCTTGGATGTAACTACAATGTAATGACATAGTAAGTTCATCCAATATGTGAATAACTCAATTTTGACAAAAATGTCAGATAGAACCTTATAATTCAAAGGTGCTAGCTAAGAAAAATAAATAAATAAAAATAAAAATAGCTCTCTGTTTTTGCTGCCATAAAATGAGTTTTTGACCAATCTGTAGACTGGAGTATTATTCAATATTTTTGTCTCATACTGATTAACTATGTCAAACTTTGTAATTAACTATAAAGAGCACCTGCACATCAGCTACTGGCATTTAAACAGCCAATGAAGTATTGTAGGTATCACCACTGTAGGACTTTTTTACGATGTTTGTCTTATTTTCCTGTCTTATTTTAACTTGCCTCAAAATCTACCCCTACTATCTGTCTGTTACTTTTTTTTATAAGCGATGCATAATTTCCATATTCCAGGCATTGATCAACTTCTTCAGAATTTTTCAGTTTTCTAGTCTTATCTCAAGCCTTGACAAATAACTGAGAAAGCATCAATGTAGACTTCTTACAAATTATTTTACAGTATTTTAAAAATACAAAAATACAAGACATTAAAATTTTTTAATACAAGTATACTAAGTATTTTCATCAACCCTATCAAATACAAATGACAAAATACTATGTGTGAATGAGTGTGTATAGGTATTTCCCATTGTTGGGTGGTGGCTGAATGGGCATCCACTGCATAAAAAAACATATGCTGGATAAGTTGGCGATTCATTCCACTGTGGCGACCCCTGATTAATAAAGGGACTATGCAGAAAAGAAAATGAATACATATATATATATATATATATATATATATATATATATATATATATATATATATATATATATATATATATATATATATATATATATATATATATAATTATAATATATATGGCAAACAAATTTATATAACAAAATTTATTTTAAAAAACTATCTACAATGCATAAGCAATCCAGATTATGATTCCAATTTATTTGTGAGTAACCTAAAATTTGTAATTTACAGAGAACTGATCTGGAAAATGCACAAAACTTCCAGTGTCGTTGCAAATAGTGACAAAATTAAAGCTTGAATGAAAATGGTGCATAAGAAACCTTGGTATTAGAAATCAAATTATTCGATCTGAAGATTTTGGCATAAAAAAAAAAATCTCGCACTTCGTTTATTGATCAATGGTCTCTCTTGCACCTGTAATTCTCATCCAGCAGATGGAATCAGAGTAAAAGGATTTGAATTTTATTTTTCTTCTTATTTTCAGCAAGAATCCTCTACGCGGCGCTATTTCGCTTTTCGCCTCCCATCTGAGCTCACTGGTGTTATGCAATTGGCTTACAGGTGTTTTGCTTGTTATTCTTGGTAAGCAAAGATGTTGTTTGTCGACCTTTTGCACGAAACGTTAAGGGTGTTAAGTGTAACAACAAATCTATAAGTGTAACCGCAGAAAATTGTGTAATTTACCTATGAGGGTGTAATGCACTGCTTAGGTAACAGTTATGTGGGAGTGGAAACGAACTCAGTTTCTGTTATTAACGTCTCTCAAACACCCTCATGGAGAAAGACACATTGTGTTTACTGTAAAATATATTGTTTAAACAATAATAAAGCTGCACTTAAGGGTGTATTTGTAATACTGCCATGATTTTAGGAAAAGAATCTAGTCTTAAAACAAAAGTGATGTCACCACACCACCACAACCATGGACACAAATACCCACAAACACTAGTCATGTACATGCAAAAGCTACAATTCAAATCAAATGTTATTAACTGGACTAGCAGGATTTTCCTTCTGACTCACACTTATGTAATAAAAATAATAAACAGGGTGTTCACATCATCTCCAAGTACACAGTCTCTTGCCATTAAAGAGTGAGCGTTGAGGCCAAAACATACTGTAACAAAAGGACAGATGTTGGGAAACTGTCTGAAGCTGGGGAGTTTTGACCGTTTCTTGTCTTCTGACTCAGTTCTGCTAATCAAACTAATCAAAACCCAGCAGTCACCTGACCTCACCAGCTGCAGCTGTTACTAGAAATGTGGCTTCCCACAGATCCGCAACAATACAGCATTGCTTGAACCCATAGATTGCGACTCCATTGTATGTGAAGTGTGTGATGATGAATAGATGTGTGTGTCAGGGGGGAATCTGTTCAATTGTTTATTTGACTTTATTTGGGTGTTTAATATGGTTTGTTCACTTAGTCAGTGATGGACAAAGTACACAAATTAAGTACAGACAAAAGTACAGATGACATAATTTATCAGTCCTTGAGTGGAAGTAGCCTATTTAGTAATTATTTTTTATTTTACTTGGGTAAAGTGCAAGAGAACTGTTTGTCTTATTGAGTACAAAGTAAGTGAGAATATCTAAATATACAATATGTTATATAATAATGAGTAAAAATAAAATGACTGTTAAAGCAATAGTTTGCATAAAAATAAAAATAATTTTTCCCCAAAAAATGTGTTTGAGTTTATTTCTATCTTCTGTTGAAAAAAAAGATATTTTTAAAATGCTGGTAGCTGGAACCCCTTGACTTTCTTAGAATTTTTTTTTCTATTATGGAAGTCGATGGATGCCAGCAACCAGCATTTTTCAAAATATCTTCTTTTGTGTTCAACAGAAGAAACTCATAAAGGTTTAAAACCACATAATAGAAGTAACAACCATGGCTTGAACTTGCAGGACTCATGTTTGCAGTTTAAGCACAGTCTTAAATGTCTTGTGTGTGATTTGTGTTATGTGTTGCTTTGCTATGCTAAGTAAAAACTGATATGAAGTGTGTCATAAACCTCTTTCACTAATGCAGACGTCTCAAGAAAATTACTGGTAAATTGCATCATGTGTGAACAGGCCTTTTTTTAATTCTGAAAATTGCGAGTTTTATAGTATTTTTAACAAAATCTCATGGAAAATCTTAACTTTTTAAATTAGTGGCTAATTCTTATGAATACGTACAATCTCATTCGTACAATTTAGTTCGATTTGCTTATCCCCCAATGAAGTTCGGGATTAGGGGTGGGGTTTGGTGCCCCGCCTCCATTTTTAAATTCGTACATTTTGTACGACTGAACTGGAATTAACTAATTAGCCGCTAAACTGACAAAACATAAAATACCTATGTTTCCTTGTGAGATCAGGCTGGTATTTTTCAACTGGAGCTGCTCTCGTAGTTTTGTTAGGTTCTAATGTGTTGGTGGTTAGATAAAACTGGTTGATGAGCACCTGAGCTGCATTTGAAACTGAAGACAGTATGAAACAAGAAAGTTCTTTTCATTCAACATGCAAGACTTCCAATTCATAACTGCAATGAACACTACCCACATAGCAAAATTTCTCTGGTCCAACTCTGGCCACACGATCAGCTTTTGCTTCCAGACAAGGGCCAAACATAGACCATATCTGGACCAAGTCTCAGCTAAGTTCATAACCCATAACTGGGCCTGAACTGGGCCAGATATTTTGGTGTGCCATGACTGCAATGAAATTGATAAACCCATGAAGCATTGCGCTTTGGTCGCATAATGAGCGTTTTTTTTTTTTTTTTTTTCTTATGTAGCGACCTGATTGGTAGAATTTTTACTTAATAATAATTTAAATGTATTTTAAATGTGGGTCAAGAAAGGCCAAACTTACATAGCCCAAATATCAACAGCTGGCCCATGTCTTGTGTGCTGCCTTAAAGACAGTGCCACCTCTGGCAAACTTGGACCCTATTTGGCCCACATGCTGTTTGCCAGTGCTGGATGAATACCTGCTGTGCCAGCTTAATTTATGCCAAATCTGGGCCAGAATTCTTTGTTACCTGGGTATGTGGTACAGGTAAGATTTACTGCTATATGAGACCAAAATAAGAGTCATTGAAGACCTATTCAGTAGCAAGTCATATACTGTAAACTAGTGTAAACAAGACTGTTTAAGAGTCTCACATGTAATGCAAACTGTCATCAATCACAGATGCATGCAGTGGACCTAAATGTTGCCATATTATTGTGTCTGCACTCTCCCCTTCATGTGTTGAGTTCAATGTAATGATATCTTACCCTATAAAAACCACAGTGAGTCATTGAGGTCAACGCTGTGATCTTTTAGTAATGTCTGGTGATCTCACCAACCCTTTTGGGCATCTGTAATTTTCCCTCATGTTATTCTCACTGTAAGTACTGCAAGGGATCTGAATCTATTTTCATGAGGGGCATGCTTTCTTTCAAGTTGGTTTAAAAAACTGACACATTGCCAAAAGAATGCACATGTCCTCTATATTCAGAGTTGAGCAAAGTAGTCTTAGTCCCTAGTGTTTGTGGCATGATGTTGCTTACATGAGAAAAATTAGAAACAAGTCCACCATTGTTGTTTAAGGAATCATGCATCACTACTGACTGAACACTTAAGAGCGTGTTAGTTATCACCCATTTTTCAGCAGAAGTAAATTTAAAAGTATTTTTCACACGTTTTTTATTTATTTTTCAGTTGTTAAATCATTACAAGCCATGAAACAAGCTGTTCAATGAATGCAGACAGATGAGTTCAACAGCAGCATATACAACGGAGTAACAACCTCAGAGTGGTCATCATTCATTGTGAAAAATCAGTTTCCCTATATGGAAAATATGAATGGAGTTTTTGCTTACACTAAAATTCATTAATTCGTTTTCCTTTGGCTTAGTCCCTTTATTCAGCAGGGATTGCTGCAGCGGGATGAACTGCCAACTTATCCAGCATATGTTTAACACAGCAGATACCCTTACAGATGCAACCCAGTACTGGGAAACACCCATACACTCTCATATACACACACTCATACACTATGACCAATTTAGTTTATTGAATTCACCACTCTTTGGACCGTGGGGGAAACCAGAGCATCTGGAGGAAACCCATGCAAACTCCACAAAGAAATGCTAACTGACCCAGTGACCTGCGAACCAGCAACTTTCTTGCTGTGAGGCAACAGGTCTAACCACTGAGCCACTGTCTCGCTCCTACACTAAAATATACTGGGCTATTTTAACCAAAATTTTACGTTAAATGTAAACAAGCTCAATTTTGTCCCAAGATTTAGATTTTTCCATTATTTACCCAAATTGGGGTTGAAATAACAGGTTTTAGTGTAAAGAACCTGACTGTTGCACTCTCTATGGATAAGCATGAAGCAGCCCTTTTCCCAGTTTCTATTTATTAGTTTTTTTTAAAATCAGTATTCTCAACAAGCATTGTGTGTGTGTGTGTGTGTGTGTGTGTGTGTGTGTGTGTGTGTGTGTGTGTGTGTGTATGTGTTTTTGTGACATATCAGGACACAAATCTGCATAATGACATAGGTATGACACAGGTATTACAAAAAGGAGGTGAAATATGAGGACATTGGTGACGTCCTCATTTCTCAAAAGGCTTGTAAATCCCACAAGATGAGTTTAATCAGAGAGTAAAGCTGCACACTGCTATCCTGTGATGGTTGGGTTTAGGGGTAGGGTGGGGTGAGGGCAATACAATATATGGTTTGGACAGTATAAAACGAATGGAAAACTATGTAATGTACCCACTTTTCACAAAAACAAACATGTGTGTGTGTGTTTAATAGAAATCTAATGGACTAGATGTCTAAAACAAGGGCTAAATTTGGGCTTTCTGTGATGTCTAAAAGTAGTCCAAAAATAGACTAGTCATCAAATAGACAGATTAGACAGACGTGCATGCGTTGTCCTTCATTCCTGTCTGTTGATGACCAATTTATTTCATAGACAGCCCAAATTTAGTTGTTTTAGATTAGAGGTTTAGACGTTTCTTATACAGTAGATTGCTTGATGGGTAATCATGGTCTTCAAAGCCTTGCACTTTGAACCTGTTTTCATTTAGTAATTTAGCAGACACTTTTGTCCAAAGCGACTTACGATTGTTTTCAAGAGTTTTCAGGCCCACAAAACACAAATTCACTCACTTTCCTTTGGCTTATTCCATGCTTTATCAAGGGTCACCACCGCAGAATGAACCATCAATTACTCTGGCATATGTTTTACCGGCAGATGCTCTTGCTGTTGCAACACATCTCTCAGATCTTTAAAACACACTCACACTCTCCCATTTGTACACTAGGAACAATTTAGTTTATCCAATTTACCCATATCACATGTCTTTGGACTGTGCATGGAGAAAATGAAGCACCTAGAGGAAACCCCCCCACAAAACTACAAAACTACAGTTTTTTGTTGTGTTTTGTGACATGCGTTGTGTTAAAAGATTAAAAAGTCTAAAAAAGATTAAATGATTTTAACACCAATCCTTATGTAAAGAAGATATTTATTTTAACATTTATTAATTTGTCCAATTATATTTCTTTAAAAAACAGTGTCATTTATTTGAACCTTTTTCTTTTAAATGAGGAACAGTTAGTATGCGATTCTTGTGTTAATCAACATTATGTCAGAAATGGTGTTGATTGAACTAAACTTGTCCTGAACCCAGAATATTCCCTCTAACTGACAGTTGACCTAGAAGCCTGGCCATGAGATGCTACTGTTTCCGTGTGATTCTCCTCTCCACACTTCAGTGCCGGACTCACTCTTTCCGCACCTCTGGAATCTTGGAATCCTCACCGCCAGCTCACTTTGAGTCAGCACCACTGTGAGAAATGTTTCAGAATGTTTGTCTTTTTCTTCTGGAAGTGGATGCCCGGGTCCATGTGTACAAATTCCGTCTTTGCTACATGTGTAGACTGATGGGTGTGACAAACATTTTTCGAACTTAACCTTGTTTACTTTTGTGCATGTGCGTAAGTATCTCACAGACTGCCTTCGAGGTTCATGGATCAGGGCCAGCTGCGATTCACCAATCAGCTGTAAGGTGACAATGGTTGGTTTGACCCACAATGCTTTGCATTTAGCCCACAGGGTGTTTTGGAGTGTGTTGCCTGTGGGCCATTTCTCACTGTTAACTGTTTGACACGCACGCTTGTACATGCCATACTTGGGAAAACTGTGCCCACACAGTTTCTGCGCACACACACCCTCCACTTCAGTTTTCCTCTCTGTTGCACCTCGGCGTCTTGACAAAGTGTTTTTCAAGTACATACACACTCGCACACATAAATCTTTCTGTCTCTCTCAACGTCCTGTGTAGTCTTTGCTTCAGGGCACAAAATATTATCATACCCAACTGGCTGTCCATATATTTACATGCATAAATCTGATTCCAAATCACGCCGTGCTGTCAGATTCAACATGGATCTGATATATCTGTTATCTTTCAACAGCGGAGATTAAGATCTGACTGTGTATGACAGCCAGCTCAGAGTTTGAGTATCACAGCTCTTCGCATGAGTAATTTGTCCATGCCACGCACAAAATTGTACACATCAGTAAAATGGCAGATGAAAGATTAGATTTAAAGAGCTAACACTTTATAATAACTGCACACTATGAATCCTTTGTTAAGCATTAGCAAATAGTGAATTCATTATGTATTAAGCATTAACTCTACATTAAAATACCTTAGTTAGCAGTTTATAAATATAACTACAAATACTCTATTCTTGACTTATAAGCACAAGTATAATGTGCTTAATAGTTGTATTTTCATACTTTATTACTTATTAATTGTTCATTATTAAATTCAGTATTACATTATTTACAAACCATTTGTATTTAAGAGTAGTTGTTGTTTTTTTTTTTAGAATAATTCAGAATGGGTTAGTAAACAATAAACTATTTAAATCAACATTTTTATCTTTTATTATTAAGGCATATAGTAATGTTTAATAAAGGCTAATAAAGTCAAATTCATCCATTTATGTGACCTAATCTAAAGTGAGGAATATTTATGCTTTGCAAATCCCTTATAAATGACGATTAAAGCCTTAGTATCAAATGAGCAATAAATTTTTTTGCAATCTTATCTAAAAAAATAAAATTACTGTTAAATGTAAACATTGCAGAATAACAGGAGTGTCAAAATGCAATTAGAAATAAATACATCTTTACATCATAAAATTGGATAAAACAACAATATAATAAATTAATAATATATTCTGATACAACATTTCTAAGAAATATAGTGATGTTTAAAATGCACATTTTATTTTAGTTAATATTGCAAACGTTTCTTTTTCAATTGTTTATTTTCTTTTTTTCCTGTTTAGATTATAACTGAGCCTTTAATTGCCGTGTATAGGAAGTTTATGAAGCATGAATAGTCCTCACTTTAGATTAGGTCACAAAACTGGATAAAGTTGAGTTAATAAAGCCTTTATCAACATACAAAGTAGCTATTATTATATGCCTGAATGATAAGATATAGAAATTTTAATTTTAATAGTTTATTAATTATTTTCTTATGTATTCTGAACTACTACCAACTACTCTTAAATAACTAATTTGTTAATAATGCAACACTTAATTAATGAAAGAATAATCATTAACAAAGTATAAAAATACAACCACTAAGCACATTATAAATGTGCTTATAATTCAAGAATAGAGTATTTGTATCTGTATTTATAAACTGCTTACTAACGTCTATTAATATAAAGTTAATACTTAACAGATATTGAATTAACTATTGGCTAATGCTTATTAAATTATTTATAGTGTGTAGTTTGTTATTATAAAGTGTTACCCTAGGTTAGCTGCCATAATTCTTCATGTCATAGATAAAGTGCTGGAAACATTGCTCAGAGATTTTGATCCACTAATATTATATCTTACACAGTTGCTGCAGATTTGTCAGCTGCACATCCATGATCCGAATTTCCAGCCTGATCTCACGAGAAAACTTACGTATTTTACGTTTTGTCAGTTTAATGGCTAATTCGTACGAATTCGTACGAGTTCAGTCGTATGACATTGAACGATTTTAAAAAGGAGGCGTGGCACCTAACCCCACCCCAATCCCAACCTTCTTTGGGGGATAAGCAAATCGTACAAAATTGTACGAATTAGATCATACGAATTCATACAAGTTAGCCACTAAATCAAAAAGTTACGAATTGCCGTGAGATTGTGTTGGAATTTCCCATTCCAGCACATCCGAAAAGTACTCTATTGAATTGAGATCTGGCAACTGTGGTGACCTTGCAATCAAAAAACCAGGTTGAGATGATCTGTGCTTTGTGACATGATGCATTAACTTTCTGAAAGGTACCATAACAAGATAAATTCTCTGTGCTCATGAAGAGAAGGATAAGGTCAGCAACTATACTAAGGTAGGCCGTGGTGTTTACAGAATGAACATTTAAACAGTGTTAATAAAGAAATAAACACAAAATACATGTGTGGTGGCAGTCAAAACAGACACTAAAACCAGACACTCATAAGCCCAGCCTTGCTCAGCTCCCATATGACTCTCAGCCCCACTCCTCTCGCTAGAAAAATAACACCAACACCATTGCGCCACAACCTCCACCAGCAGCCCTGACCTTTAAGGTTGATTTACAGTTGAAGTCAGAATTATTCGCCCCCCTGTTTATTTTCCCCAATTTCTGTTTAACGGAGAGATTTTTTTTCAGCACATTTCTAAACATAATAGTTTTAATAACTCATTTCTAATAACTGATTTCTTTTATCTTTGCCATGATGACAGCTTCACTAGGCTTAACTAGGTTAAATAGGCTAACTAGGCATGTTAGGGTAATTGGGCAAGTTATTGTATAATGATGGTTTGTTCTGTAGACTGTTGAAAAAAAATAGCTTAAAATGGCTAATAATTTTGTCCTTAAAATGTTTTTTAAAACATTTAAAATCGCTTTTATTCAAGTCGAAATAAAACAAATAAGACTTTCTCCAGAAGAAAAAATATTATCAGACATACTGTGAAAATTTCCTTGCTCTGTTAAACATAATTTGGGAAATATTTAAAAAAGAAAAAAAATCAAAGGTGGGCTAATAACTCTGACTTCAACTGTATGTTTTTGATCCTCGATTTATACCATCCAAAATGTTGCAGCGGAAGTAAACAATCATCAAATTAGCCAACTTTTCCTCAAACTTCCATTGTCCAAATATGGTGAGGCTGTGTTAATTGTGTGGCATATTGTGATGATCTTCTTCTGCAGACCTAGAAGAAGAACCTAGAATAATGGCTGCCATCATAAAAATCTTTAAAATGTAAAGTTTATTAAACTCTTATATAGGGCGTAATGTAGCCATGTTGTTATTGCAGAACAAAAGCCCGACAGGCTAATCAGCAGCCTGATATGAAGCAGAGAGCTGATCTATAAGACTTAAGGCCTTAATTCTGAAAAAAATATATATATTAATTTAATTTAACACAAATATATCAATTGAACACAAAAACCTGTTATATATTATCAAAATAAGCATAATAAATTGTATTTTTCAAAACTTCTTTTCACTTCATTAATCTCTTCACTATTAAATTAGGCTGGATGACTGGATTTTGATTTCAGCAGTTACTCAGTGACTTTGAGCCTGTGTCGTGCTTATCTGCTTGTCAAATCGCCTGCCAGCCAAATCCAAAGTAAACAGAATGCTGAGGAGAGATTGCCATTCCAGATTTACCTGCCCTGCACATACTGTAGCAAAATCAGCATATGTGTGTGTGTTTGTGTTTATGAGTTGTGAGACTATCTGCTTGCATTCCTTTGAAGTTAATGACCAAATATGCGAGTGTTTCTAGCACATTAAAGGCCATTATTGGCTGTGGGCACTCGCATATGTGTGAGTGTGTGTATGCGTGAGGTTTTATGGGCTGTGCTCACAGTGGCCAAAGTGTTTGATGGTACATGTGAAGGTTCTGAAGAATGTGCATGTTTGGTTTCATATGTGTGCAAATGTGCGGGTGGTTTTCGAGAGGAGAGAGACAGCTGCCTTTTACTGCCCCAGGGGGTAATAAAGGAGGAAGGAGAGGCAGTTATTTGGGGTCTTTTATAGGGGCTGGAGGTAAAAAGGGTTGGTTTTATTAGGGTCACACAGTAACCAAGTACAGCTGCAGGCATCACCCCTAAACCTCTCCACATTCCACCATCACCTTCTACCTTTTTCTCTTAAGGGGCCATTTATACAAGACTGTTTTCAACTAAAAACGGAAAAACTTTTATATGTTTTGGTCATTCCAGTACACAACACAGCATTTTGGACTGCTGAAAACACATTTTTAAAGAGCAAGTTTTAAAAAATTCATCGAAGATTTTGTAAAAATATGATGTCAGGCATGTGTGTCATTCATTCATTTTCTTTTCGGCTTAGTCCCTTTGTTAATCTGGGGTCGTCACAGCGAATTGAACCACCAGGCATGTGTGTATTTTATATTTTAATATGAAAATATATATGAAAATAATGTACAGTCACAATAGCAAATGCAGACTACAGGTCCATACTGTATGTGCATAGTTGTATAGAGTTATTTTTGAAAAAGTGAAACCAGCGACTACTGGGCTGGCATGTGTAATACAAGTGTGAAATAAACAGTTTCCACATTCGATTTAGCATTTTGCAACGTTCTCACATCAGATAAGCTTACGTTTTTAACCACATTGTTATAGAAACTGTAATTTTTGCTGCTTTTTCATTTGTATCTCTCATTTTATCATCTTTCTTTGAGTGGCATCTTGTCTTTATTCCAACTGTAACAAAGATAAAGAGTGCGCTTCCAAACTTGTATCTGGAAATTTTACAACTTTATTGTTTTGGTTGCTTACACATACCTTTTCATACACAAAATTTGATCATAAACAGGTCAGCAGCAAGAAGCAGTGGCACGACAAAACCCTGACATAATAAACAAATATTTCTCTGCATACATAAATATTGACCTTATTCTTTAATAAGGTCAGTGCGCGGAAGTGCGCTCGTTTTTGCAATTGTTTTAGAACTACCGATTCAGCTGCTTATAGGAGAAATAACTAGGAATAATAAACGGCAGAAAACGGTCAAACTGCTTGCTCTACAAACAAGTGTTTGCATAATTATACAGACAAAGCTGAATAATATAATAAGAAAATATCAGTTTACAACTTTAAGCAGCAGAACGAGCTGTTTTTAATGTCTAAAAATGTGTCGAAGTGAATGAGACCGGAAGTGTCGAGCCAAAAAGATTCAAATGGCTGTGCCCGCTTGTACACAAAGGTCAACAGAGCTTTTGTAAATTTTGTTTTAAGTAATTTATATACTTTAAAGTATTTTTATTGTGTTTAAAAGAAGTATAAATAGACATCTAATAGACATCATAATAGACATATTATTGGCTAAAACAAAGCTAAATTTGGGTTTTCAGTGATTGTCTAATAACATCTAACAAGTCCAAAATAGACTAGATATATTAGACAGACTTTACATATTTCATCCCTGTCTATTTGATGTTATGTCTACATTTTAGATGTCTATTAGACGTCTCTTAAACATAAAATTGCTTGGTGTGTTACCACAGAATTGTTATATAAGTGTAACCCCAATTCAGAAAAAGTTTAGACAGTAGAAAACGCAAATAAAAAATTTGTCATTTCTAAATTCACGTTGACTTGTATTTCATTGAAGATAATACAGCAATTATTGTATTATTTTATGATTATTTAATGTGTTCCTCATGTTTTTTTTTTCTAAATAAACACATTCCAATTTTGATTCCTGCAAAACATTTCAAAAACAGTTGTAACAGTAAAGCATTTACCACTTTGTAATGTTGCCATTACTTTTCACAACACTTTTTCACAACAATTTTTCTAGATTCTCTGAATCTTTTAATTATGTTATGCACTGTTGAAGGAAAAATATCCAAATGTCTTTCTATCTTTCTTTGGGGAACATTGCTTTTAAACATTTCAATAGTTTTCTCATGTATTTATTGGCAAACTGGTGATCCTCAGCCCATCTTTGCTCCTAAAGGACTAGACCTTTCTTAGATGCTGCTTTTGTACCAAGTCATAATTACAATCAACAACCTGTTGACATCACCTGTATCAAATCACATTATTTAACCAATTTATCTGATTACTAGCCCTAAATTGGTCCTGTGCCAACTTAATTTGGAATGTGTTGCAGGTATGAATGACAGCAATATATATATATATATATATATATATATATATATATATATATATATATATATATATATATATATATATATATATATATATATATATAATTTTTAAAATAAACCATTTTTTAAATTTTTTAAACTTTTTCTGATTTGGGGTTGTATTTATACAATATATATGACCATAGTGTGTTTTTTATCCTGAATTTCCATTTACTCTGATGATCCTGCTCCATAAGCACATCTGCTGTCAATCATCCTCACCATGTAATCCGACAGGCATTTCCTGGTCAGAATGACAGCTATTGGCTTCTTTTCACCCATATCTATTTAATTTAACAGCCTTATCCCATTTGGTAGTTTAGAGTGTAATAAATGACCCTTGGTTTGCACATCATCTGCAGTCAGCACGGCAACAAAAATGTTAGTGTTTTGAGTGAATGATCAGGTTACTGGAAGATTTATTTGAATCACTTGTGATTGTTTTTCATCCATATTTTGTTTTACAATACATTTAGATTTCATTCAGCTGTTCAAAACTGAGTTTAAATAAATGAACCAGAAACATATTGAGAGTGATAGTGAAGAGAAAGAAAGACTGAGATGGAAAAATCAGGGAGAGACGAGGGGGTTGAGAGGGACAGGCAAGTTATTCTAGTTACAGCCAGCTGGCAGAAATACTAAAATAAGATGTGATCCCAACACGGTGTGTCCGAGTGAGAAAAGAGAGTGAGAAAGAGGGTGGGTTTATTAAAAAGGTCATGGCAGTTTCTTTCATTTATTCTTATTTTGAAATAAAATCAACTGACATTTATTCCACCAACGTCATGGAACTACCAGTACACTTCTGTTATTATGTTTGTTATTCCCTATATTGTTCATTCATTCATTTTCTTTTCGACTTGTCCCTTTATTAATCAGGTCCAGTTAGCCACAGCAGAATAAGCCACCAATTTATCCAGCATGTTTTATGCAGCGGATTAGCCACAACCCAATACTGGGAAACACCCATACACACTCGTATACTATGGCCAATTTAGCTTATTCAAGTCACCTATAGTGCTTGTATTTGGACTATGGGGGAAACCAGAGCACCCAGAGGAAACCCACACGTACATGAGGAGAACATGCAAACTCCACACAGAAATGTCAACTGACCCAGCCGAAGCTCGAACCAGCAACCTTCTTGCTGTGAGTTGATCGTGCTACCCACTGTGATGCCCTACCTATCTTTGTGTTTGGAGAAATGCAGCTGAATGACAGAAAAACACACACTTTTCAGGGCAGAAACCTTTATTATCCATGCATAGAAATAAGTGATGACTGCTGAAACTGTTTATATAAAAAAACATAATTAAAAAACAGTTTGGATGAAACTTTCAGATTCATGTTTTATTAAAATATATACAAAAAAAAGTAAAGATGGAAGAGGGTGATCTGAGATTCTAATGGGTTTCTAATCACATATGACCCTTTTTTCTTAACTCCGCCTCTTTTTGTAATTCAGACAAAAACTTCACATAGGAATGAATTGGACATTTTCATGAATGGCATCACTGGGTCTACTCATAAAATGTTGAAATATTGATTGGATATTACATAGATGGAATGAACTTAAGTCGAAAAGCATTTTATCTGGCATTTTTCATTAAATAAACTGTTACATGATGCTATAATGAATATAATCTTTGTCAAGCAAATTCTTACAATCAAATGAAATGAACATACATTTCGGGCACGATAAACAAAAGGCACAATCACACCTAGAATAATAACTATGATGATAACTATATTAAAGTTTACAAAAATGAATGTGTCTGACACTTTAAATGCTTGTACTCGTTAAAGCAAAATGGATTCTGATTTAATATCATTCTGCAGCAATATCATTCCTTGTGATCAGGTTTCTGTAATTCTTTTATATTATTTTAATATTTGGAACAATATCATTATCATTACAGTTACTATCCTTAGTGTAAATGGTCCTTCAAAATATAAAAACATAGCAGACACTCCATACAGTAATATTATCAAGAGAAAGGGCTGTCTGAGAAATGGATGGTGACGGTTGATAATGTAGGATTGATAAGTAACATTTTAAGGCGGAGCTTTGCATAGGATCAAATTATGAACAAAATAAAAAACCAAACCTTTGTGTTTTGAGAACATTCTAATGGTGTGGCCATATTAGGGAGGGACATTTCAGGACAAAATGTCCATTGTCTAATGTAATTTGTGTAACATTGAATGATGCAGAAGTCACTTTATTCCTAAGAACCTTCCCTGCAGGCACAGGACATCAACATGATGTCATATTGACGTTGTACCACAACGTACCCCAATGTCATGGGGACCTTGGATTATGTTCGTAAATGAAAATTGGGTTGACGTCAGAACCCAATGTCAGGCCGACATCAATGTCCAATGTCCAACCTAAAATCAACCAAATATCAATGTCTAATCATGTTACACCTTGACATTTTGTGGACGTTACCACTATGACATATATCAGACGTTGGATTTTGGTCACTTTACAACACAACCTAAATCAACCAAATATCAACATAATTTGATGTCGTTATTGAACATCAAAATAATGTTGTCCTTAGACGCTGGCTAGACATTGAATTTTGACAATGTTAAAGATCTGAATCTAAACTAATATTAATGTATGATGTTGTGTGTCTGCTGAGTTTCTAATGGTCAGCGTGAAGAGCTGATGGCTCTTAAAATGACTGTATTTTGTCCATGAAAATGACTGAGCAGTGCTAAATGTGGCTGTAAATTTAGCAATTTCTTTTCATTGGTGATTATGGATGATACCACCAAAAAGTTTGGCCTCCAAGCTTCAGATTTCCAGGTCTACGTATTTTTTTAGATCAATTTTTAAAAGTGCTTTTAAACCGAAGATGATGAAGTTTTAAATTGACCAATCAGAAAAAAACTAAATCTTTGCTTGAATCTCTGGAACTATATTTGCATGGCTCTCTGACGTATTATTCAAATACATTGTCAATAAAAAAGTGTGAAAGAAGAGATTAGGGAGAAAGGAAATAAGTCACAGTCGTTGTGATTAATGAGGAAAGACTCCAATCTGGATGGATATTCTTCCTTTTTCCTTATATTTTCACTCTCTGACATAAACTCTTGTACACACCACATCGTCAGCAGTCATGGTCTGCAAAAAAGGAAGAAAAAGGTCCATTAACAGAAAAAATATGATCAAAGATGAATTTGTGTAAGAGAATGGTCACACTGGCAGTTTAGTTCTCTTGGTTTGTTAAAAAAATATACATTCAGTCCTGTTTCTCTTAGCATTCATACCTTAATTTTTAATACTAATTTTAAAGATACAAATGTAAAATAACGGCTTTGGACACATATGTTTAATATGTGCTCTGTGTATGCTTACATATGGTCTTTGTCATCTGCAAACTGATGATGATATTATAAAATTGTAAAGATGTCAAAACAGCAGTAGAAATTCCTCTTTCACACACGCAAAGCGCAATACAAAAACTTTTTGCATGCTAAGATGAAAGACTTCAGAACTGATCAGCACCACATTCGCTTACAATAAGCCATATCCAACTGTATTAATGTGTCCACAGGCATACTTTTTTATATTTATCTGAGATAGTCCACAACATGTACTATTTGACAGCCATTCATATTTTTGACAGTTCAGGCGCAAGGACGACAGATGGCACGCTGTCTGAGGAAACTATAAGATTGTGCTAGTATTACATGACTCACCCTAGATGTTTGTTTCAAGTTGTGTTTTAATTCCTGACACAAATATAAAAAAAATATTTGGCAAACACTATGTTTGGACAATGTGTACCTCTGGCACTCTAAATAAATGTGTGAGGAAAAAATCTGTTCTCTGTGGCGAACTCCTGACAATAACTGCAGCCGTTCAAGTGCAACATACTTTATTAGTTGTTAAAAAATGGTGCAAATACCCATCATTTGAGCCGTGCAAACATTGGTAAACTACATTGCTTGATATATTTTAATACTGTACTCTTATAAAATTTGCATCTGGCCACAAAACTCCTCCAAATGTATTTTCAGGAAGGTCAAGTTCAATAATATATCTGTGTCAATGCCTTTTTAGCACTATTCTTCTCTGCGTGTTTAGTAAATACTGACAGTACTGTTTTAATGCCATAAAGACTGTTTGGACTGGCACAAGCAGTTCGTAAATCTGGCCCTTAATCTCAAATATATAAAATGGTTTTATTTTCCAATGAGAGCAAGGAATCTTACCAGAATCAATTCAGCATCATTGGTTATTTCCCTGGTCCATGAGGTTTTTGGACCCTCGCCCTTCTGCAAAGTCTGTTCGCAGCTAATCTTGCTGTCTGTTACCCAGCGAGGAAAGCTCTGAGAGAAACACAGACAGACAAATATGAGTAGGCCTTGGTCTGTGACTGTAAAAGAGAGACGGAAAGAGTGAGAAACAGATCCGTGCCCAGGAGACGGAGGCTAAAAGAATGGGTGTGTATCCACTTTAAAAGCTCCTCTGAGATGGAGGGTGTGATTGAGTCCACATCAGAGATCGGGATTGCATAAACATACACTTTTCACAGGTTTCTGGACAGTTTGGAAAAGGAAAACACAGGCAAACAAATGACTGAAGTATTTTTATATGGGTGTGTGTATACCGTGCAGGGACGTCCATCCACAGTGGCCTCATTAAACTCCTGTCCAACTGTGAAGGTGACGTTGGTGGTCCTCACTGAGGTGGACGTCTTGATTGTCAGTGTCTCTCCCTCCTGTGTAATCTCCACGGATGGCTTTGATGCGGCTGCAACCGCAATCTTACGAAGCATCACATTCACACCTGACAAAACACGTGGAACAGTGAGTACTCTGGCATTCGTTATGTAGAATTCTTCATTTACATGGGTTTAAGGACAGAAAGACCTGCGGTTAGACAGGTCCGGGGAATGAGTGTGATGTTATTAAGACTGGCTGTGTTCCACACATCTGCACTCTCTTCCGACAGTGTCTGATGACATCACCTGATATAAACCCACAGAGGAAAACCCATTTGACAAGCCAGAGCGGTCAGAGAAATAAAGAGAATGGACACATGCTATCAGTACAATATCTCAAGGGCTTTAAAACAGTTTACAAAATGTTGGGTTATTTCAATGATACTAACTGCTGGGTTAATTACATTAAATTAAATTTAAAGAATCAAAGAAAGACCAACATTTGGGTTTTTTCATATTTTTCAATAAGCATTTTCAGAGTGCACATGCTATAGAGATCAAATTATTTTCTCTGATCACAATGTGCATGATCCATTTAGCATCATAAATTGTCATCAATATCTATGAACTTTACGTTTAAACTATACGTGCAACTATAGTTATGTATAAAACAGTTTTTTAATTTATGTAACATTTACCAAAATACAGCTAACAATAAAAAAAATTAAACATATACACATAAAACTACTACAAAATGTAAATTCCAAATTCCACTAAAATAAGATTTTATGTATGGTTCTCGAATCTGATTGGCTGTTACCCGTGCAATATTCTGCAATATCAGAACTGGTACAGGCTCATTTTTCTGTATTACTCTGCCCACTTAGAGTAACAGGTGATCAAATATTGCCGCTGTTGGACAACATAATGCACTTTTTAGGCGAGAATGTAGTTGTTTAGGATTTTGCATATTTTAAATATTTAGAATTTCTGAGATACAGCATTTTGGCATGCATTTTGGCCTGTCATAGAGCAGAGCAAAGACGGTTGACATTGTTCATCCATAAAATAGTGACAGAGACTGCATAAAAAACCCTTAGAGCAGAAAAGATCGGTGTATTTTCAAACTGTAGCTGATCAAATCATTAGTGACTTTCAAAGTCTCTCTTTTTTATGTTGCAGTGCTGTATTTATACTATATTAATTGTAGTGAATTGAGTGTGAGATGGGACTCACATATTAGGAATGTATGTATTTTGTGTTGGCCACTCTTTGTATAACCCTGAACTACTTTTTGGTTGGCCATCTGTTTGATTTTAATGCCTCTCCCATTTTCCCTTACTGCAGACTAGTTCAGTAAAAAGAAAGAAAAAAAAAATGCCCACATGTGTTTAGCGTTTTTCCTTATCACAAACACTAGTGTAATCTGGTAGTGTTGGTGCTGCTTTGGCTTTTTTTGGGTTAATTGTTATGATATCCTGATATCCATATCTGATATCCAGCTGCAGATGTGAATGGATGGCGGAAGAAAGTAGTTCCTCATACAAAAGGATTTTTAGATTCTCTGTGTTTGATTTTCTTTTTTCAAGCGTTCACACTTAGCTTATGATTTATAAATAGCTTGTTTGGCTTGCAATCACAGGAGAGAGCCCTGAGCTCAAGGGATCCTCAGGCCCAGGGCTCCCTCCCTTTTGCAGGGCGAGTAGAGATTGAGCACAGGTTGATCTCAAAACTCTCTCGCTGCTGATGTTAAGGTGAACTTCCTGATAGTAAGACATTTAGGGAAAGAGGCTAATTTTGTCTATAATATAGAGCATATTTGGATGATAGGAGGAAACCTACGCGGACATGGGGAGAACATACCAGAAATACCAGATGGCCCGGAGAAGACCGGTCAGTGGTATTCTAGCTGTGAGGCAACAGTGCTAGTCACTGGGCCACCGTGCCATCCATTCCAGATAAAGGTGGAAGAAGAGGACGAAGAGGGGTTTCTTTCTAGATGAAGATAGTTGTAGAAAGGAAATGAGGATATATATATATAGTGACTTGGGATCCTTTGATTGGAGGATGGTGATTAGCTAATGTGGGTCAGCTGGGTCAATTATGAGCGTGTGCTCTTCTCGAAATTAGTTTAATATTAAACTTCACTTATATCTGTAATGAATTGGGCATGAACATGTATAATGGTACTTTGTTGTATATTGAACGCCAGTTGGCGTGAGTGAGGATACGGTAACAGGAAATGTATTTGAGCAGCATGTCACAGTAAACGAGGCTCCCCACTAAATGGTTGTCTGCATTGTTCCTTGAGCACAAAAACATAACAATATCCACGATTATGTCGTTGAACGGAGTGTTGTATAAACGCAATATCACACAAGTAGCAGTGCATACGCCTCCCTCCAGTGCCAATATACAGCCATATCGCACTGCTACTTGTGTGTGTGTGCATGTATATATATATATATATTGCAAACTGAGTGTCAGGCAATTCATTGTAAATGATGTAAATGAAGTTTATTTGTGGCCTATATGTGCATACTAAATATTTAAATGCATTCAACATTATATAATCAAGTTGTGTTGTTTATTCTTTACATATTAGATGCTACTCGCCTAAGTCACACTAAGTTTTGTTGGAGAATGTTCACCCTGCCAGCTTTTATTGACAGAGCGATTAAATACTTCATTTCAGATGGATTCCTGCTGTGCGTGTGTGTAGGTGGGTGAGCGCACTGAGAGGGGGAAGTTATTCAACCAGCCACAGGGGATGCTGTAATCTATTAAACCTTCCTGACAGGAAATGGATAGAGCTCAGTGTGGAAGTAGGGAAGGGCAAAGGCAACAATGAAAAAAAGCATGGCACAGTTGAGGGAGGGCAAGATTACTGACAAGAGAAGAAAAACGAGCAAGAATGGCAGCAGAGACATAGAAAAAAAGGCTGTTCAAGTGTGGAAAAAGACAGCTAGAGAGGCCAGTCTCTGTGTGTATGTGTGTGCATCGAGTAGAATTTCACACTACTTGCCTCACACATATTCCCACCTGTCACCAAGAGTAAATATATACGCATGAACGCAGACAAGAGGGATGCCAAAATTTAGACTCACATTCAGGAAGAGACACAGACAAATTGACTATTACTTCAATGACTTTTAGCATCTGACACTACAGCACAGATATTCACACATAATTTAAGCATTAAAAACATGACAATTTATGCTTACACTAAACTGCTTTTTGATTTGGGTCTGTGGTGTGTTTTATTAAATGGTTTTAAAGTGCACAGCTTTGGAAAAAACTGTTATAAACTGCAAATGAATGGTGAAAATGGTGACATTATTAACATGATATGAGTTCATTGGGCTTTGTGAGTACTCAACTGAAACAACTGTGGACCAACTATTTTCTGTTGTGTTTATGCATAAGAAAATGCATATATGTGCTGACGCTTTGTGTGTTTTTACAAGGTGACATTGTCCACTATTAGCCCACATGCATATTACAGTGTATTTAGTGTTTTTGTACTGATATTTTTGATAATGTTGCCTTCAAAAGGCCAAACATAGGAAGAACTATTTCATTGTATAAGGACTTTTAACCAGTTTTACTTTTTAGATAACACGAATATGGGTCACTCTTTATTTTGATGGTCCGTTTGTTGAATTTAAGTTACATTGCTAATTCTCATTAGATTATAAGTAGACTATTAGGTTGGGGTTAGGGTTAGTTTAAGTTGACATGTACTTGCAAAGTTTCTTATAGTCAGTTAAATGCCTGTTAAAGAAGCAGCATCAACAGATATTAAGCAGACAGTCAACTAATACTGAAATGGACCATCAAAATAAAGTGTTAACCCTTATATTTGATACCCTTATATATGTTTCTCTTACTACATTAATTATAATTTGGGGTATTCTCTGTACATTCAAAACATCTAAATTATTTTACTTGGTTATGTTAAGTTTAGGGACAACATTAAAATAATACACTCTCAGAAATAAAGGTACGCGAGCTGTTACTGGGGTGGTACCTTTTCAAAAGGTACACATTTGTACTTGAAGGATCTCTATTGGTATTTATATTATTATATATATATTAGTACCTACAAATTTTAAGAGGAACACTTTTGTACTTTTTTGGTAATATGGGTACTAATATGTACCCTTGAGGTATTAATATGGACCCTTTAGGTACAAATTTGTACCTTTTGAAAAGGTACCACCCCAGTGACAGCTTGCTGAGTGTGTACGATGAAAACATTTTCCCTTTACTTTTTTTCAGTGTTCCACTCTCAGAAGCTAAAAGTCACTTTCCCTTTACTTGTTTATGTTCTTTTCTTCTGCTGAACGCAAAATAATATATTCTGAAAAGGACTGAAACTTGCAACCATTGACTTCCATGTTGTTTTTCATACTATGGATGTCAAAGGTTAGATGTTTTCAGCTTTCTTCAAAATATCTTCTTTAGTGTTCAACAGAAGAAAGAAACTCAAAGTTTTGGAACCACTTGAGGGTGTGTAAATAATGAGTAAATATTAATTTTTGGGTGAACTATCCCTTTAAGGAAATACTCTGTTTAATTATAGTGCAGAAATTATGAGAATGCTGCTTTGAATGTTCTCCAAATGATCAGAAATTAAAATTACCCTGAAAAATGTGTAAATAATGCAGAACTATGTGCAGAACTAAAGACTAGACAATTTTACGCAAGCATTCTATTAATTTTACGGGAAGAACTTAAGAGAGAACCTGTTGGGAATCTGGGCTGTTAAAACCCTTATCTAATAAAGTTAACTGACTTCTGTCAGATCAAGTACTGCTTCAAACCCCTTAACTAACTGAGAAAAGATGTGAGAGGAGTCAGACGGTCAGGGTCAGTGTCGCAGGTTAAAGGTCAAAGGAAGTATTTCAGAATAGAGGGATCGAGAGATGGAGGAGTGTGAATGACAGGGTGTGGTGACAGGTTGGGCCCAACTGTGAACGCAAATATTTATGTGACGAATATAATTTTAATGTCTAGTTGCTAAAAGTGTGTTCATTTTAGAGTTGCATACTTTATGCGCATGTATACATGCTTGGCTGTCGTGCAAAGTTCATACCACAATCAACCTATGTCAATCATACAAATTCCTCACATATAGAAACTCCCCTTTAATTTTTTTTTTTTTTTTTTTTTGCAGATCTCATCTCTTGCATGGGGTATTCATATAATACATCATGTTCCCATGTCAAAAACAGCAGGACTTTCTCTCTCTATTGTGCTCCTTCTCCGCCCTCTTTAACTTGTCTGCTTCATTTCATCATTCTTTTCATTGGTGAAATGAAGGACTCGCTCTACCCTCTCTGGGAATCTGCTTCTTTTGTTTGACACAGACTCTTGGAGAGGGGTGTTTGGGTGGCAGCGATGCCCTCATTTAATTGGGCGTTTGACAAATTTTTGGAACCGACTCTGTTTTAAGCAATGGTATTGGACAATAATGGTCTATTTAACTGACTTTCTAACACGCACACAAATTGACGCAAGCATATTTAAAGCTCCATTTAAGATAGTAGAATAAAAAAATTGCTCAGGGCAATAAAGCAAAAAAGCTCTCAATCCTGCATGCCAAACGCTATGCCACCCCTTTTAGTTTCATTAAAGGAATAGTTCACGCCAAAATGGAAATTATGAATCATTTTCTCACTCTTCACTTGTTCCAAACCTTTATGAGTTTTTTTTCTGCTCATAAATGCTGGAAATCTGTAACCACCGACTTAGTAGCCTATTTGTTTTTCCTACTATTGAAGTTTTCAGCTTCAAAATATCTAGTTTTGTGTTCAACAGAAGAATGAAACTCATAAAGGTTTGGAGCCACTTGAGGACGAATAAATAATTTTTCATTTTTGGATGAACTAGTAAAATAAACCGGTGTCGGTTTGCATCTAATAAATGCGCATTAAAGTATTTCGGTGTATATTACTGATGAACTACGGAAATACATAAACATAATAAATTAACATTGACATAAGACACACCTGGGTGGTCACATGTTAGAAACAATCAAACGGTTTTGCAAGCACACAAAAGAGATGTGGTGAATTTGCTGGTATGTCCATGCCCGCGCTCTAGTCAGCTTTGCGCACTTTTTCTGCGCGCGCGTCCGCATTATCATTAACACTTACCCAGTGCTTTAAGCAGCTCTTCGAAGTTCTCAGAGCTCTTCATTTTCCAGGTACCAGCAAAATCGGGGATTTTACGATCCATCTTTCGTTTTGTTGTTCCTCTGAGAGTATCTCACTTTTCTCCGATGAGTCACAGTCTTTGAACCTGACACTCTCTAAAAGTACCTGCCACTTTGATTCTGAAAGCAGTGATAAAGTGATTCCCACTGATAAAGCCAACCCGATTTTCCTCCTTCCTCTAACCTTCTATAGCTCTCTTTCTTCCACTGTTGACAAAACAAAGTGAAGATGTCAAACTGTGCCCTTTTCCTCCCGTCTCAGACTTTCAGGCAGTTCTTCCAAAAGTTATAGCTTGTGATGAATAAGTTGAGCCGAAAATTTGAGCCGGTTATCACGCTTAATCTGTGAGCGCGCACACCCCTTCTTCAGCAAACTCCACCCTCCCTTTGACCTGTCAAATCAAGGAGCCAATGAGACTTGGACATTTATTGTCTTGTCCCGCCCATGTTTAAGACATGTGCGCGCTTAAAAACGCCCATCAGAGCATATCTTAATTATTTATTTTAAAGATTTATTAAGAATTATTTAAACATTAAAGAAATAATACTTATTACTTTTCTTAAAATCTGACAAGCTGCAAAGCAAACATATAAATATACAGTCAAATCTTTTTTGAAATTTACAAATATAGAAAATATTTGGAAAAATAGACGCATTAATTGAAATTTACATACCCCATAATCACTTCCATAATCTACTATATTACACTTTTTAATAATGTTTAAAATTTCATATTTAATAAATCTATATGTAATAAATTTTATCATGTTTTAAAGCTTTTTCTGGGGCAGTAACTTTCCAGGAAGAATATTTTTTGGGCCCAAATATTATATTCCATTTTAGAAAAACTAAAATTTATTTAAAAAAATCTCAAACATTTTAATATTAACTCGAATAGAAGAGAATAGAATAGAACAGAACAGAACAGAACAGAATAGAATTGAAATCGTTTAAGACATATTTCGCTCATTGACAGATAAAAGCTGTGTTGCAAATAACTTGGGCCCACAAATGTGAATTATGTTTATTATACACAAAACAATCCGCACTATTTGTCAAGCCAATTGTTAAAACAGAGCTGTCAAGTTCAAGCCTTCTCTCGGCGGTTATTCAAAGCACCGCGCACTCAGAGCTCCTGTAACTGGATCTGTCTCCGCTGTGGTTAGCATCTTCCCCGTTTGGGACAGAGAGGAGACGCGGAGGGTCTTCTGCGGGTGGTGGAAATTCCAAAGGTCCCGACGGGAGCGGGAGGACGCATTTCAGGAGAATGACGCAGGGACAAAAGGTGACCTAGCAGAGGCCAGGAGGTTGCAGTAGTGTCTCCGAGGGTCTTTAGTCTCCCCCTCACCCCTGCTGTTGAAGCGGAAGAAAAGAGAGCATATGGGGGGTAGGGTCTCGGTAAGAGAGGCGAAGTTTGGGTCTCTAATGAAGACGCGGGCCATGAAGAGTGGATGATGAATGTGAGGCGTACAAAGGAGTCGTTAACCATTTACTTTTGATGGATGGCCTTCCCCACCAGGGCGAACTGCAGATTTTAATGCGCGGGTTAAATCAGCTTTTACCTAGGCGACAGCACCGGGCGCGCTGCGCATCCAGTGTTGATATTTCCGCTTTATACACTTTTTAAGAAGTATATAAAGCATGTGTTTATTTGTCCTAGGCTATATGTAGACGTTTATAACTATTTAATAATAATAATGAAAGAAATACATATAATAGCCCTGTACCTATTAATATACATTTGATTTAATGAAAGTTAATTAATAAATAAAATTACAACATTTAAAATTTCGGCAAAATAATGATGATTTGTACAGTGGTTTCATACTATAAAATTATTTAGGGGGAAAAGGCCCATAACTGACAATGAGATCTAGCAGACCTTTAAAATATAGAAATAATAAAAACGTGTAAAAATCATATAAATCTAACCAATGGGAAAATAAAACTCAACATTTTACATTTTAGCAAAACAGTGGCTAATTCACAAGCTATATGAAAAAATGTAATTTTTAAAAAATGTAGGCCTGCCCCTTATCAATGCCTCTAAACATAATCAACATAAATACTGCTTCAGTAGACTGTACAAAAAATATGAATGAGACTGCACAAATCAGTCAAAAGAGTTACAATTGGCATAAGACTGCTGAGATGTAAAATCTGTTTGTGTTTACCTATTAAAAATAAACTTTTGTCTAATATGTTACTGCCATATTCCAACATTCCTCGAAATATCTTCTTTTTTTGAAAAGCTAAATGATAAATTATATATAATTGGTCATTGAGGCATCACGAAGGTGCAGTGGGTAGCACGATAGCCTCACAGCAAAAAGGTCGCTGGTTCAAGTCCCGGCTGGGTCAGTTGGCATTTCTGTGTGGAGTTTGCATGTTCTCCCAGTGTTTCCTCCGGGTGCATGCTCCGGTTTCCCCCACAGTCCAAAAACGTGTGGCATAGGTGAATTGAATAAGCTAAATTGTCTGTAGTGTGTGAATGCAAGAGTGTATGAGTGTGTCCCAGTGTTGGGTTGTGGATGGAAGGGCATCCGCTGTGTAAAATATATGCTGGATAAGTTGGTGGTTCATTTCGCTGTGGCGAGCCCTGATTAAAAAAGCGACTAAGCCGAAAAGAAAATGAAAGAATGAATGAATTAATGGGTCATTGATGAGTAGGCTACATTTTTAGCCTACTCCATCCTAACTATCCATTTTTTAAATCAACATGGTATTTTGACAGCCCTATTACATTTATACAATGAATAAATTAGGTCATCATGTATTTTTTGTTTGTTTTGTTTTTTGTGAAAGTGGAAGAAAAAATGTCTGTCACAATTTATAAATTTAAGCTATAATTTAAATGTAAATAAATATATTTTAATATATATTTTTAAAACATGTTTTCTATGTCTATTAATTAAGTTCAACAATTGCTTTTGCTTACTTCAGAACTGCGTTCTCTTGCGAGATCTGGCAACACAGAATCACTCATTTGCACGCTTCAATGAACTATTTGATTTGCAGCCCTCCACACACACTTCACTTTTACGATTATTAGTTTTAAACATCCCACACAAAGTTGCTTCTTGTTGAAGGACTTTCTTCTCCCTGTCACAGAGAGGAATGTAGACCTGTGGGGTCGCGGGCGCTCACCGCATGTTGACAAAGCACGACGCGTGTATTACAAGCACTTGACAGAGATAGCGCGAGGCGATGCGTCACACATCACACACCTTGCCGAGTGTGTCCACACAATAGCTTCATGTCCACACATGTTCCTCTTCGTACAACAACAGCAGACGATAGTCATTACACTCAAATCAATGGAGCTATTTGTCTTCTTATCGCCATCCTAATCTTTTTTTATGACATCCACTGCTGCCTCTGCCTTTGTAGCTTTTTATTTACTCGTTGTTAGCTTGTTAGCTGCAGGCCCCTAGGCTAGAAGCAGAGTTATCAACAATATCTAAATATCTCAATTTAGTGGGTTGAGCCCACCATCGTGAAAATGTTCAAAGCATTCTTGCATAGGAAACATGTTTGACCTAAGGACAACTGGCTGAGGTGGAAACAGGTGAAATGGGAAATTAAGAGCACTTCAATTGTTTCCTGGTAAACATTTAAAATATCTTGCCTGTCCTGGGTGGCCCTTGACACCGAACACCATCTTGCTCCTCTTTTCTGTTCTCATCCCCCCTTACCCCTCCTCTTCGCCTTACCCATTTTCATTCCCACCCACTTATCTTTTGTTCTTTTGTGTTTAGGTCATTTTTTATTACTTTGTTCGTGCCTGGTGAAAGGAGGAAGGAATATGTGAGGGAAAGAGATCAAAGCCCAATGGGGAATCACAAAGATGGAGTAAAGGGACGAGAGACGAAGACCCAACACAGAGAGAGAGAGAAGGGAGAGGTGCTTGGCAATGAGGGCATAAATATTTCTGTGCACTTTGAAAGAGGAATTAGGGTTTCATTTTACATTTCTCTCACTTTCCCTCCCTCTCTTCCTCTCTCTTTCTGCTTCTCACTCGTCTTGCCAAAAACTCAGCAGGGTAAGTAATACTCCACTCCGGGGACTCACATAACCCCAAACACATGCCACCAGCACATTGGTTTACACTGGAACACCACGCGCAATCGCACCCTCTCTCATCCATGCGCCAAACACTCATATGTTAGTTTCTTTATGCTTGGAAGGCCATTAGATACAATGTTTATATATATGTTGAAGGGCATTAAATACAATATATATGGTCTTCCTAAAACCCTTACTCGACCACTAAACCTCACATCATCTTGTCAACATTATTATTCTCAGAGCTAAACAGCCTTTAAAGTAGTGAAGACCACTTCAAGTGTCCTCACAATTTGATTTCACTATGTGAGAATGTGTGATGCTAAAGTGCACCTACCCACAAACTGAATGACAATTAGGTCAAGATGATTCAAGGAACTAATGTTCAAGATGATTCAAAGTCCACAGATGAGCCTTTGTTAGGGTGTACTCACACTAGGTACAGTTGCTGTAAATGCCAAGGACACGTTTTTTCTCAAAGTTGTGTATACTTGTGTTTTTGTTATAAACTCAAATTAATTTGTTATAATTTGTATGTAAATTTCTGTTATAAACTTATAATATGCAACATAATGCAAAGCAGAGAATGTGCACCCTTGAAATTGTTGGTAGTTACGGGTTTTAAAAGAAGGAGTTGCTATTGGAGCATAACGGATCACATGTTTTGAGTTACGTGAAGTGCGAGACCATTGCATTATGGGTGAAACTGACATGGTGGCAGAAAGAAGCCAACGATACAGAGCATGAGAAAGAGTTCATTAATCTGCATGGTCTAAGAGGGCGCACACGGTCATTTATATTTTAATTCTGTTAGATTTTCTGTATATTGTTGTAATATGTGAGTTTACATGAATGATGTTGTGTGTAGAGACTGATGTTACTGGATTCAGAGTTGTCGCACACGTTCATATGCATATCAGCGGACATTTAAGTAAGTGACTGTGAAAAGGACTCTGAGAAATGCATATTTTAAATGTTATATGTTTTATTTCTTGTAGTTTCCACGGTGTCTACTGCAAATAGAGAGAGAGAGAGAAACAAATAAACAGCAAAGACATCAGTATGAAGCGTGGCTATCATTTTATTTAGAACAGTGCAGCTACAGTTGCCTTGAACCAAGCCGAAGCGCGTCCCCCCTACCCTCTCCCCTGACGGCCTGCTCTCACACTGAATTTTGCCTTCCCAACCTGAGCACACTTATGTCATCCATGATGCGACTATTCAGATTAACAGGAAAAGAAGTGCTCTTGCTTAGCACAGTGGAGATTGCTTTAGTTATATTGTTTTAGTCGTTTGGGATGCTGAAGCTGTTTCTCAGAAAGGATGAGGGAGCGAGAACTCAAGTGCAACAAAAGATGTTTTTTTAATTATTAAAATTAAACGAAAGGACAACAAAAACCACCTCGAGGGGGCTAGAAAGCATAACTAGAACACAAATAAGCAAACAAACTTGGCTGGGCTAGCAAGACAAGACTGGAGCAGGAACACACGGGACTATTGACGACAAACTGGCACAGGACAGCAGACATGAGGAGAATATAAGCAGAAATAATTAACAAACAAAAAGGTGAACATAAACTAATAATGGGTTAACAAGGAGTGTGAGACTGGACAATAGACAAGAGAGAACATGACATAAACAAACAGCACAAGCCATGAGCTCATATAAAATGAGACTTGAACACACAGCCAATGAGAGAACTCATTAACCACGTGTTTACATGAACATGACACTAAAGCACTTGGCCAAAATGTAAACACCAGGCCATGTGCTTTAAAAACACCAACACAAACAGAACCCAAGACTGGAGTATATGGTAAAAAAAAAAAAACGTGCACTCACACATGCAACGTGCATGTTTCCCATCTCCAACCGAAACCGAAACCTACTAGACAGATGCTGAGAATGAAACACCACGCTGCAGACAGAACGAACGCAAACACCAGGATGAGATTGCGTACCTCCCAAGCACACCCAGACCTCGCGTGCCTGCATCAAGTGGGCGGACGCATGGCCCGAGCACGGCCGAGACGGCGCTCATAAAAAAGACAAACAATGACAGAAAATGAGTGCTTGACCTGAGAAAACTTGAGTACAACATACAAGACATGACAGGACTAGTGTCTGGAATCTGCCACCAAAACAAGAATTAACAAGACCGGAGTGGCAGAATCCTGACACACGCAGTCAAATATTTTGCCAAACAGATCCACAACTTTTAATGCTCATATCATATCCTGCTGCATGTATTAGGAGGTTTGCGAAAGGTATAGCTGACGTACACCGAGAGGTTTGCAACTTTAATAAACTACGACAGTTTGCGTTCATTGAAAAGTAATAATGATTATTACATCCATATGAAACAGTCCCTTAAAAGTGATGTAGAGTCTTTAGTTTGGGGCTCAGGCGCGCTTTGCATTTACACTACAAGCATACCATGCCAAAACCCTACCGAACCGCGCTCTGGCACACCTTTTCCAACTGAGCCAGGGCCGGCCAACTGAACCGTGACTGGGCCCTATTCGGAGTACTCACACTTGTCAAATGAACCGAGAAACGCGCCTGGGCATGGTTCGGATAGCATAGTGTGAGTACACTTAGTTTTATCAGTTGTTACCTGACAATAACATTTATTCAAATGTCATGATTGTCCAGTCGGAATCAAGTATTCGAGAGAGCTATGGTTAGTATGTTTTCCTAATAGCAAGAAGGTTGCTGGTTTGAGTCCCGGCTGGACCACAAGGTATATCTGTATGTTCTCCCCACGTCTGTGTGGGTTTGCTCCGGGTGCTCTAGGTTAATAATAATGATAATAATTCCTTACATTTATTTAGCGCTTTAGACACTCAAGGCACTTTACACATTGGGAGGAATGTCCTCATCCACCACCAGTGTGCAGCATCCACCTGGATGACGCGACGGCAGCCATATTGCATGAGATCGCACACCACACACAAGCTGATTGGTGAAGAGTGATGAAGCAAATTATGATATGGGGATGGACATTTGGGGATGCAAATTTGACCAGGATGCTTTTCGATGGACATCCTGGGATTTTTAATGACCACAGAGAGTGGTCTGGGGTCCTGGGGTGTTAGGACCCACACAGACCGCAGGTTGAGTGCCCCCTGCTGATCTCCATAACACCACTTCCGGCAGCAACCTTGCTTTCCCATGTGGTCTCCCATCCAGGTACTGACCAGGCACAGCCCTGCTTAGCTTCAGTGGGCGACCATGTGAGAGTTGCAGAGAGCTAGCTGACGGCTACCCCACACTCCAAAGACATACAGTATTGGTGAAATGGTGAAACTAAATTGGCTTTAGTGTGTGAATAGGTGTGTGCGTGTGTGTTTTGCAGAACTGAGGGTTATACTTTCAGTGCTGGGTTGCAACTTGAAGGGCACCCGCTGTGTAAAACAAATGCCATGACTACAGTACTTGACGATTCCATTCTGATGTGGCGACCCCTGATAAAGTATAGAATAAGCCGAAGGACTAAAAGGTTAGTACTGTCGCCTCACAGCAAGAAGGTCACTGGTTTGAGTCCCGGCTGGACCAGTTGACATTTCTGTGTGGAGTTTGCATGTTCTCTCTGTGTTCACGTGAATTTGCTCTGGTTTCCCCCACAGTCTAAAGACATGCGGCATAGGTGAATTGGGCAAACTAAAATTGCTCGTAGTGCATGAATGTGTGTGAATGAGTGTATGGGTGTTTCCCAGTACTAGGTTGCAGTTGGAAGAAGTTTGTGTGAAGTTCAATAAGTTTCTTAACATGTCTAATTTTAGGTTAGTTCAGGCTATAAAGTGTAATATGATTCCACTCCACAAAAACGTATTATAATATCCATATTATAAATTCAAAACAATTAAAATGGGAATTTTGTTTTTCTGCCTTGCTAGCACACAAACACTCATTCATCTGATGAAGGGGTGATTTATATTGGACATGATGCTAAATGAATTTGGGTGAGGAAGTAAATTTAGATCACGCTTGACTCTTTACTCAGGTTCGTTACCTCTTACAGTATACCCATTAATACCAACTGAAACTTAACATGAACCACATGATTTCTTCAATCAGGCTGTTTCTCTTTCTTTCTTCAACATCAGGTTCTTCCCTTTTTTTCTCCCATGTGTTGTTCATTCTGTCTCAGTCCACCCTTTGCTCATTATCAGACTGTTCTACTTTCCATCTCCCCCTTTCCTCCTCCTTTATTCTCCCTCTCTTACACACACACACACACACACACACACACACACACACACACACACACACACACACACACACACACCACACACCACACACCACACACATTCTCTCTCTCTAATCATTCTATCCTACTTGTAGTCAAATCAGTCTCAAACTGGTGAGGCATTATCATCTATCCAATATCGGCTGGCTTCGTATCTATAAAATCACTTCCTACTGTCTTCTCCATCCTGTTTCCATATGAACAACTTTCATCTGAAAAACACACACACACACACTGATTGTCTTGTAAACGTTGTTCAACTTCTTCAAGGCAAAGCCACTCCAGCACTAAACTTGACCTGACCTTTGACATGGTGTCCTATGACACCAATTACTACCGGGTGTTCTTCCTCTTGTTCTAAATGGAGTATTTCAGAATCCAGAGTGCGTGTTTTCATTTTGTTTGTTGACCGAAATCCAAAATGCTTTTACCTCAACAACCCCCAGTCATCTGAGGCTGCAGTATGTGTGTGCATTAAAACTGCCGCTTGAAATAAAAAGGCTCATTCCTTACCCACCAGGCATCCATGCTAATCGCTTTCTCTGCCAAAGCATTTGTTTCTTGTTTATTTTCCCCTGCTGGTTTTAGTCTGGTTGTTGAAAGTTAGATTGAGAGGTAATTTTCATATTAGAACAATGCAGAAATAAGGACCAATGATGCTTATTAACCTTAGGTAAGCATAAAAGGCTTTTTGCACTGGAGGAACTTTTTCACAGTTTCTATAGAACCATTTGTAGAAGAACAACTGATGTAAAGGGTACACTTATTGTTGAAAAAGAAGGCCATACAAAATGCCAGTACTGTATTTGAAAGTGTTTCAAGGCATCAACATTTAGGCGTCATTCACACTAGTGCATTTTTGTTTCAAAATGAAAATGACTTCTCATCCAGACTGGCATTTATACTTTGTTGTAGTAAAACAAAATATAAAAAATAAAGTACCATAAAAAATACTTGACCATTGTCACTCACTGGGCATGCAAATATTTCACTGGGATCTGTACTTAAAGTCTACTGCTTGTGTAATGGTGATGTGAGAGGGTCTTGACCAATTAGCACTGAAACTAATTTCAGCAACATTTCTCTTTTGCCTTTGTTTGCGGCATTGTTTTTTCAAACCTCAGTTGGAATGTACACTATAGTGTATTTTGGTGCATACCAATGAATCTTTACATGCTCTGGCTTTTAATAGTAATGAAGTATGTGTATTTATATAGCGCATTTATTGTGTATGGCCATACACCCAAAGCACTTCACAATCATGAGGGGAGTCTCTCCACACCACCACCAGTGTGCAGTATTCACTTGGATGGTAGGACGGCAGCCACAGGACAACGGCGCCAGTGTGCTCACCACACACCAGCTTTTGGTGGAGTGGAGAGACAATGATACAGCCAATTTGGTGGATGGGGATGATTGGGAGGCCATGATCGGTAAGGGCCAATGGAAGGAATTTGGCCAGGACACTGGGGTTACACCCCTACTCTTTTACGAGAAGTGCCATGGGATTTTTAATGACCACAGAGAGTCAGACCTCGGTTTAACGTCTCATCCGAAAGACTTGATAACCTAAAGCAGCTGATAGGTGTGGGTGGAAGAGTTCATTTTTTACAGCATTTTGGATCCAAATATCAGCATGAGGACTCAAACAAAAAAATATCAGTCTTCAGAAATCCCCCACTTAGAGACAGAAAGAGAGAGAGAGAGAGAGAGAGAGAGAGAGAGAGAGAGAGAGAGAGAGAGAGAGAGAGAGAGAGAGAGAGAGAGAGAGAGAGAGCTATCAAACATTATAATTAAATTTAACTCTGTTGCCTCAGCTGAACTCAGTTCTTATTGAATTTTAAATTATGCCAGGTCAACTCCCTATTTCATTTGAAATAGTGACCAAAAATGTTTAAAGGGATATAATGAAATCTGGATATACCTAGACATAGTTGAATAAATAAGAGTTCAATACACGGAAATGACATGCTGTCAGCCTTAAACACTTATTTCCTTCTTTTTATAGAAATCTGATTTGAGCAAAATAAAAATACAGTCATCAGAACATCAGAATCAGTTTTATTGCCAAATGTGCTTCACACACACAAGGAATTTGTTTTAGCTACAGAAGCTAACTCAGAACATAACAGAACATAACTCAGAATATCCCCAATCTTATAAAATATGTATTGCACATGAGCTTTGGACATGTGTATTTCAAATAACATCGCTTTATGTGAATGTCAACGACCAACATAAGATGCAGAGGCATCAGAGCAGAGCTCATTAATATTCATGACCCTTCCAAATAAAATAAAATAAAAATGAAGCATTTTATTAGGGCCAGTTCCTAGGGTTGTAAATTGGATTGTAAAACTAGTCCTGGAGAATTTTTGCATGTACCCAAGCCACATCCATTCTATGTAAATGTCAGAGAACAAGTTAAACATAATGTATCAGTGTATTCTATGGCACCTTTAAACATTTGTTAGGTCATTGGTTGGCCCACACTGAATCTGTATGCACAGAAATCCACAGATTTTTAGCCCATCATTGAGTCTACGTATTTACTTGTGTAAATGTGTGTAAATTTATTCAGTTTTTTAAATTAATTTCACTAATATTATTGTAAAATAATAAAAGTAATATTAAAATGTTCATATGATTTGTTTACAATAATTTATAAAGTAATATCTTCTGTCTTTTAGTAGATCTATTATACGAGAGACTTGCTTTGTTTAGCAAATAAGTGGATCTAATTGGATTTGCACTGTAAACATTAAATAAAAGTTAAAAATGTTTTATTTTATTTTATATATTAGTTTTTTAGTTATGATACTCCTAAAATCATTCCGAATAAATTTTCAGATTTTTTACAAAATACTCAAAAAATGTACGCAGATTCTGTCTGGCCCTCATTGGTCTATAGGGCCTTTTGCACCCGGTAGTTACAAAAACTCACACAAGCCCATTTCCCTGAGAACTAAGTTCCCCTTGATCATTTACTTGGTTGCATTTGCACCATCGCAAAGTTCAACAAAATCAACAAGTAAAGTATGAAGGACTCTGTAAAGCTGTTTTCGGCTTTCATGATCATGATGATAAAGTCTTTAGAATTTCCAGAATGCCAAGTCAATTTTCCAGGTCAAAGATACCAAGGTAGTATGGATGCCAGGTGTAACCATAAGAAAAGTGATGCATTTTAAGACAAAAATACAATACCGGTCAAAAGTTTGGGGTCGTTTTTTTTTCTTATTATTTTATTCTGTTCATCAACGCGGCATTTATAAAATGTAAAAAAAATGTTAAATACTTATTTATTAAATATTTATTTATTACTTATTGTATGTAAATTTGGCAGCAATGTAGTGTAACGGTGGCGCAGTGGGTAGCGCTGTCGCCTCACAACAAGAAGGTCACTGGTTCTCAGCTGGGTCAGTTGGCATTTCTGTGTGGAGTTTGCATGTTCTCCCTGTGTGACCGTGGGTTTCCACCGGGTGCTCCGGTTTCCCCCACAGTCCAAAGACATGCGGTACAGGTGAATTGGGTAAGCTAAACTGTCTGTAGTGTATGTATGTGTATGAGAGTGTATGGGTGTTTCCCAGTGATGGGTTGCAGCTGCGTAAAACATATGCTGGATAAGTTGGCGGTTCATTATGCTGTGGCGACTCCTGATTAATAAAGGGACTAATCCAAAAAGAAAATAAATGAATGACTGACTGTATGTAATTTCAAATGAAATTATTAGTCTAGTAATTATTGCTTTTCTTACTATTACCATTATTAATAATAAAATTATTAATAATAATAATAATAACAATAATAATAATTAATATTAGAGGGATTTCTGAAGTATCATGTGACTCTGAAAATGGAGTAATGAAGCTGAAAATTCATCATTAAAATCACTGGAATAAATGATTCAATTAAATGATAAACTACTTTTGAACAGTTATTTTATAGTGCAATAACATTTCACAATTGTACAATTTATACTGTTTTATGATTAAATAAATGCAGCCTTGGTAAGCAGGATCAGCTTATTTTAAAATGTTTAAAAAATTGTACTGACCCTAAACTTTTAACCGGTAGTGTACACTAGTGTATATTCCAACTGAGGTTTGAATGCCGCAGACAAAGGCAAAAGATAAACGTTGCTAAAATTCAAACATGTACTGCAATTTTGGTTCTTGCGACACATTTGAAAAAACGCTGGGACATGAGCAATTTAGGACTAGTAATCATGTATATTGGTTAAACAATGATTTGATTTAAAACAGGTGATCTCAACAGGTGATTGTAATTTTGATTTGGTACAAAAGCAGCATCCAAGAAAAGTCTAAAGCAGAGATGCCCAAAGTAGGGCCTGCGGGCCAAAATTGGTCCATTGTAACCTTTGATTTGGCCCACCAACCCATCTGAGGAGAGTGAGTATGATGGAGAGGCTTGAGGAATCTCTGTGTTGTCTTCATCATTTCTAATTTGACGTAACTTATTGTTTGGTTTATTGCTGAGCAACCAAAAAAAAGCAAACTGAAAATAAATGCTGTAAATGAATCTGATTTTATAAATATAAACTTAAATACTGTCACTCGATGGATAGAGGACTATCCAGAAGACAAGGCAAATCAAGGCAAAAACTAGTGTAAATCTGTTATAAATGAGGTTGTTTTCTGTAAGTTTATTATAAAATGTAAAAAAAAAATTATACTGTATTAGTTAATATAATGCAATGTTTTCTAGTCATTTATAAATATTAATAAATAATTTAGGAAATTACCATTGCAACTATATTTACCTTCCACCCACTTGCCTCAATTAAATTTGGTTTGGCCCTTCATAAGAAAAAGTTTGGGCATCCCTGGTCTAGAGCTTTAGGGGATGGGAAGAGGATCGCTAGTTTGCCAACAAATATGTCAGAAAATTTGCTTTTCAAAATAAAAACATGTTTATTTTTGGGAAAAAACAAACAAACAATACAAAGCATAAGAAACACATTAAATAATATTTGTTGTATTGTCTGCAATGCAATACAAGTCAAAGTAAATTTAGAAATCACTCCTTTTTTATTTTCATTTTGCATACTGTCCCAACTTTTTCTGATTTAGGGGTTGTAGTGGCCTTATGGGATTAGAATGAAAGTGATAAGAGGCTTTTGCAATGTAATAGCTTCAGAATAAAAGTATAACTTGTGGAGAGGAAAAAAGAAAAAGAAAATGTGGGAATAAAAACAAGAGACCTTTCCCAGCCTCACACCTTAGTTTGTTTGCAAACTGAACATTTTCTTGCTTTATTCTTGCCATAAAAGTTCAATTTAAGTGCAAACTGGGTTTCCAACACTCCACCCTTTTCTACCCCACCACCAACCCTCGTCACACCCCCTGCCTTTCACTCTTCACTCATTCTTTCAGTTCATTCTTTCCTCCTTTCTCCTCAAAACCAATTGTTACGTTTTCTGACTGTGACCGGTGTGTGCATGTATTGATTTGCCTAATGTCATATTTGTGTCATGACCTATTGACTGAAGTTAGTGCCTGCCTGCCAAAGCTTAAGGCTTGATTGATAGTAGTTCAGTGGAGTCTCAAAGGGAATGAACAGTTCTGTTAAATAGGAGGGGTTTAGGGATATCATGCTTCCAGCTCATGTATTTCAGCATAAAACTGTCCAGCAACATTGTGTCTACAGTCTCGATGATAATAACATTGAAAACAATACGTTTAGTTAAATATTTTATGTATCTACACCATGGGAAGTGTATGGGCTAAGTGAAATATACGAGTCATTGGGAGAAAGGGGGGAAATGTGATGGAATTCTTGCAAAGAAAGGCGATTCCTGTGCTACATTAAAATAATGGTACACGGAGAGCCCAGGGAACTATTTAATGGGTGGAGAGGTCGAGGAAAGGTTAAAGGTGTTGCGACTTTTCTTTGATTTCCCTAAACAAATGTTAACACTGTGAGTCTGTGGCAGGATGAAAACATTATTGCATCCCGACCAGACTAACACGAAGCAGGTCTACAATGCCTGACTTCTTAGATCCTGTGGGATAGCAAAATGTTCACACTTTCTTATGTCAGGTTGAAAACTTACTTTGTTTTTTCAGTCATAGGCGTATTGCTTGTTAGTTTGATGAATAGCTACTGTGCATCTGGACACCATTTTCATATAAGGTATTGTATTTTTCTGCTATATTATGGGTAAAGGTGTATTTAAAAAAACTTACTCAACTGCCATCAGCCAAAGTCTTAATTTTAATGACCTTGAACGAAAAGTTTATTGGTGGGAAAAAAAGACTGCCAAAATGCCTGGAGGAACCGTGTGAATACATTTGAGAACTATAGTGTCATCTGGTGGATGAAGTTCGGTAACAAAATACGGAAGGAGTTTACAATTTTCACTTCAGTTGCGCACAGTACACAAGAGCCCTCTGGAGGTAAATAATGAAATAGCAACTCGACTGATAACTGTTCATATTGCATCTGGAGCCAATAATTAAAAATAAACAAAGATGTTACTGCACTGAAAAAAGTGTTGCATGCAAAACTGTGGCAAACAATTTATTTGGGTTGAAATTAAAAAAACAAATTAAATTGAGCAATGTTCAACTTAAATTGTTTGTTTAAATTCAACACAAATAAATTGTTTACAACCACTTAACGTAAAAAAATTTAGTAAATCCAAGGAATCATCTTTGCATAATTTTTTTCAGTGTGTCATGTAAAAATTCCAACCTGTCGCAATTTTCATATAACGTAACATATAACACAAGCCCAATATGCGCCCCCAATACCACTATATCACTTCTGCATTTTCAAAAGCTTTTTTATTTCTCTCATCACTGTCGTCTCGGTTTATGGTTTAACCATAACTTCCTAAAACAAAAACACGTGTTTTACAAAAACCTTAAAAGAGTGATCGAGTAATTCTATGCCAAACAAAAGTCTGATTTTTAGTCAACCTTTTGTATGATTAAATTAAATGTTATTTAATATTAATAATTATATTTTGAAATGTTGTTGATTCAAAGATTTAACCATGGAACCACATTAAGATAAAAGTACCCCAATAATTTCACCACGAAACGGGGAGGGGGCCCGCTATATCATCATAAAATACAGGTTAGGTTAGGTTAAGTTACTTTATTTATACCCGAAGGTAGATTTGGTTTGCTGTCAAGAGTCCTCATCTCATAACAGTGCCACACAAAAAAGCTCAGTAACAACAACAAATGAATATTTAAACATAAAAACACTAAAGAATAAATTATTAATCACTTGGGTGTCCACCCCCCACCCAAATAAATGTTTAAAACAATCTAAAATATACAAGTCACTGAAAAACCTCTGCTTTTGTCTATGTCTTATTTAAATGTCTGACGGCTGCTGGTATGAAACTATTTTTGGATCATTTTGTTCTACAGCTTATAACTAGAAACCTGCAACCAGAAGGAAGGAGCTGAAACTGTAGAGAATGAGCAGTGTCACTTAAAATTGAATTTGTGATTCTCTTTAGCTGCCTGGTGTACGCAGCCTCTAGATTGACTAGTGATAAATATTTTTTGTGGTAAAATTATAATGACACATTATGAGGTTTTCAGGCTATTAATCCCAGTTTTGTAGGCCACATTAAGCTGTTAAATGGGTTTAGTTCACACAAAATCATGGCTCTCAAGTTATTGACTTTATTTTTTAAATATTGGAGTGAGATGAAGGGTGGGGCGAGTGTGTGTTGAAGATAAAGTTATTACATCTTTGTTATTATAGTTATTACACCTCAGCATGAAAAATACAAGGTGTGGCTTGAGAGAGTGAGAACTGGTTAAAATGTGTGAGACTTGAGACCCCTGCAAAATGAAGTTTTGGTGAATTATTTAACCTATAAAAGCAGTTTTTAATTTTTAAGAATACATTTAGGGTCAAAATTATTAGCCCCGTTAAGCTATATATATTTTTGATATTCTACAGAGCAAACCATCATTATATAATAACTTGCCTAATTACCCTAACCTGCCTAATTAACCTAATTAAGCCTTTAATTAATAATTATGTTTAGTTAGTTAATTCAGGAGGGCTAAAAATTCTGATATCAACTGTGTGTGTATATATGTATATATATATATATATATATATATATATATATATATATATATATATATATATATATATATATATATATATATATATATATATATATATATATATGTATGTATATGTGTGTGTGTGTGTGTGTATGTATGTATATGTGTATATATACAGAGAGAGAGAAAGAGTATGATCATTACATAATAAATGTTTTGAATTGCTGATTAATTATTTTAAGTTATATTGTTAACTAATTAACCATTAACTAATTTTTATCTTTGGATAAACTAACCTTTTAAGTTTTTTAAACCCTATAATGAGCTAATATTTTAGATTTTATTCTTTTTAGAGGTGACAAAATATTCTTGGCTTAAAAAAATATATTTTTGTCTGTAAGTACCTCTCACGCACTCTAAAAATGCTGGGTATTTCAACCAAAATTCAGGCAATATATTAACAAAATCAATTGTTACATTTGGTTTGAAATGACCCAGCATTTTGTTTTTGTTTAGAGTGGAATAACCTTAAATTTAATCCAGGCTATTCATTATCATGACATTAATTGAGTTAAGTTACAGAGCATTTTCTTTTCCCCATCTTTCTTTCTTTCTTTTTTGCTAATGTTGCAACTAAGTTATGAAAATATGATTTTGAACATTCTCTGAACATTGTGAAACAAGAAACGTCTAAAATATATGCAACTAAAACATTTCAGGGAAAAGTTACACAATGTATCAATGATTTAGTGACAGTCGTTTTAAAAGAAGGCCTTGTTTTAATGCACACTTCCTTAAAATGTCCAATATGTACAAAAATAATCAAACAATCAATTCTAAACATATAAAGACATGCATGCTTTTTGGGGTCTTTAACATATAGTCTAGGAGTAGCATAAAAGATTTTCCCTTACAAAAAGTATGCCATCACTACCAAAGTAAACAAAAAAGGAAGCACGTGTATCGCAATGGTTCCCGAGCTCCCCTTAGCCCCACAGTCCAACTGGTTATTGCTTGGCGCTTTGCTTTCAGGGTTTCCCTCGAAATGGACCGGTTGACAAACATCTCCTATGTCTTCACAGGCGAGGATGATGTGTTTGGTCTCATTGCGCATGCTTCTGATTCCGCACGCGCCTTCACTGTTATCGATCCGTACCGTTACGAAGGAGAATTTCTCTTTGCTGATACACAAGTTACCGGACAGTGTCTTTCCGCCAGCCTTACTGCAGACATTTTCCACCCGCTGTTTTTCGGTGGCACGGAAAAACGACTGCGTCGGTCTGCCACACGTATTAATCTTCCTCAGGAAAGCTTCCCAGGCGTTCTGGTCCCACGTTTTTGGCACCTCATCAGGAATATGGCGTTTGAGGAAAACATTGTGAGCGTTGTTGTACCTCGCGCGCATACATGGCTTAGAGTTATGGTCCACTGCCTGACTTTGAGGCAAAACAAAAGCCAAAAGTAACAACAAGGCAATCATTTTGAAGAATTGCTGCAAAGAAAGAGAGAAAAAAAAAAAACGCAGATGGTCTTTAAAATGCTTTCGCTTTGCAGCCGACCGTAGTCATCTAAAAATAGCACAGTCTGCCGTTGAACCTGGCATGCGCGTTGCTCTCTGTGAAACTTACCAGTATGTCGATCCGCAGACCTAGTTGTTGGCTGATCTAAGTCCTCTTGGTGGATTTGTATCTGGTGTTGTTATATTTCCCTTTTTGAGTTTCAACTGTTGGAACAAAAGACTTGCTGTGACACGTCAGCCCTTTGAGCTCAGTTTAGTCTACTGCATTTCAGCCAGAATTAAAGCCAGGCATACGGATGACTCACATGCAGTGTGCCTGGCAGGTTTTATATCTTTCTTGATTTTATATAACGAAAACCTATATTTGTTGAGCATCAGTGGCAGCAGTTTTAGTATCTGAGGATAAAGAAAAAATACTTATTTTATGATTATTTATTCATTTTTCTTTAGCTTAGATCCTTATTTTTTAGGGATTTACCTCAGCAGAATGAATGCAGAATGTTTTTACACAGCGGATGCTCTTCCAGCCACAACCCAGTTGCATATTTTGTTTAACCAATAGGGTATATGCGAAGCTAGTGTTTCTTCTCACTGATAAATTTCCGGTGAGCGGTTGATGTGACTTTTTTCCATTTTATGCGGTTCATTTTACAGCATCAATGTTGTAATGTAATTAAAATACAATCAGTTAAATACACTGTAAAAAATGGCCGTGATTTCAATGGTAAAAACTGTAAAAATGCTTCAGAAAAAAAATTCGTAACCTGGTTAACGGTTTGTTTCCTTAATATATAAGGCGAATAACCGTAAATTGACTTTCCCAGAATTCCCTACCTGGCACATCAGTTTTTATGCTTTTTGTTGACATTAATATGGATCTTTTTAGTTGTTTTCCCATCAGTTATGTACATTAGAGATTTATTTTACAACTAATGTTGATAAACAATGTTTATTTCATGATTTTAAGTTCTTTCTTGTAACCATACTTGTGTTTAGTAGCTGCGTGAATGACAATGAGCACCTTCAATACATTTATACACTTTTCTACTTGTAGGAAAAATTGTTTGTGATGAGCGTTGGTTCATTATGTAACTTTAACTTCCCCACCTGCAAATGGCTGTGACAACATGTCTATCTGTGTAACAAAAGATGTGTAGATGTTGGTAAATCAAATTACAGACATCTTTAAATTAATGAAATACAATAGTTTACTGTAAAAATTAGTAATTACTTTTACGGTTTTTACCGTATTTTAACGGTAAAATACTGGCAACCACAGCTGCCGTTTTTTTACCGTAAATTTTACAGATTTATTTTTTACAGTGTAGGCTTTGGCATTCATTTAGTTGCACAAGCATAAAACGAGACAAAAAGCACTTTACTCGCACGCGCCCGTCAGAATCGGCAGGCTAGCGCAGAAACTCCATTGAATATACAGGGGTAAAATAAATGTTCATATTTTAAAGACATGGCGGGGATAAATGTAATTTTATGCAGTGTTTCTTGTACAATCTGAGACCCACTTTATATCGGATATCACTCAGCCAGTGGAGATTGCTCATTTTAAAAAGTAAATAGACCTTTAACTGGCCGATTTTGCAATGGTATACAGTTCCCCGGAAGTGCTGAACCCAGGTTACTGACAAATTCCTTTAGCATGCTTCGGCATATACCCAATTCACCTATACCACATGTCTTTGAAATATGGGGGAAACCGGAGCACCCAGAGGAAACCCACGCCAACATAGAACATGCAAACTCCATACAGACATGCCAGCTGGTCTAGTCGGGACTCGAACCAGCAACCTTGCTGTGAGGCGACAGTGCTAACCATTGAGCCACCATGCTGCATCTAGTTGGTTGTTCTCACAGTAAGTTTGACTGCCTTGTCACCAGTACTTGTCACTGGTTGTAAATTATTCCACTTATTGGCTACGTGGCTCCTTGCAACAAAACCAAACGATTAGACCAAAAAAAAAAAAAAAAAACCATTGAAAACATTGATCTGAGATATAACAATTTATTAACTTTTGTTTGATTAAATTTAAAGCTGACAGTAACAAAAATGGCTTAATGCAGCCTACACTATTATTCAGTCACAAGATGGCACCAAACAGTCAAGTACAGCAGCCTGAAAGATAAACATATAAATACCCAGACTACATTTTAATGATGAAAAGACATCTAATAGCAATCTAAACACAGCCCAGTCGATTAATTACAGCCCAAGAACAGACCAGTCATTAAATAGCTAGAAATGACTACACAGACAACTCTAGACAGAAACCTTTTTCATTCAAATCTAACAACATCCAAACAAATTAAACTTAATGATTGTATTAAGAATACAAATAATTACAATGTAATGTAAGATGAAGGTGATTAAAGCAAACTTAACATGTAAGATAATACAGACACTAAAAATATATATATATTTTAAAACATCCAACTCAAGATTTTAATACAAATCAAAACATGTTTTCAGACTTAGGGTGGGACTCTATAGGTAAAAAGAAAATGGCACCTGTCAATTCTGAGATTTTGGTATTTTTGGCTTGTTTTTCTTAGTATATGAAAAATATACATTGCATTTATTTATTTATTACAGTTGTATTTATTTATGTATTATGAAGGTTTTTACTGAGGCACATGTATGGGTCATTCTACCAGAAACGTGTTCAAATCCTGAAATAAATACATAAATACAGTGAATAAAAATATTTCATCCCAATTTTTTTTTTAAATGTACTGATGGGTGATTTCTATGAGTTGTTCTGTAAAGGAGTATGTCATTCATTTGGTTCTCAGATTTTTGTTCTTTATTAAAAACACTTTACAAATGTACAAAGCCTGTCTTTGTCCTTGTCCTCAGCTCAACTGAACTTACAGCTTTAATAGTTTTGTTATGCTAAAAACTGTTATTTAGAAAAAGAAAACTTCAGAAATAGCAAGTTTAAGTTGTTATCATTCACATCAGATGATTAAAAACATGAAATTATAAATAAAGTCTACAAATAAATACTACAAATATATAATACAAATAAATTTACAATTGTCCCCACGTTTCTCTCAGTCCTGTCACTTTGCATTAAATTGAACATAAAATGCATGCAATTTACCTTTAAGGCTTTTTACTCAAAAGTGACATAATTTGATTGTGAAACTAACAGTGATCAAGGACGCGTTCTATCATTGCATTGTTTGATTTTATGCTTGTTTTTGCATGATTTTTTTAGGATGACAAGCTTAAGTCAGGCATTTTTTTATAAGTGAAGATGTACATTTCTGGTAAAATTCATTCATTCGTTTTGTTTTGTTTTTCAGCTTAGTCCCTTTATTTATCAAGGGTCGCCACAGCGGGATGAACCGTCAACTTATCCAGCATACAGTATGTTTTACGCAACGGATGCCCTTCCAGCTGCAACCCAGTACTGGGGAAACACCCATATACTCTCACATTCACACTCACAAACTACAGGCAATTTTGTTTACCAATAATATCTCATGTCTTTGGACTGTGGGGGAAACTGGAGCACACGAAGAAAACCCTCGCGAACATGGGGAGAACATGCAAACTCCACACAGAAATGCCAACTGGTGACCTCCTTGCTGTGAGGCGACAGTGATAACTATTGAGCCACCATGTCACCCTAGTGTAAAACATGACCTGCCTAATTATAAACATTTTATTTAATTTTTTATTTTTTTTTGCAGTATTTTCTGAATTACGCACTGATAAAAATAAATTCTCAAAGTCTTCATCCAATATTCAGTGTTTTACAACTAGGAATGTATGTTAATTAGCACATATTTAATAAAATAAGCCCCTTATTTACAGATTTGAGCATTAGAAAACTTGTAATTTAAGAAGTATGCAATTATTAATGTTGTCAACAAACTGGTGATATGTGATTGCTCTATCTTTTCATCAACTTGCAGTGTCTAGCCATTAAAACATTATGAGGTAAATCAAATGTGAAAGGATCAAAACTCTGTTGGTTTAAATCAACAAATGGCAACACTTTAATTTTAAGAACCAATTCTCGCTATTAACCCTAAAGGAAGTCAACATATTCTGGGGCATACATACATTTTGAGAGGCTGTGGTGAGAGATTGAGATGTGAGTCTTGGAGTGACTTCTTGGTATCATATTGAAAAGTTATTTGTTGTGAATGCTACATTCTGTGTTAGCTGACAGGCAGCACTTAAAAATAGCATGGCGTGCCTTTTTGAGAAACTTCTCAGATAAAAGTTATTATATTTCACATATTTATAACATTTGAACTCATGTCTGTTAATAGTGAGAATTGTACCATAAAATAAAGTGTGAATCGACTAATGAAATGATAATTGCAATTAAACATGATTATTATTATTGATGTTAGAAACAAATACACCAACACAGAGTATAGTCTACATGTCACTATACAGTCCTAAACAGAGATAATCTATGGTCAACACATACACTAGAACACACAACTTAGTTTTAACATACTGTGCCTGCTGTAAGAAGTCTGAGAACAGAGCAGTCTTTTCAAACACCGCCTTCTTCCTACATTATTAAGATCCCAAAAACATACAAATTAAAGTGATTAACAATTGCAGACTAGGACCATTTCAAATGCCCAGTGAAGTTTTTTTTTTGTTGTTGTTTGGCAGGTAGTGAAAACACAGACAGGAAGTTTCAAGCCACAGAGGGGTATTTTATTGGTGTGCAGATGAACATGCTGTGTGAAAGAGTGAGAGATACGTGGGGTGCTTTAGGGCATGACGGATGACAGGTAAGTGCAGTCAAGGATGAAGTGCAGTAGCAGCACCCCAATCACCTAACAGTGTCTGTCTCTAGGAGCGGTTGCTCATCATCCTCTGATGGAAGCAGGTGGTCTAACATTTGCTTAGCTAGCTACATTAAACATGCTTAAACCGTGTTCATCACTAGGGAAACATTTCCACTCAGCCCTCCCTAAAAATGTTGCAATTAGTTCAGCAAACTGTACACGATTGCCTCAGTTTCCTTTAAAATTCTCCTTTAAATTCAGAAATAATAGCCCCCCTGAATTATTCGCCCCTTGTTAATTTTTTCCCCCAATTTCTCTTTAACGGAGAGCAGATTTTTTCAGCACAATTCTAAACCTAATAGTTTTTAATAACTCATCTCTAATAACTGATTTATGTGATCTTTGCCATGATGACAGTAAATAATATTTGACTAGATATTTTCAAGACACTTCTATACAGCTTAAATTGACATTTAAAGGCTTAACTAGGTTAATTAGGTTGCCTATATAGGCAGGTTAGTTTAATTAAGCAAGTTACTGTATAATGATGGTTTGTTCTGTAGACTATCGGAAAAAAATAGCTTAAAGGGGCTAATAATTTTGACCTTAAAATGTTTTTTAAAAATTAAAAACTTCTTTTCTTCTAGCCAAAATAAAACAAATAAGACTTTCTCCAGAAGAAAAAATATGATCAGACATACTGTGAAAATTTCCTTGCTCTGTTAAACATCATTTGGAAATATTTAAAAAAGAAAAAAAAAAAAAAAATCAAAGGGGGCTAATAATTCTGACTTCAACTCTCTCTCTCTCTCTCTCTGTGTGTGTGTGTGTGTGTGTGTGTTTCTACAACCTGATTTAAGTCCACTTGTGGAAAATTTAATTCATTCGACTCGTAGAGTGGGTCAGGTGGCCAAACTGAGCAATTATATGAAAAGCACATTTGTCAGGGAGGTGACCAACAACCCAATGGTCACTGAAACTGAAAGAGCACCTGCGTTTTTGGAGAGAGGAGAACCTTGCAGAAGAATACTCATCTCTGCATTGCTAATGCAAGAACTAAAAAGCTAACATTAGGCTATAAACGGACTACACTGACTTCAGGGCTCTCACCTGTTACGTCAGCACCAGCCTGCTACAGACGACGTTTTAAGCTTATTTTTAGAAATATTGGTTCATGTCAAGATTACTCTCTCTTGGTTTATTATATTATAATTCACGTTACATAAACAAATGTGTACAAATAATATATTATTTTAGTATTATTACGGGTATTAAACTTGCATCGTTATTATACGATTTGAATTCCCATGGGAAATACATTTGCTTTGTTTACAGTTGTTGGAAGTTGTTGTTTTATAAATGTGCCTAATATTATATCATAATACATATTTAAAAAAAAATGTTTCGCCCACGTGCATTCAGCCCCACTTACCTTAGTGAAAAACGTAGCTATGACAGTCAATTACAAATCCCGTATTCTTTTCATAGACGACAGAAATGAAGGATATGTCTATTAAATTCCTGCAAGTCTCATCATGGATAGAGAACAACATTTAATATTCTTTTTTTTTTGTCAGGAAGTACAGTGAAAGCAGCAGTCACATATGCTATAAATTAAGGTGAGTGTAAAGGAGTTAAGGAGGAGTGTAAGGAGTGTAAATATCGCAGTTAAATTGTTCAGATGAAGAAAAAGACGACGGAAATTATTAGATGTAAACAATCATGTTAAAATGTCAGTAAATATTTATATATTTTTATAAATGTATCACACATTTGCTTTAGCTGAGAGCCAGGAAAGAGACAGGCTGACCTACGGTAAGCAGTATCTTCATAAATAGCTTTATTAAAATAAATGAAGAGCAAATGAATCTGTCATGACGTTTCTACAAGTGAAAGCATTATGTACACACAATATGAATGCCCAATTAGAAACATACTACAAACTGTAAAATACTTATGAAAAATACTTAACCAAATAGCAGATAAATCCAAATGCCCAATGCAAGCTGTAAATTTAATGTGGGCTATGCATTCTAGACAGATCCGCTCGATGATGCATGATGCCTCTGACATAGCCTGTAGTCCCATTTAGCAGCTTGATAGCAAGCGTCTTTTAAAGTAGTGTAACTGATTTAAAAAATCAAGAGTGTAATGTAACTGATGTGTTTTAACTTGTAGAATAAAACGTGAAATTAAATTGAGTTTGTGGTAACACAAACTTTAAGCGATTTAACCGAATCCCATAAAAAAAACCCCCTTGACTTTGGGATGAGGGGAACCGGAACTGCTAAAATACTAACTTGCTTCCGGGTTTTGCACACAAATTGACGTCATAGTTTCCTCCATCTATTGTTAATATAACTTGTTTATTTGATCTACTTATTTATTTATTTACTTATTTAATTTACTTTACCCAGCGTTGTATTATTATTATTTTATTTATATATGTATGAATGTTTAATAAAAAAAAAACATATTTGGACATTTGTATGCTACTGCTTACTGTCTCTCCACTATAAAATTTTGTTCCACTTCAATTAACATTCCAACGTTAAATCATCCTCATGGGTAGGGAAGACAGACAGAATCTGTGGACATTTTTTGCTATTTTTGAATTTTGTATAAAATCTGCGGATTTATGGGGAATGAGTATCGTAACCAAAAACTTAATATGTGAAATTAAAAATAAAACCTTTAAACTTTTATTTAATGTTTACAATGCAATCATTCATTCATTCATTCATTCATTTCTTTCGGCTTAGTCTCTTTATTAATCCTAGGGGTCGCCCCAGCGGAATGAACCGCCAACTTATCCAGCACATGTTTTACGCAGTGGATGCCCTTCCAGTCACAACCCATCTCTGGGAAAGATCCATATACACTCATACACTATGGAAAATTTAGCTTACCCAGTTCACCTATACTGCATGTCTTTGGACTGTGGGGGAAACCGGAGCACCCAGAGGAAACCCACACGAATGTAGGGAGAACGTGCAAACTCCACACAGAAATGCCAACCGACCCAACCAAGGCTCGAACCAGCGACCTTCTTGCTGTGAGGCGACCGCACTACCTACTGCGTCACTGCGTCGCCAATGCAAATCTAATTAGATCCAATTATTTGGTAAACAAAGCAAGTCTTTCATATAATAGATCTACTAAAAGACAGAAAATATTACTTTACAAAATGTATTGTAAACAAATCATAAGAACATTTTCATGTTACTATTATTATATCACAATAATATTAGTGAAATTAATTTAAAAAATGGAATAAATATAACTTTACACACATTTACACAAGTAAATACACAGACTCAATGATGGGCTAAAAATCTGCGGATTTCTGCGCGTGCAGATTGTCTGTGGGCCTACTCATGGGCTACTATGGTTCAGTGTGACCTTTTCTTAGTTGTCTGATTTCGTTTTAAGTAAGGCTTACATTTAAATATGTTTTATTTTGTTTTGAGTGTAGTCAATAAATAAAGGAATTAACAGATATGATCACAGAAATTACAAATTTTCCTTCTGTTTCTGAAGCACTTATTAAGACAATATATAAAGAGATAGTTGGCATGTAGCTGCAAATAGACTATAAGTGCACTTTCAAAATGTCTAAAGAGGGGAACATAAAAATAAATGAAACAGGACAGTCTCAAAGTGTTTTTATGAATGCAATTTATTCTATATTTTTTCAGCAACTACTGCATTATAGATGTTGCTAAAAAACAATACAGTGGACACTGAAAAAAATAGTTCTGCTGGTTAATATTTTAGTTACAGTACATTACAGCCACGGGAAATGCTTCCTCATAACCGATACAAGCCAGGATTTACTGCAGTTTGGCTTTTTGATATTTGGTTGAATGTTATTGGTGTTTGCCTCAAAATGGTCAGGGAGGCATTTGTTGCCAAATCTATCACAAGCTAGAATAACATAGTTCTCACGACGTTCCACTCTTTTGATTGTTTTAGTTGTACTGTCGATCTTCACTGTGATAAAGGAAAAGGGTGTCTTGCTGATGCAGAGGTTGCCCCGATACATCTTTCCTCCTGATGAACACACATTTGTCAAATTGTTTTTTAAACTCAAAGGAAAAAGGAATGAGCTGAACCGGCCTAGTCCCAGGTGCCAATTCGTTGATTGTACTTTTTTCCAGTTCTCTTTTTTCAGATCAGTTGGAAGGTCATCACGAATGTGGTTTTTGAGAAATGAGTTGTAAGCATTCACGTTTTTTGCTGGGGTGCAGGGCGTATTTGGGTGCTGCATGCCAGTTCACACAGACCAGTGTGAAGTATGGAAGCCATGATGATCATCAATGACAGCATCTTTAGTATCTGAGGATAAGGTAAATATAATATAATATAATATATATAATATATATAATATAATATATATAATATAATATAATATAATATAATAATACATTCTGACTGGTCAATCACATTTTAAAGGGTAATGAAACACCAAAACACATGTTTGAGATGTAACAGTCATATATGTGTCCCACGTTGCTAAAAACACTATCAGGACACATATATTTCACTAAAAAAGTGAAAATTGGTTGTTTTTGCGTTATTTCGAGCAAATTCATTCTTCCAGTTTAAGAAGAAACTTTGACTGAAGCTACGTGACGGCCATGAGATCTTTGTGTAAAATCCAGATGGCAAAGTTAGTTCATCTCGTCAGCAGTACTCTTTCAGTTTTTAAAGACATTCCTTTAGTTACTAAGGTTTACAGTATGTTAATATCACCACAATATTATGGACTGAAAGATCCGCTTTAAATGCTGCTCTTCGAATGTAAACATGTAAACACTTAATCAAACTATTACTGTCGTGTAGGATTTTCGCCGCATTTTTGTAACAGGATAGTCTGTGTCGTACACACCCGACTGTGTTTCTACCGAGAAATGTGGAGGTTTTTCTTCCCCATATGGCTTGCGGTATCAAATCTATTAAAACTACACTCGTCCAGCAGTTCCTCGCACCAATATCTCGTTTGTCACAGGGGGCATGCATGAAATGTTCCTGAATGAATGTGAAAGTGCCAAACTGCAGTTAAAGTTGAAAAATTAATAATGAAACACCCAAAATCACATGAAACTCTAAAGGAAATGTAGATAGCATGGTGTCTAATTATGTGCAATAGCATGTAAAACGGGATCATGAAAGGAACATCAAAACGCAACTCATGTAAACACCTTAATCATTATTGTCTTATTGACATTAGGCAAGTAATTCCATTACTGATGTCCATGTAAATGTAGTCACTGTCTGTGTACCCTGCATCTGTACTTGTGTGACCGGTGAAAATCAGCTGTAGTACACTTAATGAAACTCCCCTTTTTATGCAAACCCTTCCCTCTTTCTCCACTTGACACTCCCACCGCTGGACTCACACACTTTCCTGAGTTTTTTCAAACTATTGGTGGGGGGAATGGGAAGGGGGGGGGGGGGGGGGGGGGGGGTTGATTGGGGTTTCATTTTATGCTATTCACCAAAAACAACCAGCAAAATATAAAAACAGTGTGTTCAGGGTGTTACAAAGCATCTTAACAATCATTCAGTGAGTATTTACATATGTATATTCAATATTCATATATCTGCCACGCTCCAGTTCTTTTCTTTTTGACGCCCTCTTGTGGCTAAATGATAAATATTATTAGGTGTGGTATTTGAAGCATTCATCGTTTGGTAAAAATTGTATAGTTCACCCCAGAAAAGAAAATTTACACATCATACTCTCTCAAGTGGTTCCAAACCTTTATGAGTTTTATCTGTTAAACACTAAAGTACATGGTTTGAAGTTGAAAACGTTACATCACTGACTAGTTGGAAAAGGAAATGCTATGGAAGTCAATAGTAACAAGTTTCCAGCTTTTTTTGTTGTGTTTAACAGAAGAAAGAAACCTTAACGTTTTAAAACAGGAAATATTAAAGTTTTAAAACTCCCTGTAAATGAGTTATACATGTTATTAATGAGGTAGTGTTCGGTGATAAATCCTCCCTTACAGTATACTACTTCTACTACTACTTCTACTACTAAATAGACTATAATTAAATATAAAAACAGTAACAATAGTTATTCAAATAATTGCAGATGCCAGTTACAACTTAAAAAACTTTAACCATTTAACAATTTATTTTGTGTGACACATATCTATTCAATGCCTAATTAGTAACAATACATTACCAAATGATGAAAAGTATTCTATCTCACAGATGCAGTCAGATTTTTGCTCTCCGATTCAGTTTAGTAAGAGGGAGTGTTTGCTTTCTTATATAGCTGATGGTCTTGCATGAGTTGCAGGCAGATGATGTGGTGGTGTAAAAGGAAGTGGTACGACTGGTGTTTTTTAGTTAACCACTAACTCTTTTAATTAATTCATTATATGTTGGGGTCTTTAAACTGTCCTAATGATTATGTTCTTGATGCACTGCGCAGAGTATGCATAGGGCATTGTGCAATATATAAAACGCAAGACATGCAGTTTTATGATAATGAAATAGCTCTCCAACCACCAAAAAAAAAAAAAAAATCTCTGGCATTAACAATTTAATCAGGTTTCAGTTACGGATGAGTTGTTCAAAATATTAAAATTTGCTCACTATTTACTCATCCTCAAGTTGTTCAAAATCTAATGACTCTCTTTATTCTGTTGAACACAAAAGAAGATATTATAAAGAAAGCCAGGAACCTTGTTATCTTACTCATTTTGTTTTTCATTTCATTTGTTATCTAGAAATGACATTTGAAATAAAAGATGCAGATTTACTCACATATTAAAATATATTTGATTGATAACTGAACAATAACTGAACAATACTGTACAGACCCTTAAATAACTGATATTTAAATTGACATTGCTGAGCTTCTTTACAAACGTTCAGTCACTAAATCTGGATACTTGATTCCACTCATTTTAGGCCCACATCAAGACTTTTCTTGTCTTTTTAAAGGCACGTTATCTAGTTTTTGCAGCTAGATAGCACATAACCATACCAAGATGTGTTTATTTGAGTGTGAATCATGGCAGTTGTTATCTTCATGGTGCTCCGGCAAAAATCATGTTCATAGCTGTGCTAAAGTATTCAACACTTATTATCATGATAGTAGGAAGCAGTGTAATGCCGCAGTTTGAGCATAAAATTTCTGTTGTAAGGCACTGTGAAAAGGGGCGAGATTAAACAAGTTGATTAAACATCCAAAAAAAAGTGAGCGATTGGTCCATATTTAAAATTTCTGTACAGAGAGGTCATGTTATGATATTCGATTGGCCTCATGCAGTCACGTGATGCAATTTTGCAGGTCAGAGTTCACAAAGCTTGAACTTTGCAATGCAGCAAACTGCGAAACTTGTCGCTCGAGCTTCCATTTCCGATCTGCTGCATTCGCATCCGTATCAATGGAAGTCTATGGGGCAAAAAATGCAGTGTGACTGCAGCTTTAAGCTTAAGGTCGTCAAAGCAAAACAAAACAGCTGATGTAATTGCTAATGTGAGACAAGCCTGACACTGCACCAAAGCTGCAAAGCTTTGATTATGTTACAGATAACCACTTAATAATGTGGTTGCACTGTTTGTCATTCTACAAGCTTTTGTTATAATGCAGCTCTTTGCAGCCTACATATTGAAGCGTCTTTAGTATTTTCTCTAAAGCCAAAACTGGAAATCGAGGGTATATGACATCATAAGCATGACAACACAGGATACAGTTCATGTCACTAATTAAATAAGCATATTTCTCTGGATTTGGACATTCTATAAACATTTGTAATAATGTAAGTACACGAGCCAGCAAATTATCTAACACGTCTAGTGTTTTTAACAGCAAAATACTACATATTGCCACACTTTTCTTTTAAATACCAGTAAATTGTATAGTTGAAGGGGTTGTTGAGGATGTGGGGATTGTGCCTGTCCAAGTTATTTATGTTTTTTATTCTTTTATAAAGTTCACATGTCGTGGTTTGTGTAAGGTGTTTGAAAACAAAACGAAATTAGCTGATTTCATTACTTTCCATTGAAAAATTACAAATATTACAATGAAAATATTAGTCAAATTTAGTATTGTTGTTGTTGTGTTATTATTATTATTAGAGTTTGTAAGTTAATCAAGGCTGATTATCTATTTGCAGAGTTTTACTTTATTAAACAAAAACAGAACATACTGCGAGAGGAACTGAAGAAATAGAGAATAGGACAAATGCTTCTAGCAGGCTACACAGACATTTTATCAGAGCCCTGCCTTGTCTACCCTTTCTGTGTTGTCTATGTTTATCCTGTGTCTGAACACATAGCTCAGCGTGTTGTGTCCGCCATGTGTTCTCCTATTCCTCCTTCCATGCTTCCTGGTGCCACACTCCCTTGTTTAGCCCTCATCTAGTCCTTGTTTGTGTAAGTGTTTCCACCTCCCATGTTCTTTTTTCCCTATATATTGTCTCTCTTCCCTCTCGTCTTTGCCAGTTCATTGTTTGTAAGTTGATCTTTGTGTGTGCGTGTGTGTGTGTGTGTGTGTGTGTGTGTGTGTGTGTGAGAAAGAGAGAGAGTGCTTCACCACCTCCTTGTCCAAAATATCCCTGTCTATATTATTATATTCTTTCTAGTTTGTTTATTTGCTGTTTTAGATGTGTTGCGATGTTTCTCTTGACTTATTTTTCATCAGCCATTTAGTTATTGTAGTCTTTTACTTTTATTGACTTATATTTATTTGGCTTATAGTTTCCACAAAATATTTCTTATTGGTCCGTGAAGCACTCCACATGCGGCCGGTGGTTTTACTCTCTGGCAACATGTTGCCCTGGCACCTTAAAGCTGATTCCCTCACTTAGAATTCCCCCAAATTGACTTATATGTTCCTCATTGTCCCTAAGTAAGCAATATCGTTTATAATTGAAATACGTTTTATGTGTCATCATTACGCAATGTGGCGATGAAGCTTTCCACTTCCTTGTTGTTGGTAAAGCTACGATTTTTGCCTTCCCAAGTGAATCTCAGAGTTGCGTGGAACACAAGATATATCTCACATTAAGCTGCTGAAGCACCTTCTTAGCAGGCAGGAACGTCATACATTTTTTAGCCAGCTCCCTCATCGTATCAGGAAACACAGATAATTTGACATTCTCCCACTCAAATCCATACCATATTCGCGAGGCTCGCAGTACTTTCTCACGTGCTGATTGCCCTAAAAACCTGATCGGTGTCAATGGTTGATCCTGGCTGGGCATGGGGGCCAGTTTTCATGTGCCCTCTCAATTTCGTACTCCCCTTCCATTTCGATCGCCAGCCCTTCACTCGGAATTTTCTACATGCACTCTTTTAGCATCCCATTCGTCCCGTGTTTCTCTTTCAGCCCCACAAGCCTTACATTATTTCTCTTACTGGGGTTTTTAAGCATTTGAACTTGCTCCAAAAAATTCTTTATTTTCTTTTCTTTAACATCCTTGTCAGTCGCCAGGCGCTTTGTCGCAGCTTCCAGCTGTGAAATTCGGCCCTCTGTTACTCATTTTAGTAACTTTAGCAAACAGTTTTTCCATACTCAATTTTGTGTCAGCCAGTTTTCTGGGTGAGCTCGATGCTGCCTTCACCTCTGTGGGTGGTGAAGTCTGTCTCATCACTATGCGATTTGCTTTCTTGAAATATTTGGATGTTGTTGTCATCATAATGTAGTCCAAAATGTGATTAAGTCATTCAAGTTTGGGTCATAAACGGTCTTAGATTATTTTTTCCAAAGAAAAGTCAATTGTTTTATCATAAATGATGCTATAATTAGCGAGTGGATAGGAGCTTATCTAAGGAGCTGCCATCTTGCTTGAGGTACTCACGTGACTCCCCCTCATTCCATTCTTTATGAGATTTAGAGATTATTATACGGTGTAGGCTTAAAATCATCATTCCCATCCTGTGGTTTCTCATTTTGCATGTTGACCAGATAAATGAACATGGACACATTTATGTTTGAGTTTGTCATGGCCTATTGTGACACTCAGTTCAGCTCATCAGTTCACATTCACTTCAATGAAAATCATGACTCCAGCTGCAGCGCAGAATCAATTCAGTCACCATGAATCCAAAAGGTCCATTCTTGTTGGCATGTTCTTATGCAAATGTTTTATGCTGAATCTTTCTCCATTTGTTAATCATGCATGCAGAGCTTTTCACATGACTGTATGTTAAACAATGTGAGGAAATATGATGGATTTTTTTTTGTTGGATGGAATTGTGCAAGATTCTAGCTTCAAATCTGATTGTCTCTATAGCGTGAGAGCCTACTAGACAATACCTTCATGGTGATGCAGAGAGATGTGAAAATATCCATCACAGGCCCATAATAAGTCCTTTAAGCATCGCGTGCGTGTGGCATGTAGACCACAGGAAATTGTTCTTTCCTGACCCCTGCTTATCTTACACCACAAACTTCAGAAATGATGATCAAATTCTCCACTGAGTCAGAGTAATACTAGGGTAAAGGGTGAGAAAAAAAAATTCCCCCTTCATTAAAGGTCCAGCGTGAAATTTGACTGCTGGGTGAACTCACACTTAAATGAACATTTCCCACCCCCACAATCCTACCTGTTCGACATTTATTCTTGCTATGGTGCTTCCATTGTCAATTTGTGGACTCCCTGGGGAAATAATCATTTCTGAAAAAGAGATGTTGGAGATGTGCATAAAAAAATCAGTTGATGGAAACGCCAAGATGGACATAACTTTTGAAAATATGCATAAAAAGCATATGCGCATAACTGAGTAGGATAAACTCTTTATTCAATCAGAAAATATGTGCAAAAACTAAGATGGAAACACTTCCAGTATGTGTATTAAAAAAGGTTTGTTATAAGAGATCATATGATGATGAAAATGTGTGTGAACGGATAAACCAGCAGGCTGAGCACATTGTAAAACATCTGAAATGTTGTTTTGGTCATTCTAAAATGCCTTACCCATTTTAGTGTTAATGTTATTATATTATTAATACCTCCAGAGCGTCTGAAGCATGTCAAGAACGTCTGTTCTCCATGTCTCATGGCTTCAAATGCCACCCCGTGTTCATTGTGTGTCGGCGTTGTCTTCTGAGGTGACAGTCATTTATTAATAAAGAAAAGATTCACGTAGCTTCTTTTACTGCAGTAAATTCTGTTTGATACTGTTGATATTTGTCGATTTTGTTCGCTTTGACTCGTTGGATGAAAACGCTGCTTTATTGTACATCTTTTATGCGATATTCCGGTTTGCACATTTACATTTACATTTAGTCATTTAGCAGACACTTTTATCCAAAGCGACTTACAAATGAGGACAAGGAAGCAATTCACACAACTATAAGAGCAGCAGTGAACAAGCGCTATAGACAAGTTTCAGGTGTGTAAAGTCTAAGAAGCAAAGCATTAGTAAATTTTTTTTTTTTTTTGAGAGAGAGAGAGAGAGAGAGAGAGAGAGAGAGAGAGAGAGAGAGAGAGAGAGAGAGAGAGAGAGAGAGAGAGAGAGAGAGAGAGAGAGAGAGAGAGAGAGAGAGGAGAGAGAGAGAGAGAGGGCACAGTTAGTGGTATAGCCAGGAGGCAGTTGCAGATTAGGAAGGAAAGTGGAGACTAAACAGTTGCGTTTTTAGTCGTTTCTTGAAGACAGCAAGTGACTCTGCTGTTCTGATGTAGTTAGGGAGTAAAATAAATAAACTTAAATAACTTAAATAACATAAATTGAATTAGCATTTTTGGATGGAAACATAGCTATTGCCTACATTTCAGTAACATATGAGAATGGCTTGTCCTTTTTTAATGAATAATTACCTTAAATTCACTGCCCTTCGATAGGGACATCTACTGTAACTAGATTAATGGGATTATTACTCGTTTTACAAACTATTTTTTAGTTCTGCTTATATTCTAAATGTCATATCAACCTCACCTCAGACACACACAAGTGCACTTTTAAATCTATTAAAACTCAATTTTAGAAAGTTTATCTTAAACTGATCAGCGTGTGTAAAAGTGGGATCCCTAAATTAAATATTTCCACCGAACATTGAGTTAAGGTTATATGCATTGTTTTTGTCAAACTTTTTGTAGAAACTATGCAATAGCTTATTTTATGTAATTTAATCCATTACATCTGAAATAACTTCAAAATTACAGCCAATTTTTCAAGTGAAAAGTCTATAAATGTCACACATTACATTACTTATTGCCTACAAAGCACAGAGAGGTACTGAAGACGCTATTTTAACCTTGCTCCATACGATCAGCAAACGCATTCAGCACCCTGGTGCTTTTGCCAGAATTTTATTTATTGATTTTAGTTCAGCTTTTAACACTGTCAAAGTTGACATTTCTGAATCGATTATTAAAGCTTAATATTATGAGCACCTAGTGTTATGGATACATTTTTTTTAACTGATCGTCTACAAAGATGGTCTGTACAGGGTTCAATATCTGAAGAGGTTGTTTTGAACACTGGAGCACCCCAAGGCTGTGCGATATCACCTGCATTATTTTCATGTATATAAGTGAAATGCAGATTTCTGAAAGCAATATTACCTACTCAAGTATGCTGATGACATGGCTGTGGTTGGGCTTATGTCAAAGGAAAGGAGAAGCTAGAGAGGGCCTACTTTGAGCACATAGAACATCTGGTGACATGGTGCGAGGAGAGTGCTTTGTCACTGAATGCTTTGAAAACTAAAGAACTAATTAATAGTAGGGAAGGGCAGCCTATATGTCATCCAGTTACTATTGAGGGTCAACATGTGGAGATTGTAAACTGTTTTAATTTGGGGATTATTTTAGATAGTGGCTTAAATGTTGGTGAACATGCAGACTATATCTATAAAAAGAAAGAGAACACAGAAACTCTTTCTTTTTTTTAGGAAATTAAATAGTTTTAATGTTAGTAAGGGTATTCTGAGGAAGGTTTATACAGTTGGTTGAAAGTATTATCCCCTATAATATTTCTTGCTGGTACAGAAATCTTGGAGCTAGAAGCAAGTATAAACTTGCAACGATCGTTAACGTGGCTAGTAAGATCATAATGGACCCCCAGAAGCAGCTTGTGGAACTATATGTAAACCAGACCAGACGGAATGCCTCACAGATGGTTCAGAACTCATCTCATCCTCTTTATTATGAATTTGAAAAGCTTCCTTCTGGTAGTACCCACAGCAAAAACAAATATTTTTAAGAAATCTTTTATACTGTCTGCTATTACCATATTGAATAAATGGTCATGAAGTAGATTTTATGTCTAGGTTTGTGTGTTGGAAATCTGTGGTGTAGGAAGCTTTGTGCTCTGTGTTTTTGTTTTTGTATTTGTGATGTTTGGGAGGCCAGAAATGAATTTCCACATGTGTGAACAAAGTTTTCTATTTCTATTTTATTATACTTAAATATTTCAATACTTTAACTGTAAACTTTCGCATTAACTTGAGCAGCTATGTTTTGCCACACTGTCTCTGTTTCACTGATGCAGTGGTGTTGCTTTTTTAAATAAATGGTCATATTTGCTATACCTTTGCATGAGCACATCAAGTTCAAGTGGAGAAAGAAATGCTGTTCTATTTTTTTCAGATGTTGCCATGGTTACTTAAAATATCTGCGCTCCATTGATAATGTCTTTTTATAGTGACCGTGTGCGTGCTTAACTCTGAGTTAAGCTGCTGTCACACTAGACTTTTCTCCCCATAGACTTCCATTCTTATGCGTCAGACAGGAAATGCAAGGTCGTGCGTCAAGTTTCACAGATCGCTGCGTTGCAAAGTTCAAGCTTGGTGAACTCTGAAATCGCATAACATGACTGCCTGAGACCAATCGATGATCAAAACATGACCTCTCTAGACAGATATGTAAAATATGGACCAATCGCTCGCTTTTTTAAATGTCTAAACATCTTGTTTAATCCCACCCCTTTTCGCAACGCCGTATGACAGAATTTCGCAAGTTCAAACTCTAGTGTGACAGCAGCCTTAGTCTACTCAATGTTACTCAAAGACTTTGTTACTCAAAGAAACCTAAAACTGAGTTTTAAGCTTTTGGTAAGTCAACACAAAGTTCAAGTTTAAACTCTAAGTTGGTTAAACCTCCTTACTGAAACAGGCCCCTGATCAAACTAATTAAGTCCTTCAGGCTTGTTTGAAGCCTACAGGTAAGTGTGTTGGAGCAGGATTGGAACTAAACTGTGCAGGGCTGCAGCCCTCTAGGAATTGAGTTTGACACCCCTAGCTTAGTCTCTTGTTTTTAGAAGTGAATGAACCGCCAACTATTCCGGCATATATTTTATGCAGCGTTTGCCCTTCCAGCCACAACCCAGTAATGGGCAACACACATGCACGCTCTCATTCACACATACACTTATACACTACGGCCATTTTTATTTACCTAATTTAACTAATCTGAGCACCCTAAGGAAACCCATGAACATGCAAACTCCACAGAGAAACGCCAACTGACCCAGCTGGGACTTGAACCAGCAACCTTCTTGCTGTGAGGTGACAGTGCTAACCACTGAGCCATTTTGAAATTTGCAATGGATCAATACAGGGTTGATATAAATCTCTGCAAACACAATGGATAATGTCATGGCAGCAAATTGACAACTTTTATATATTATAATTTATTTATTTAAATAAATTATATTATATTTAAATCCAAGTAGATTTATAGTGTATTTATTTTGATTGCAAACAAAGTAATTGCATTAATAAATTACTTTGACAAAAGCATATAAACAGTGTGTGTGTCTGTCTATTATAATCCTTTTTTTGATCTCCATGAGTACAGCTTAAAACAACAGCTTAAAAATCACACAGAATGAAATATTTAGAATGAATATAAATATAAATATGATTAGACAAACTTTTTTTTTACTATTTTAAAAATAATAATGAAATGAGCAAAGCTAAAAAGTACCTTCAGACATTTTGTTAGGTCATCACAGGTTAAAATACATCCTCAAAAGTAACACAATGTTATTTCCCATTAGCATTGTTGCAGTCTGGTCATCATCTGGTGTGGTATTATTTCTGTTATGGTATGCCTCAAAATGATCAGCTAGACATGGGTTCCCAGTTTTATCCGGACAAGAATAACATGCTTGGTCTCAGAAAATACACTTTTGGCACTGTTAGATGTGTCGATCTTCACAGTTGTGAATGAACGTCTTCTCGCTGACATAGTGTTTACTATATCTTTCCCCTCGATGAACACATAGCTAACACATTCTCTTTTTTCACTGTAGGGAAAGAATGAATGAACTGAATATTTTCTATTTTTGTTTTTATCTAGAACTTGTCACACATTGCCCACATTGATGTGTTGGCTCACATCAGCCGCATTTCCATTGTCATGCCTAAAGCGAGCGTGCCAATAATTTGCTATGGTTACAACTGATTTAGTTACAAAATAACTTGATAAAATAATAAAACATGAAATAATAACAACATAATATTAATTGTACCCAGCTTAAAATTGAAAAAAGTTACCAGAGAGAGGGAGAGAACAGAGAGTAGGGCCCAGAGAGAGCCAGATAGCAGTAGAGCAAGAGAAGAAAGACTTCAGAGCAGGAGAAGAGCAGAGCAGGAAAGAGACAGAGCAAAAGTTACAATCTAATTTTGTATCTTCCTTGTCCATGAGACCAAAGCCCAAATACTGAGACATTTAAACTGACCAATGAAGAGCTTCATTAATATGTGACCACATCATAAAACCCCTGAAATCCAGACACAGCTCACCCAGGGCCTGATTTTTTTTTATATCAGCACTACCTTTGGAATCTGGACCTTCTTGGGGAAAAATATTTTTTGCAACAAAACATAAACTGGTTTATATATTATGTTTATTTATAACATAAAATGGTTTGCAATAAAACAAATGCATATGATAATTTACACCCTAATTATATGCAACATCTTTAAATTATTCTCTTAAATAAAGGGGAATTTACCTATCATGTGTCATGTAGCCTAGTGAAAAAGAAAAAAAAACTATATTTTAAAGCCCTATTTAAATCAGATGTTATAAAATACACTACCTGACAAAAGTCTTGTCGCCTTTCCAAGTTTTAGGAACAACAAATAATAACTCGACTTCTAGTTGATCATTTGGTATCAAAAGTGGCTTATATGAAACTCAAAGGCCTCTAGGTTGCTTAGTTTACCAAAATAAAATATGATCATGCCTTGATTTTTATTTATTTAATTAAGACAGTAAGGTCTGACTTTGCTTAGACAAAAGTCTTGTCACAAACAGAAATAATGTACAGTATAAAATAAAGTCATGGTGCAGTGGAAAAAGAATGAATATTGTGGATGACTCCCATGAGCTTGGAGGACTGCATCCATACATCTCTGCAATGATCAAATAACTTATTAATAAAGTCATCTGGAATGGCAAGAAGCGTTCTTGCAGGACTACCAAGTCATCAAGATTTTTTGGATTCATCTTCAATGCTCCTCCCTCATCTTAGCCCAGACATGCTCAATAATGTTCATATCGGTGACTGTGCTGGCCAATCCTGCAGCACCTTGACCTTCTTTGCTTTCAGGAACTTTGATGTGGAGGCTGAAGTATGAGAAGAGCGTTATCCTGCTAAGAATTTGCCCTCTCCTGTGGTTTGTAATGTAGTGGACAGCACAAATGTCTTCATACCTCAGGTTGTCGATGTTGCCATCCACACTGCAGATCTCTTACACGCCCATACTGAATGTAACCCCAAACCATGACATTTCCTTCACCAAACTTGACTTATTTCAGTGAGAATCTTCCAATTCCAGTAGGTCTTCTGCAGTGTTTTGATGACTGGGATGCGGTTCAACAGATGATTCATGGGAACAATCTACCTTCTGCCAACTAGAAGTCAATGTGTTGCTCTTACATCTGGGATTAACGACAAGTCAGGCAGTGTACATTTTATACAGAGTTATTATCAGAGAAATCCTGTGCTTTTATATGACAAGTGGTGCACTGGGTCATTGCCCATGTGTTAGTGGTGAGACCACTTGATGCACGATGCCAACAGTCAGACAGCGAGTAAATTAATAATAAAAATACATAAGCACATAAAAAAAATATATAATGCATAGACATATAATTTAATGCTGTACAGTATCATGCCATTTGTTTGCTTTGGTTGTCTCCATTTTGATCGTTTCATGATGATACAATGGTGTGCTTTATCTGCCTCATACTGAGTTGACTTACTTCTTCCTGCTGAACTGAGTGGGTTGTGTGATGTTTGGGGCCAGGGTTTGCACGCGCAAGCTATTGGCCTGAAACGTGTCATGTTTTTGGCTGCACTGCTCAAGTTCCTGGGCTATTGGGAGTTCAAAGAAATCACATAGTATTTTTCTTGTTAACACACAGATTAAAGCTCAGATTCAAGATCTTGCCTCCAGATTTAATTAATTAATTAACTAATGTTTTTGTTTTATTGCTATCTATTGTTTGGTGTGTTTTCATGTAGATGTTGCTGAAGGAACTTGTCATACCCATTTTGGTCTTTCACTTCAGTGCAGGGCTGATCTGCGTGCAGCATGTCCAGCTCACTCAGACAATTGTGGAGCCTGAGTGTCAAGAAGACCATGAATGACCGTGTTTTCAGCATCTGGAGATAATAAAATGTTCGTTTTCAGTATCAGAATTCAAAGGAAATTGTAGAAAGGTTTTATTTGACTTGTTTAATTATAATGAAAGCTAAATATTGACGAGGATGCTTTTATACACAATAGTTTTTTAAGTGGAAAAAAACATAACCACAGTGAAAAGTCTCTGGGTTCAGTCAAATATGCAAGATTTTGTGTTGGAGCTTTTGATAATTTGACCTGTGAGCTGGTATGAATTACTTGCAGCTATACAGTAGTAGTATTATATGAGAAGAAGAAAGCACAAGGAAGTAGTTAACTATTGGTCAGCATGTATAATTTGTCTAATGTTAATGTATTAGTTATTGAGTTCACAAAAAAACAACTCCTTTTACTTGCACTGTACACACACATATAAAAGTAAAAAGTAAAGAAACGCTAAAGTTATTAAACATGTTCTCTTCACCCGCCACCAGTGTGCAGCATCTACTTTTAATGACCACAGAGTCAGGAACCCTGGTTTAATGTCTCATCTGAAATACAGCGCTCACTACAGTATAGTCGCCTTCACTATACTGGGGCATTAGCACACACACACACAGACTGCAGGCTGAAGTCCCACTGTTGGTCTAACTAACACCACTTCCAACAGCAACCTAATTTTCCCATGTGATCTCCCATCCAGGTACTAACAAGGCTCCTCCCTGCTTAGCTTCAGTGAGTAAGCAGTCTTGGCTGCGGGTTGATATGGCAGTGATATGTTCTTGTTTTTCAGCAATTACTAAGTTGTCATTAATGTACATTTTGTTTAAAAATTGATGACTGGTTTTATGTAATTGGACAAATACATTTGCTAAATGATTATATGTAATAGCTATATTCCAGATTACTGTATGTAAGCACATGCATTATAACTGTCAGTGTCCTTTTAGTGAGATAAACTTGACAATTTTGATATACTGTTGAAGTTTGAACATTTAAATGGGTCATCACCTTTCATCAAACATTTTTGAAAGATTTTATGCATGGCATATTGATGAAAAGTGTTATTATTTTGAACAAGAGAAAAAAAACAAGCATTATAGCATGTTCCAAAACAGAATTTACGTATGTTTTAATTTTGTTGGCACTTCACATAGACATTTATTCATTTTCTTGCTTATTCCTTTATTCATCAGGGGTCGCCACAGCGCAATGAACCCAACTTACAGCATATGTTTTTACACAGCGGATGTCCTTCCTGCAACCCAGCACTGGGAAACACCCATTCAAACACATACACTACGGCCAGTTTAGTTTACCAAATTCACTATAGTGCATGTCTTTGGACTGTGGGGGAAACCGGAGCACCCGGAGGAAACTAAGGGGCACAGGGTAAATCTGCTTCTTGGCTTTGTGGCTGTTCATCAAGACGATGACAAGGTTTGTTTAAGCCCTGGTCGACCATGGCTCGTATTATATATGTATATATATAAATAAAGATCACTCGGCTGTGTATTTTAAACATGGCGGCTCTTTTGTTTTCATTCTGGCTTGTTGCGTAAGCGAATGATGTATCTCTGTTAACCAATAGCGTTCAGCTGCGCGTCCAGCTCCGCCTTTGGGTGTTTGGTACCCTTTCGAAAGGGTGCCGAAAAAGTGGTACATTTCAGTTCAGTACGCCTTTTGACAGTGGAAACGGCCATAAAAGCATACCAAACCGTACCGTACCACTCAGGGCGGGCTATAAGGTCACAGTGCTTTGTGATACATATTAGATGACTCAGCATCTGATGATATCAAACTGGCATTTTTATAGAAGAAAGACTAGCCCAAACATTTCATTTTGTCTTTCACAAGCGTGAGGTAAAAGATGGGTACAGTCTAACAGTCTAGCATGTTGAACTCTCATCTGCACTCAGCAACAGCTTCCTCATTAGACCACACACATCAGTAAGGCATTGACTACAGTGGCCCCATCTTGTATTCTTTACATACTGGAAGTGTTTTGGTCTCAAAACCAGTTTTGATGAGTCTGAGAATGGTGCAACAGAAGAACCTAAAAATTATTAAAAGCAGACCAGGATTAAAAGCCTCTTTGAATTTTTCATAAAACAAGCCTGCAGCATTACTGGAGGATCCATTGGAACTTACCGGTATGTCAAGAAGATGACATAGCAAAGTCGAGTAAAGGAGGTCGAGCCTTCTCATTTATAGCTCCTAAACTCTGGAATAGCCTTCCTGATAACGTCCGAGGCTCAGACACACTCTCCCAATTCAAAACTAGATTAAAGACCTATCTGTTCAGTAAAGCATACACTTAGGGGGCTTCCACACAGGTTATGCATCTTGCTGATATACACTGTGAACATCAGCTACGCTAATTATTTTCTTATTCTCCATTTCCACCTGGGAATACTCTTCCCGAGGCCCTCAGACTATGCAGAGTCACTGATTCGATCCAAGACCAACGACGAGATGATCCCAAGGTTTCCATATCCTGGACCTGGCCGAATCCTGAGCAACTACTGCGATGGTCATGGAAGAGTGGAGAACATGAGACTGTTTCCTGTGACGCTCCAGAGACAGACGAGTCTTCGCTGAGGCCAGCTTCCAGCCTCCGCCACTGAGACTGCAGCTCTGCACAGACGTTTGGCCAGCGGAGAATTAAAATGGTCGTGCCCAACTGAGCCTGGTTTCTCTCAAGGTTTTTTTTCTTCACTTCCCCTTTAGTGAAGTTTTTTTTCCCTCACGCTGTCGCCACTGGCTTGCATGGTTCGGGATCTATAGAGCTGCGCATCGTTGGATTTGCTCTTCAGTATTGGACTCTCAGTAGTGATTATTAAACCACACTGAACTGAGCTAAACTGAACTGAACTTAAACACTACAAACTTAACTACACTGTTCCTATTTACTATGACCTTTTATGTGAAGCTGCTTTGACACAATCTACATTGTATAAGCGCTATACAAATAAAGGTGAATTGAATTGAATTGAAGATGAGCCTTTTTGATATCTGTCAGCATCAGCCAGGCCCTGAGAAGATGCTGCAGGACAGCATGTCTGCACACACGCAAATGCTACCCTGCAGTCTTCTTTGTGTCCCTCATCAGGGCAATTGGTGAGTACTTTGGTCTGGTATTAGGGTCTGTATACTGTTCTCCCAGTGTCTACTGAGTTTCAGCCGGAAGAAATGGAGAACTTCCTGCCATTGTGTCAATTGCTAATGTATTTTGCCATACTGAAGTATACTGTATGCTTGATGTATCCCAAATGGCCTGTCCCACCAAAGGAAGTTATAACATATCCATTCTGTTTTGACTGGTTGATCAAGGCTCAGGTTTCAGTAATGAAACAAAAGAATGAGACAATAATCATATAATAATAATAATAATAATATAATAATAATAATAATAATAAAGAAGGTCGCTGGTTTGAGTCTCGGCTGGGTCAGTTGGCATTTCTGTGTGGAGTTTGCATGTTCTCCCCATGTTCGCATGGGTTTCCTCCAGGTGCTCCGGTTTCCCCCACAAGTCCAAAGACGTGGTACAGGTGAATTGGGTATGTTAAAATCGACTGTAGTGTATGAGTGTGTGTGTGTGTGTGTGTGTGCGTGTGTGTGTGTGTGTGTGTGAGAATGTTTCCCAGTGATTGGTGGCGGCTGGAAGGGCATCCGCTGTGTAAAACATATGCTGGATAAGTTGGCGGTTCATTCAGCTGTGGTGACCTCAGATTAATAAAGAGATTAAGCCGAAAAAAAATGAATGCATAATAATAACAATAAAGAAGGTCGCTGGTTCGAGCCTTGGCTGGGTCAGTTGGCATTTCTGTGTAGAGTTTGCATGTTCTCCCCGCGTTCACGTGGGTTTCCTTCAGGTGCTCTGCTCTTGTTTGTTGTTTTGGCCTTGCCCCCTTCTGAATTAATACCCTGTTTTCTGTTATATTTTGATTATGTAAAACTTTTCTCTTTTTCTTGATTTGACCTTGTTTAAGTCTCTTGCCATTCTGTTTGAGGAGATCTCTCTCTCTTTTTCCAGCTGTTGCACATGACCCATCACCAATCATTTTCTGTTGCGGTCACATCCCTAGACCTAAAAAGAGTCTGGCCCACACCACAAATAGTTAAATGAATACAATAATCCACATTTCAAAATGCTGGATATTTGTTTTTTCTACATTTACCATATTAAAACACCAACCAAAACTAAGTCATTCAGTCAAACCATTACCACTACTTATCTGTCAGTCATAGTGCATAGACAGAAAAATGCCATTAATTCTATATCTGAGGTGTCTCTGCAGCCTCCACTTCATCCAGGATGATCATGATCTTGTGGTTAATGATCATAGACTTTCCACCTCTGAGCAGAAAAACAATTCCCCAACGCAATTAAGAAAAGGGGCGACATAATGACTCAGTGCTTATCACCAGAGATGGCAAAAGTACACACATCCTTTACTCAAGTAGAAGTACAGATACTCATGTTTAAAAGGACTCTGGTAGAAGTTGAAGTACTGATTACACTTTTGTGCTCAAGTAAAAGTAAAGAAGTACAGCTTTATTTTAATATGTACCATTACTACTACATGTTTTATTTCCCCCACAGTCCAAAGACATGCATCATCGCTGAATAATAAGTGCATATTTGAATGCGAGAGTTTGTGGGTGTTTCCTTGTACTGGGTTGCGGCTGGAAGGGCATCTGCTGTGTAAAACATATGCCGAATAGTTGGTGGCTTATTCTGCTGTGCCAACCCCTGATAAATCAAGCACTAATCTGAAGGACAGTGAGTGAGGATAGGTATTGATATTGATACATTAATATAAAATAACATACATTTCAAATTTGTATGTAAAATGTTTGTTGCCAATTTTATGAAAGTAGCCAAGCACACCCTGCAATATTGCCAACATTGCTCAAAAAGTTGACCCATGTATCATTATCCTGATGTGAACTCACAGCGTTCAGCATGTTGTTTTGTGGCTGTTAGATCAAAAACAACAGCTGCCATTCATGTTCATTCATTCATTTTCTTTCAGCTTAGTCCCTTTATTAATCTGAGGTCGCCACAGCGGAATGAACCGCCAACTTATCATGTTCATACACTCTAAAAACAACTCTATTTTGTAAATAGTAAAGATATTATGAATAATGTCTTACATTTTACATTGAATTCTGTCCAGAATATATGGATTTTTTTCTATTGCTAAAATAAATACTTATTGTGTTTGACTGCAAACTATTAATTTATTTTTTGCATTAGACAAAAGCTGTTTTATTCTCTTCAAAGAGCAGCTCTCATACATAGCTAATTATTTCAGTGTTTTCCCCCAGGGTATTGTGAATATTTTATTTAATGGGTAAACCTTATTTCTGTCAATACAGTTATTCTATGCTAAAAGCAACATACACAGACGTGACTACAACCTACAAAACATGTGCATGACATTTTTTTTCACGTGATAAATTCATGATGACATTTTTATTCATAAATTGTAGTATAGTTACTTTTGTTGTTCAATTAAAAAACTGAGAAACAGCATACATTCTGTTTTAGGAAATAGGAATTTATTGGAAATAAATCTCAATGCATACAGTTTTTTTTAATAAAAGTATTTGATTGTTTTAGTACTAAATGTACAAATCTTTACAAAAAACGCACTTTTTTTTGCAGTATTAGATTAAAAGACCAGAGAAATTCCTTGCAGTATGATCAGAAGTGGACAAAAGACTTAAGCATTTACATGGCATATTTTTGAACTGGAATGTGTTTCTCCAACACAATCTCACGGCAATTCGTAACTTTTTGATTTAGTGGCCAATTCTACGAATTCGTACGATCTAATTCGTACAATTTAGTACGATTTGCTCATCCGCCAATGACGGTTGGGTTTAGGGGTGGGGTTAGGTGCCACGCCTCCTTTCTAAAATCGTACAATTTCGTACGACTGAACTCGTACGAATTAGCCAACTGTCAAAACGTAAATACTTACGGTTTCTCTTGTTTAGCTACCTGGGATCCGAACTTATTACTGTGTAAACAGGGCAGCATCAGTCATGTCAAATTCGCAGACTCCCTCTATCCCATCTGCGCAGTCATCCTTGCCTTTCTCATGGTAATCTTCGTAAACTAGCCTACATAAGGTGCATGATTACGGTGGCCGAGAGCAAAACAAATGCAATTACAAAAACAAAGCAACAGCAATTAAGAAATGATTTCATCAGTGAATTACATGTGTTGCAAATTCTCACAACAAAACAACTGAAGAAATACGCTGCATTTGGTCACAACACAAACAACTGAAGAAACGTCTTTGGTTGAAAAAGCTGGTTGAGAAAGCTGCACGCTGCAGTGCGCATGATGTAAAATAGATTGATTGCCTCAAAAAGGCGCTCAAAATGCACAATGACAAGAAATATTATAGATCGCACCACCAAACACATGCTAATGAAACTAAAGACGGTTGAAAAATGTAAGGAGTAGAAAGTACAGATATTTGTGTAAAAATGTAAAAGTAAAGTTTGTCAGAAAAATAAATAGTGGAGTAAAGTACTGATACCAGAAAACTCTACAGTATTGAAGTATTTGTACTTTGTTACTTCCTATCCCATCACTGTCACCTCACAGCAAAGAAGGTTGCTGGCTCAAGTCCTGGCTGGGAGAAGAAGAAAGAAACGTAAAGTTTTATAACTGTTTGAGGGTGAGTAATAGTGAGTACATTTTCATTTTTGGGTGAACTAGCATTTTAAGCATTTGTAAAAGATAAGAAAGATCCATGGTTTTTGTATTGGGTAAGCTTGTGCAGAAAACTGAAGCATTTTAGAAATATGTTCATTGATTGTAAAAACAACATGTAATGTATGGTCAGTTAGATAGCTGCTGTGCTAATTGAGTTTTGACTATTGAAAATGTTACTACGTACTTAAAGAATACAGAACACTTTACTACATGTTAACTGTACACTTTAACTTCACAGTACTAACTGTACTATATCGAAATTGAACAAAGGGAGTTGCACTGTGTCACAAAATAAAAGACCACCACAAGTTGAGTAAAAAAACAAACAAAAACAATTATAATTGTTATTTTCCTCAAATTGTATATTAAATTGAATTTATCATGCATTATTTTAATGCAAAGGTTTAACCCCCCCTCTTCTCTCTCTTTCTTTCTTTTGCATAATTAAAAACTCTCTCGTCACATGATTTTGAAGATGGGTTAGTCACTTCCTCTTTACATTTACCTATAAATGTAAACTCAAAAGGGGAGTCAAAGTACTGCCAAACTTCTGAACATCCAGAGAGACTTCTCACATATGGTAATTTATTGCTCTAATTGTTTTGTATGCATGTTTGCTTTATTTATTTATTTATTCATTCATTCATTCATTCGTTTTTTTTTATTTATTTATTATTACTTAATTACTTTTGCTGGGAAACGTTTGCTGAAATTTGATTCTGCAATTTAAATGTTATTTTTTATTTTTATTTATTAATCTTAACAAAATTGATATCTGTCAAATCTATATTATAAAATGACATTTTTACATTTCTCCAGAAGCTAAAAATGCTGTTGTTCATGGTCATCTTGATTCTTGCGCTCCACACCTCTCTGAGTGAGCTGGACATGCTGCACCCAGATCAGCCCTGCACTAAGCAAAGACAAGAATGCCTACGACACGTTCCTTTCCGACACCTTCGCAAAGACACGCCAAACGATCCGAACAATCTAAGAACATGGCAAAAGTTCATTGACAAAATTAACACCTGGGACAGACCAATTCAGTCATTCTTTCCCTTCCAGAAGCAAGAAAGGTGTTTGCAGTGTGTTCAACAGGAGGAAAGGTGTATAAGGGAAACCTCTGCATCAGCAAGAAACCTCTCCTGTTCTTCAAGGCAGAGGTCAACAGTAAGAAGCAGGTCAAGAAAGTCAAAGTTCAGAAGCAGCATGTTATTCTTGGTTGTGACAAAATTGGAAAAAGTGTCAACCTGTTCATTTTGAGGCAAACAAAAATGATGTTGAACCAGGTAATACCATAGATTGCAGTAAAGCAATGGTAAATATGAGCTCTATTCATTTTGAGGAGTTTTTTTAAAGTCTATGACCTGTAAAATATTATGTCTGGTGTGCTTTGCTGCAGTGTTAAACTGAAGAAAAAAAAGGTTTTGGTATTAATGTATGTGCGCATGCAAACATTATTCAGTCAATGAATAAATACTAATTGTTGCAAAAAAAGTTTCTTGTTCTTTAAAAAATCATTCTTTTTCCACTTGGTGAAAAAATAATATAATTAATTATATATTTTTTCATAAATAAGAATCAATATGGTGTATTATTGAAATAATCAATGAGTCTTAAATAGTTTTTTCCTGCTTTCTAAACTTTTTATTACTTTCAAAGTAAAACCTAAAACTAAAACCTTCCTGATACTGCTGTTTCCACTATGCATTTAGCATGAATCATTATTATTATTCATTTTTATTTATCTATTTTTGCGAAAACTTTATGATGGTCTATTTGAGTATTAGTAGGCTGTCTGCTTAATATCAGTTGATACTTCTACTTCAACAGACGTTTAACTGACTATGAGAAACTCTGCAATACATGTCAACTTACTCTAACCCTAACCCCAACCTAACAGTCTACTTATAATGTAATGAGAATTAGTTGCAATGTAACTTAAATTCAACAAAATAAAATAAAGTGTGACCCTATTTTTATTTTAAATATATTAGTTTGCTGTTTATTTATTTTTACTTTAGCTATTAGACAGTATGTGTTGATTTTAAAGGTAAGTGTGAACAAACACTCAATGCCAGACTACAACGGACATATAGGGCCCTATCATACATAGGCGTAAGGCGTGTAGGGCATGATTTGATGCTGTTTTCATATGAGCACAAGTTTCATTGATACATTTTGTGCCACATTGTTTAAATAGCAAATCAATTTGTGCCACTTTGTGGACTCATGGGTGTGCTGGTCTGAAAAGGAGGTTACTAAAGGCGCATTGTTGGTGCGTTGCTATTTGAGGCAACTAAAATAGACTCAGTGGCACAGAGTTTTGTAATTTAAGGAGTGCATATTATAGTTTAGTTAGGTGCATAGGCAGGTACAAAACATGTGTACACATTGCTTAATACACACAAGATGTACAGCAATACACAAATATCTTTACACATGAAAACAATTAAAGGATTAAAATGTAAAAAAAAACAAAAAAAAAAAACATAAATATTAAAAACACTACCTCCATGACTTCAACTCAGGGGGCTTTGTAATCCAGCTCTGTTATAGTCAGTTAAATTTGCATTTTGTATAATGGTATTATTAGTAGTAGTATTTATTATATGCATATTTATTTTGTTTAAAAACAAGTTTAGATTCGTCCACCTGTCGGGTTTTGGAGACATATGTATGCATCGCCATGTGGGGTATAAGAATAAGAAGTGTGTTTGAATAAAACTCTTTTGACCACACAACCTTTATTCAACTTTTTTCTTTGACCTTTATACAACTTTTTGACCACACTTCATTATTATCGTTCAGTTATTCATTTGCTGGAAATTAGCACCGAATTTGGAAATAGATTTGAAACAAATCTTTGCACTTAAGAAACAAATTAAATATGTAGGATCATGGATGTCTTAATTAGAGTGAGTTTCCACCGTTTCCTTATCCATGAAAGTGAAGTAAAGTGTAAAAGTAAAGAAGAGGCCGAATGGAGGAGGCTTGTTCTTTATCCTCGTGTAGATAGTCTGTTAACTTGTATTTTCTAGTGAAATATTTTTCCTTAGTTCCTTAAGGTTTTTTCTTCACTTTCACCATTTAGTGAAGTTTTTTTTCCCTCTCCGCTATTGCCACTAGCTTGCATGGTTCGGGATCTATAGAGCTGCGCATCGTTGGATTTGCTCTTTAATATTTGGACTCTCAGTAGTCATTATTAAACCACACTGAACTGAGCTAAACTGAACTGAACTTAAACACTACAAACTGAACTACACTGTTCCAATTTACTGTGACCTTTTATGTGAAGCTGCTTTGACACAATCTACATTGTATAAGCGCTATACAAATAAAGGTGAATTGAAAATTGAAATTGAACTTAGTTTTTCCACCTACAAAGTCTGCCAAGTAGGCTAAATAGCAAATGCGCCATGGTGCAATGCAATTGACTCTTAAAGAGAATGGGAGATGAGAATCTGATTGGTTTAATGCATGTTATGTCAAAACACACCCATAACTTGTTAAGAGAATAAGCACAACTCTGTTAGACCATGCGCCAGGGCGCAGATCATATTTTTCAGTCTTTAAAATAGCAAAAATGGACTCTGACACACCCTTAATGCTTTAGCGCCATGCGCTTTAGACTTTGCGCTTAGATCATTAATATATAGCCCACATACTGTAGTGTAAAGTTCATGGTGCAAAACCATCAAAGGTGCAGTATTGTCTTCAGAAACATTTTTTGTTGTGCTCTTCAAAACGTGAGTCTCTTCACATTCCAATAGTAATGAATAAAGTAAATGATCTAAACGTATTTATATGTATTTTTATATTCTGGGTAAGGCATAAGACTAAAACAATTTTCATCTCAATTAAATATTGTCGGGCCGACAATTATATATTCTGACAAGTGTGTATCTCTGTTCACACAGATCCGTCATTGGCACGTACACGGGTGCATGTGCGCCACATGTTCATGTGCAGACGAGACAATCACAGAAGAAAAATCAAATGTTCACTCTTGACTTTTGAAAATTTTGAAAATCCTGAAATTAATATTGGAAGGACGACACCATGGCTGAAGTATTCCTTTTAGACATGTAATATGTTATAAGACTCTTTTAGTCATCAAAGCTTATGTAGATTTTGTTGTTTTTTGAATGGATTATATGCACGGAAGTGTTGATCAGCCGGCGAACGATTGATGTGACTTTTTAAATTTCACAAGGGACCTTTTACAGGATCGATAATGCTGGATTTTATTTAGTTTAAACACAAAGCATAAGTGATAGCACTACTCCGCCTAAGCCTGCTTTACTGAGGTGAAGTTGGTTTTATGTTCATATTGGTTCATTTTTGAACAATGACAACCCGTGACACGCTGCCTATTGTTTACCATGCTACTCTGAATATTCGGTCTGAAATGGCATTTAGGCATGGCTTAGTAATAAGTGTAATTCGTGCAGGCACCGGTCAACCACTAAGCATACAGTAATCGTTATAGGACAACCCACATAAGAGAGTGAGACCATTATGACAAGATTTGCTTGCTACACAACTGATAATGTGCTAGATATACCACAGTTTTCCAATCAGAATTGTTGTATTATAAGGTAAGGTACTGTAAAGTTTTATAACTGGCGAATGACATGAACTAGTGGGTTGTCTGCTGTCATCTTTAAGTGTACAACCTAGTAAGGTTTCAACCGGTAACATTAGCCACATTTTAACTTACAGTATATTGACTAAATACTGATTGTAGGAAACGAATCCTCAACTAAACCTTTATTCATTTACACTTATACAGATGGGGGGAACCTATAACAGCAGGAATAACTGTGTTTCCTTGATTATAGCAGTAAACAAGCAGCATGAATCTAAATCTAACAGGATTTATTGCTTTCATAAACTACAGCATCACAGTATTTTTTTCAGGCAAACTTTACCATACTGTTATAAAATTGAATAACATTTCTGTCATGAACACTCTCGGGATTTAGTATGATAGTAATTATGTTATGGCGGTGTAGATCTGCTACGCTGCTGCTTTGATAATTATGGCCAGCAAGTACAGAGACCTGCTACTGCCAGTATATACACAGACCTGCCGTCGGAGACTATAACATGCTGCTGCTATAAACATATTATATATGTAAAGCATGACAGCGTAAAATGAGGCGGAGCATTTAAACTAATGAAGTGCACATTGTCACATTGGAGACAGCAACCAATCTCCAGCGCCATGTAGTTAATGATGCACGAGCAGATTTGGTAACCTATCAGCTTGCTTATGCATAGAGTTTTATGGTATAAATTCCACATATTTAATTTCGGAATTTCGCTTGTTGTGCAATGATTTTTTTCTGAAACTATTTCTAAATTCAGTTCTAATTTCCAGAAAACTAATAAATGAACAATAATAATGTGGTCAAAAAACTAAAAGTTATATCCAAACACACTTTCTATTCCTTTGTCCATATGGTGATGCATAAGTCTCCAAAACCCTACAAGTGGACAAATCTAAACAACAGAGCCAAATTCCAAAGCCTCCCCGAAGCAATGCGTGTGCGTGTTTTGGACCTGCATAGGTGCATGACACACTCTTTGTGAAGTTTATTTATAAACAAATTTCGAGAGGAGCACGTGCTTATGATTGTTCACAGCTGTTTCAGCATCAGCTCATGACCAATTATCCTACCAGATGATTTCTATTCTACTCACTATAAATAACCAAAGTTTTCCTATCTCAATTTTCGGCTTGAGAAGAACCACCCCCCCAAACCCCCTTTTCCCCTGGTCCTCCGGTTTCTCCCACAGACCAAATAACATTAACCCTAAATAAATTGAACACACAAAATTCATACCATAGTCAAGCTCTAAGTGAGTACACCTCTTCTCAAACTCCCCTCTTGCCCTGCAAACTGGAGGGAGCCCAGGGCTCGAGGATCTCATGAGCTCAGGGCTCTCTCCCGGGACAGCATGCCAAAAAAGCTTTAATTATCAATCATCAGCTAAGTGTGAACTTTTAAAAAATAAAAAACTGTGCGCCATTGACTTTAGATCAGCTTTTAATTGGCCAATGGTGCGGCCTATTTCAGTTGCATCAAAATAGCAGCACGCTAACAATGACACACCTCTTTTTCAGACCAGGACGCCCATGAGTCCACAAAGTGGCAGAAATAGATTTGCTATTTAAACAACGTGGTGCAAAATGCGAAAAAGATAGCTGCACTGGTCTGAAAATAAGACTTTTCTTTGATTTCCCTAAACAAATGTTAACACTGTGAGTCTGTGGCAGGATGAAAACATTATTGCATCCCGACCAGACTAACACGAAGCAGGTCTACAATGCCTGACTTCTTAGATCCTGTGGGATAGCAAAATGTTCACACTTTCTTATGTCAGGTTGAAAACTTACTTTGTTTTTTCAGTCATAGGCGTATTGCTTGTTAGTTTGATGAATAGCTACTGTGCATCTGGACACCATTTTCATATAAGGTATTGTATTTTTCTGCTATATTATGGGTAAAGGTGTATTTAAAAAACTTACTCAACTGCCATCAGCCAAAGTCTTAATTTTAATGACCTTGAACGAAAAGTTTATTGGTGGGAAAAAAAGACTGCCAAAATGCCTGGAGGAACCGTGTGAATACATTTGAGAACTATAGTGTCATCTGGTGGATGAAGTTCGGTAACAAAATACGGAAGGAGTTTACAATTTTCACTTCAGTTGCGCACAGTACACAAGAGCCCTCTGGAGGTAAATAATGAATAGCAACTCGACTGATAACTGTTCATATTGCATCTGGAGCCAATAATTAAAAATAAACAAAGATGTTACTGCACTGAAAAAAGTGTTGCATGCAAAACTGTGGCAAACAATTTATTTGGGTTGAAATTAAAAAAACAAATTAAATTGAGCAATGTTCAACTTAAATTGTTTGTTTAAATTCAACACAAATAAATTGTTTACAACCACTTAACGTAAAAAAATTTAGTAAATCCAAGGAATCATCTTTGCATAATTTTTTTCAGTGTGTCATGTAAAATTCCAACCTGTCGCAATTTTCATATAACGTAACATATAACACAAGCCCAATATGCGCCCCCAATACCACTATATCACTTCTGCATTTTCAAAAGCTTTTTTATTTCTCTCATCACTGTCGTCTCGGTTTATGGTTTAACCATAACTTCCTAAAACAAAAACACGTGTTTTACAAAAACCTTAAAAGAGTGATCGAGTAATTCTATGCCAAACAAAAGTCTGATTTTTAGTCAACCTTTTGTATGATTAAATTAAATGTTATTTAATATTAATAATTATATTTTGAAATGTTGTTGATTCAAAGATTTAACCATGGAACCACATTAAGATAAAAGTACCCCAATAATTTCACCACGAAACGGGGAGGGGGCCCGCTATATCATCATAAAATACAGGTTAGGTTAGGTTAAGTTACTTTATTTATACCCGAAGGTAGATTTGGTTTGCTGTCAAGAGTCCTCATCTCATAACAGTGCCACACAAAAAAGCTCAGTAACAACAACAAATGAATATTTAAACATAAAAACACTAAAGAATAAATTATTAATCACTTGGGTGTCCACCCCCCACCCAAATAAATGTTTAAAACAATCTAAAATATACAAGTCACTGAAAACCTCTGCTTTTGTCTATGTCTTATTTAAATGTCTGACGGCTGCTGGTATGAAACTATTTTTGGATCATTTTGTTCTACAGCTTATAACTAGAAACCTGCAACCAGAAGGAAGGAGCTGAAACTGTAGAGAATGAGCAGTGTCACTTAAAATTGAATTTGTGATTCTCTTTAGCTGCCTGGTGTACGCAGCCTCTAGATTGACTAGTGATAAATATTTTTTGTGGTAAAATTATAATGACACATTATGAGGTTTTCAGGCTATTAATCCCAGTTTTGTAGGCCACATTAAGCTGTTAAATGGGTTTAGTTCACACAAAATCATGGCTCTCAAGTTATTGACTTTATTTTTTAAATATTGGAGTGAGATGAAGGGTGGGGCGAGTGTGTGTTGAAGATAAAGTTATTACATCTTTGTTATTATAGTTATTACACCTCAGCATGAAAAATACAAGGTGTGGCTTGAGAGAGTGAGAACTGGTTAAAATGTGTGAGACTTGAGACCCCTGCAAAATGAAGTTTTGGTGAATTATTTAACCTATAAAGCAGTTTTTAATTTTTAAGAATACATTTAGGGTCAAAATTATTAGCCCCGTTAAGCTATATATATTTTTGATATTCTACAGAGCAAACCATCATTATATAATAACTTGCCTAATTACCCTAACCTGCCTAATTAACCTAATTAAGCCTTTAATTAATAATTATGTTTAGTTAGTTAATTCAGGAGGGCTAAAAATTCTGATATCAACTGTGTGTGTATATATGTATATATATATATATATATATATATATATATATATATATATATATATATATATATATATATATATATTATATATATATATATATATAGTGTATGTATATGTGTGTGTGTGTGTGTATGTATGTATATGTGTATATATACAGAGAGAGAGAAAGAGTATGATCATTACATAATAAATGTTTTGAATTGCTGATTAATTATTTTAAGTTATATTGTTAACTAATTAACCATTAACTAATTTTTATCTTTGGATAAACTAACCTTTTAAGTTTTTTAAACCCTATAATGAGCTAATATTTTAGATTTTATTCTTTTTAGAGGTGACAAAATTTCTTGGCTTAAAAAAATATATTTTGTCTGTAAGTACCTCTCACGCACTCTAAAAATGCTGGGTATTTCAACCAAAATTCAGGCAATATATTAACAAAATCAATTGTTACATTTGGTTTGAAATGACCCAGCATTTTGTTTTTGTTTAGAGTGGAATAACCTTAAATTTAATCCAGGCTATTCATTATCATGACATTAATTGAGTTAAGTTACAGAGCATTTTCTTTTCCCCATCTTTCTTTCTTTCTTTTTTGCTAATGTTGCAACTAAGTTATGAAAATATGATTTTGAACATTCTCTGAACATTGTGAAACAAGAAACGTCTAAAATATATGCAACTAAAACATTTCAGGGAAAAGTTACACAATGTATCAATGATTTAGTGACAGTCGTTTTAAAAGAAGGCCTTGTTTAATGCACACTTCCTTAAAATGTCCAATATGTACAAAAATAATCAAACAATCAATTCTAAACATATAAAGACATGCATGCTTTTTGGGGTCTTTAACATATAGTCTAGGAGTAGCATAAAAGATTTTCCCTTACAAAAAGTATGCCATCACTACCAAAGTAAACAAAAAAGGAAGCACGTGTATCGCAATGGTTCCCGAGCTCCCCTTAGCCCCACAGTCCAACTGGTTATTGCTTGGCGCTTTGCTTTCAGGGTTTCCCTCGAAATGGACCGGTTGACAAACATCTCCTATGTCTTCACAGGCGAGGATGATGTGTTTGGTCTCATTGCGCATGCTTCTGATTCCGCACGCGCCTTCACTGTTATCGATCCGTACCGTTACGAAGGAGAATTTCTCTTTGCTGATACACAAGTTACCGGACAGTGTCTTTCCGCCAGCCTTACTGCAGACATTTTCCACCCGCTGTTTTTCGGTGGCACGGAAAAACGACTGCGTCGGTCTGCCACACGTATTAATCTTCCTCAGGAAAGCTTCCCAGGCGTTCTGGTCCCACGTTTTTGGCACCTCATCAGGAATATGGCGTTTGAGGAAAACATTGTGAGCGTTGTTGTACCTCGCGCGCATACATGGCTTAGAGTTATGGTCCACTGCCTGACTTTGAGGCAAAACAAAAGCCAAAAGTAACAACAAGGCAATCATTTTGAAGAATTGCTGCAAAGAAAGAGAGAAAAAAAAAAACGCAGATGGTCTTTAAAATGCTTTCGCTTTGCAGCCGACCGTAGTCATCTAAAAAAGCACAGTCTGCCGTTGAACCTGGCATGCGCGTTGCTCTCTGTGAAACTTACCAGTATGTCGATCCGCAGACCTAGTTGTTGGCTGATCTAAGTCCTCTTGGTGGATTTGTATCTGGTGTTGTTATATTTCCCTTTTTGAGTTTCAACTGTTGGAACAAAAGACTTGCTGTGACACGTCAGCCCTTTGAGCTCAGTTTAGTCTACTGCATTTCAGCCAGAATTAAAACCAGGCATACGGATGACTCACATGCAGTGTGCCTGGCAGGTTTTATATCTTTCTTGATTTTATATAACGAAAACCTATATTTGTTGAGCATCAGTGGCAGCAGTTTTAGTATCTGAGGATAAAGAAAAAATACTTATTTTATGATTATTTATTCATTTTTCTTTAGCTTAGATCCTTATTTTTTAGGGATTTACCTCAGCAGAATGAATGCAGAATGTTTTTACACAGCGGATGCTCTTCCAGCCACAACCCAGTTGCATATTTTGTTTAACCAATAGGGTATATGCGAAGCTAGTGTTTCTTCTCACTGATAAATTTCCGGTGAGCGGTTGATGTGACTTTTTTCCATTTTATGCGGTTCATTTTACAGCATCAATGTTGTAATGTAATTAAAATACAATCAGTTAAATACACTGTAAAAAATGGCCGTGATTTCAATGGTAAAAACTGTAAAAATGCTTCAGAAAAAAAATTCGTAACCTGGTTAACGGTTTGTTTCCTTAATATATAAGGCGAATAACCGTAAATTGACTTTCCCAGAATTCCCTACCTGGCACATCAGTTTTTATGCTTTTTGTTGACATTAATATGGATCTTTTTAGTTGTTTTCCCATCAGTTATGTACATTAGAGATTTATTTTACAACTAATGTTGATAAACAATGTTTATTTCATGATTTTAAGTTCTTTCTTGTAACCATACTTGTGTTTAGTAGCTGCGTGAATGACAATGAGCACCTTCAATACATTTATACACTTTTCTACTTGTAGGAAAATTGTTTGTGATGAGCGTTGGTTCATTATGTAACTTTAACTTCCCCACCTGCAAATGGCTGTGACAACATGTCTATCTGTGTAACAAAAGATGTGTAGATGTTGGTAAATCAAATTACAGACATCTTTAAATTAATGAAATACAATAGTTTACTGTAAAAATTAGTAATTACTTTTACGGTTTTTACCGTATTTTAACGGTAAAATACTGGCAACCACAGCTGCCGTTTTTTTACCGTAAATTTTACAGATTTATTTTTTACAGTGTAGGCTTTGGCATTCATTTAGTTGCACAAGCATAAAACGAGACAAAAAGCACTTTACTCGCACGCGCCCGTCAGAATCGGCAGGCTAGCGCAGAAACTCCATTGAATATACAGGGGTAAAATAAATGTTCATATTTTAAAGACATGGCGGGGATAAATGTAATTTTATGCAGTGTTTCTTGTACAATCTGAGACCCACTTTATATCGGATATCACTCAGCCAGTGGAGATTGCTCATTTTAAAAAGTAAATAGACCTTTAACTGGCCGATTTTGCAATGGTATACAGTTCCCCGGAAGTGCTGAACCCAGGTTACTGACAAATTCCTTTAGCATGCTTCGGCATATACCCAATTCACCTATACCACATGTCTTTGAAATATGGGGGAAACCGGAGCACCCAGAGGAAACCCACGCCAACATAGAACATGCAAACTCCATACAGACATGCCAGCTGGTCTAGTCGGGACTCGAACCAGCAACCTTGCTGTGAGGCGACAGTGCTAACCATTGAGCCACCATGCTGCATCTAGTTGGTTGTTCTCACAGTAAGTTTGACTGCCTTGTCACCAGTACTTGTCACTGGTTGTAAATTATTCCACTTATTGGCTACGTGGCTCCTTGCAACAAAACCAAACGATTAGACCAAAAAAAAAAAAAAAAACCATTGAAAACATTGATCTGAGATATAACAATTTATTAACTTTTGTTTGATTAAATTTAAAGCTGACAGTAACAAAAATGGCTTAATGCAGCCTACACTATTATTCAGTCACAAGATGGCACCAAACAGTCAAGTACAGCAGCCTGAAAGATAAACATATAAATACCCAGACTACATTTTAATGATGAAAAGACATCTAATAGCAATCTAAACACAGCCCAGTCGATTAATTACAGCCCAAGAACAGACCAGTCATTAAATAGCTAGAAATGACTACACAGACAACTCTAGACAGAAACCTTTTTCATTCAAATCTAACAAATCCAAACAAATTAAACTTAATGATTGTATTAAGAATACAAATAATTACAATGTAATGTAAGATGAAGGTGATTAAAGCAAACTTAACATGTAAGATAATACAGACACTAAAAATATATATATATTTTAAAACATCCAACTCAAGATTTTAATACAAATCAAAACATGTTTTCAGACTTAGGGTGGGACTCTATAGGTAAAAAGAAAATGGCACCTGTCAATTCTGAGATTTTGGTATTTTTGGCTTGTTTTTCTTAGTATATGAAAAATATACATTGCATTTATTTATTTATTACAGTTGTATTTATTTATGTATTATGAAGGTTTTTACTGAGGCACATGTATGGGTCATTCTACCAGAAACGTGTTCAAATCCTGAAATAAATACATAAATACAGTGAATAAAAATATTTCATCCCAATTTTTTTTTTAAATGTACTGATGGGTGATTTCTATGAGTTTTCTGTAAAGGAGTATGTCATTCATTTGGTTCTCAGATTTTTGTTCTTTATTAAAAACACTTTACAAATGTACAAAGCCTGTCTTTGTCCTTGTCCTCAGCTCAACTGAACTTACAGCTTTAATAGTTTTGTTATGCTAAAAACTGTTATTTAGAAAAAGAAAACTTCAGAAATAGCAAGTTTAAGTTGTTATCATTCACATCAGATGATTAAAAACATGAAATTATAAATAAAGTCTACAAATAAATACTACAAATATATAATACAAATAAATTTACAATTGTCCCCACGTTTCTCTCAGTCCTGTCACTTTGCATTAAATTGAACATAAAATGCATGCAATTTACCTTTAAGGCTTTTTACTCAAAAGTGACATAATTTGATTGTGAAACTAACAGTGATCAAGGACGCGTTCTATCATTGCATTGTTTGATTTTATGCTTGTTTTTGCATGATTTTTTTAGGATGACAAGCTTAAGTCAGGCATTTTTTTATAAGTGAAGATGTACATTTCTGGTAAATTCATTCATTCGTTTTGTTTTGTTTTTCAGCTTAGTCCCTTTATTTATCAAGGGTCGCCACAGCGGGATGAACCGTCAACTTATCCAGCATACAGTATGTTTTACGCAACGGATGCCCTTCCAGCTGCAACCCAGTACTGGGGAAACACCCATATACTCTCACATTCACACTCACAAACTACAGGCAATTTTGTTTACCAATAATATCTCATGTCTTTGGACTGTGGGGGAAACTGGAGCACACGAAGAAAACCCTCGCGAACATGGGGAGAACATGCAAACTCCACACAGAAATGCCAACTGGTGACCTCCTTGCTGTGAGGCGACAGTGATAACTATTGAGCCACCATGTCACCCTAGTGTAAAACATGACCTGCCTAATTATAAACATTTTATTTAAAAATTTTTTTTTTTTTTTGCAGTATTTTCTGAATTACGCACTGATAAAAATAAATTCTCAAAGTCTTCATCCAATATTCAGTGTTTTACAACTAGGAATGTATGTTAATTAGCACATATTTAATAAAATAAGCCCTTATTTACAGATTTGAGCATTAGAAAACTTGTAATTTAAGACGTATGCAATTATTAATGTTGTCAACAAACTGGTGATATGTGATTGCTCTATCTTTTCATCAACTTGCATTGTCTAGCCATTAAAACATTATGAGGTAAATCAAATGTGAAAGGATCAAAACTCTGTTGGTTTAAATCAACAAATGGCAACACTTTAATTTTAAGAACCAATTCTCGCTATTAACCCTAAAAGAAGTCAACATATTCTGGGGCATACATACATTTTGAGAGGCTGTGGTGAGAGATTGAGATGTGAGTCTTGGAGTGACTTCTTGGTATCATATTGAAAAGTTATTTGTTGTGAATGCTACATTCTGTGTTTAGCTGACAGGCAGCACTTAAAAATAGCATGGCGTGCCTTTTTTGAGAAACTTCTCAGGTAAAAGTTATTATATTTACATATTTATAACATTTGAACTCATGTCTGTTAATAGTGAGAATTGTACCATAAAATAAAGTGTTAATTGACTAATGAAATTAAATGATAATTGCAATTAAACATGATTATTATTATTGATGTTAGAAACAAATACACCAACACAGAGTATGGTCTACATGTCACTATACAGCCTAAACAGAGATAATTTATGGTCAACACATACACTAGAACACACAACTTAGTTTTAACATACTGTGCCTGCTGTAAGAAGTCTGAGAACAGAGCAGTCTTTTCAAACACCGCCTTCTTCCTTAATTTTTAAGATCCCAAAAACATACAAATTAAAGTGATTAACAATTGCAGACTAGGACCATTTCAAATGCCCAGTGAAGTTTTTTTTTTGTTTGTTTGGCAGGTAGTGAAAACACAGACAGGAAGTTTCAAGCCACAGAGGGGTATTTTATTGGTGTGCAGATGAACATGCTGTGTGAAAGAGTGAGAGATACGTGGGGTGCTTTAGGGCATGACGGATGACAGGTAAGTGCAGTCAAGGATGAAGTGCAGTAGCAGCACCCCAATCACCTAACAGTGTCTGTCTCTAGGAGCGGTTGCTCATCATCCTCTGATGGAAGCAGGTGGTCTAACATTTGCTTAGCTAGCTACATTAAACATGCTTAAACCGTGTTCATCACTAGGGAACATTTCCACTCAGCCTCCCTAAAAATGTTGCAATTAGTTCAGCAAACTGTACACGATTGCCTCAGTTTCCTTTAAAATTCTCCTTTAAATTCAGAAATAATAGCCCCCCTGAATTATTCGCCCCTTGTTAATTTTTTCCCCCAATTTCTCTTTAACGGAGAGCAGATTTTTTCAGCACAATTCTAAACCTAATAGTTTTAATAACTCATCTCTAATAACTGATTTATTTGATCTTTGCCATGATGACAGTAAATAATATTTGACTAGATATTTTCAAGACACTTCTATACAGCTTAAATTGACATTTAAAGGCTTAACTAGGTTAATTAGGTTGCCTATATAGGCAGGTTAGTTTAATTAAGCAAGTTACTGTATAATGATGGTTTGTTCTGTAGACTATCGGAAAAAAATAGCTTAAAGGGGCTAATAATTTTGACCTTAAAATGTTTTTTAAAAAATTAAAAACTTCTTTTCTTCTAGCCAAAATAAAACAAATAAGACTTTCTCCAGAAGAAAAAATATGATCAGACATACTGTGAAAATTTCCTTGCTCTGTTAAACATCATTTGGAAAATATTTAAAAAAGAAAAAAAAAAAAAAAATCAAAGGGGGCTAATAATTCTGACTTCAACTCTCTCTCTCTCTCTCTCTGTGTGTGTGTGTGTGTGTGTGTTTCTACAACCTGATTTAAGTCCACTTGTGGAAAATTTAATTCATTCGACTCGTAGAGTGGGTCAGGTGGCCAAACTGAGCAATTATATGAAAAGCACATTTGTCAGGGAGGTGACCAACAACCCAATGGTCACTGAAACTGAAAGAGCACCTGCGTTTTTGGAGAGAGGAGAACCTTGCAGAAGAATACTCATCTCTGCATTGCTAATGCAAGAACTAAAAAGCTAACATTAGGCTATAAACGGACTACACTGACTTCAGGGCTCTCACCTGTTACGTCAGCACCAGCCTGCTACAGACGACGTTTTAAGCTTATTTTTAGAAATATGGTTCATGTCAAAGATTTACTCTCTTGGTTTATTATATTATAATTCACGTTACATAAACAAATGTGTACAAATAATATATTATTTTAGTATTATTACGGGTATTAAACTTGCATCGTTATTATACGATTTGAATTCCCATGGGAAATACATTTGCTTTGTTTACAGTTGTTGGAAGTTGTTGTTTTATAAATGTGCCTAATATTATATCATAATACATATTTAAAAAAAAAATGTTTCGCCCACGTGCATTCAGCCCACTTACCTTAGTGAAAACGTAGCTATGACAGTCAATTACAAATCCCGTATTCTTTTCATAGACGACAGAAATGAAGGATATGTCTATTAAATTCCTGCAAGTCTCATCATGGATAGAGAACAACATTTAATATTCTTTTTTTTTTGTCAGGAAGTACAGTGAAAAGCAGCAGTCACATATGCTATAAATTAAGGTGAGTGTAAAGGAGTTTAAGGAGGAGTGTAAGGAGTGTAAATATCGCAGTTAAATTTGTTCAGATGAAGAAAAAGACGACGGAAATTATTAGATGTAAAACAATCATGTTAAAATGTCAGTAAATATTTATATATTTTTATAAATGTATTCACACATTTGCTTTAGCTGAGAGCAGGAAAGAGACAGGCTGACCTACGGTAAGCAGTATCTTCATAAAATAGCTTTATTAAAATAAATGAAGAGCAAATGAATCTGTCATGACGTTTCTACAAGTGAAAGCATTATGTACACACAATATGAATGCCCAATTAGAAACATACTACAAACTGTAAAATACTTATGAAAATACTTAACCAAATAGCAGATAAATCCAAATGCCCAATGCAAGCTGTAAATTTTAATGTGGGCTATGCATTCTAGACAGATCCGCTCGATGATGCATGATGCCTCTGACATAGCCTGTAGTCCCATTTAGCAGCTTGATAGCAAGCGTCTTTTTAAAGTAGTGTAACTGATTTAAAAAATCAAGAGTGTAATGTAACTGATGTGTTTTAACTTGTAGAATAAAACGTGAAATTAAATTGAGTTTGTGGTAAACACAAACTTTAAGCGATTTAACCGAAATCCCATAAAAAAAACCCCATTGACTTTGGGATGAGGGAACCGGAACTGCTAAAATACTAACTTGCTTCCGGGTTTTTGCACACAAATTGACGTCATAGTTCCTCCATTCTATTGTTAATATAACTTGTTTATTTGATCTACTTATTTATTTATTTACTTATTTAATTTACTTTACCCAGCGTTGTATTATTATTATTTTATTTATATATGTATGAATGTTTAATAAAAAAAAAACATATTTGGACATTTGTATGCTACTGCTTACTGTCTCTCCACTATAAAATTTTGTTCCACTTCAATTAACATTCCAACGTTAAATCATCCTCATGGGTAGGGAAGACAGACAGAATCTGTGGACATTTTTTGCTATTTTTGAATTTTGTATAAAATCTGCGGATTTATGGGGAATGAGTATCGTAACCAAAAACTTAATATGTGAAATTAAAAATAAAACCTTTTAAACTTTTATTTAATGTTTACAATGCAATCATTCATTCATTCATTCATTCATTTTCTTTTCGGCTTAGTCTCTTTATTAATCTAGGGGTCGCCCCAGCGGAATGAACCGCCAACTTATCCAGCACATGTTTTACGCAGTGGATGCCCTTCCAGTCACAACCCATCTCTGGGAAAGATCCATATACACTCATACACTATGGAAAATTTAGCTTACCCAGTTCACCTATACTGCATGTCTTTGGACTGTGGGGGAAACCGGAGCACCCAGAGGAAACCCACACGAATGTAGGGAGAACGTGCAAACTCCACACAGAAATGCCAACCGACCCAACCAAGGCTCGAACCAGCGACCTTCTTGCTGTGAGGCGACCGCACTACCTACTGCGTCACTGCGTCGCCAATGCAAATCTAATTAGATCCAATTATTTGGTAAACAAAGCAAGTCTTTCATATAATAGATCTACTAAAACAGAAAATATTACTTTACAAAATGTATTGTAAACAAATCATAAGAACATTTTCATGTTACTATTATTATATCACAAATAATATTAGTGAAATTAATTTAAAAAATGGAATAAATATAACTTTACACACATTTACACAAGTAAATACACAGACTCAATGATGGGCTAAAAATCTGCGGATTTCTGCGCGTGCAGATTGTCTGTGGGCCTACTCATGGGCTACTATGGTTCAGTGTGACCTTTTCTTAGTTGTCTGATTTCGTTTTAAGTAAGGCTTACATTTAAATATGTTTTATTTTGTTTTGAGTGTAGTCAATAAATAAAGGAATTAACAGATATGATCACAGAAATTACAAATTTTCCTTCTGTTTCTGAAGCACTTATTAAGACAATATATAAAGAGATAGTTGGCATGTAGCTGCAAATAGACTATAAGTGCACTTTCAAAATGTCTAAAGAGGGGAACATAAAAATAAAATGAAACAGACAGTCTCAAAGTGTTTTTATGAATGCAATTTATTCTATATTTTTTCAGCAACTACTGCATTATAGATGTTGCTAAAAAACAATACAGTGACACTGAAAAAAATAGTTCTGCTGGTTAATATTTTAGTTACAGTACATTACAGCCAGGGAAATGCTTCCTCATAAACCGATACAAGCCAGGATTTACTGCAGTTTGGCTTTTTGATATTTGGTTGAATGTTATTGGTGTTTGCCTCAAAATGGTCAGGGAGGCATTTGTTGCCAAATCTATCACAAGCTAGAATAACATAGTTCTCACGACGTTCCACTCTTTTGATTGTTTTAGTTGTACTGTCGATCTTCACTGTGATAAAGGAAAAGGGTGTCTTGCTGATGCAGAGGTTGCCCCGATACATCTTTCCTCCTGATGAACACACATTTGTCAAATTGTTTTTTAAACTCAAAGGAAAAAAGGACTGAACCGGCCTGTCCCAGGTGCCAATTCTGTTGATGTACTTTTTCCAGTTCTCTTTTTTCAGATCAGTTGGAAGGTCATCACGAATGTGGTTTTTGAGAAATGAGTTGTAAGCATTCACGTTTTTTGCTGGGGTGCAGGGCGTATTTGGGTGCTGCATGTCCAGTTCACACAGACCAGTGTGAAGTATGGAAGCCATGATGATCATCAATGACAGCATCTTTAGTATCTGAGGATAAAGGTAAATATAATATAATATAATATAATATAATATAATATAATATAATATAATATAATATAATATAATAATATAATAATACATTCTGACTGGTCAATCACATTTTAAAGGGTAATGAAACACCAAAACACATTTTTTGAGATGTTAACAGTCATATATGTGTCCCACGTTGCTAAAAACACTATCAGGACACATATATTTCACTAAAAAGTGAAAATTGGTTGTTTTTGCGTTATTTCGAGCAAATTCATTCTTCCAGTTTAAAAAGAAACTTTGAAGCTACGTGACGGCCATGAGATCTTTGTGTAAAATCCAGATGGCAAAGTTAGTTCATCTCGTCAGCAGTACTCTTTCAGTTTTTAAAGACATTCCTTTAGTTACTAAGTTTACAGTATGTTAATATCACCACAATATTATGGACTGAAAGATCCGCTTTAAATGCTGCTCTTCGAATGTAAACATGTAAACACCTTAATCAAACTATTACTGTCGTGTAGGATTTTCGCCGCATTTTGTAACAGGATAGTCTGTGTCGTACACACACGACTGTGTTTCTACCGAGAAATGTGGAGGTTTTTCTTCCCCATATGGCTTGCGGTATCAAATTCTATTAAAACTACACTCGTCCAGCAGTTCCTCGCATCCAATATCTCGTTTGTCACAGGGGCATGCATGAAATGTTCCTGAATGAATGTGAAAGTGCCAAACTGCAGTTAAAGTTGAAAAATTAATAATGAAACACCCAAAATCACATGAAACTCTAAAGGAAATGTAGATAGCATGGTGTCTAATTATGTGCAATAGCATGTAAAACGGGATCATGAAAGGAACATTCAAAACGCAACTCATGTAAACACCTTAATCATATTATTGTCTTATTGACATTAAGGCAAGTAATTCCATTACTGATGTCCATGTAAATGTAGTCACTGTCTGTGTACCCTGCATCTGTACTTGTGTGACCGGTGAAAATCAGCTGTAGTACACTTAATGAAACTCCCCTTTTTATGCAAACCCTTCCCTCTTTCTCCACTTGACACTCCCACCGCTGGACTCACACACTTTCCTGAGTTTTTTCAAACTATTGGTGGGGGGAGGGAAGGGGGGGGGGGGGGTGGGGGGGTTGATTGGGGTTTCATTTTATGCTATTCACCAAAAACAACCAGCAAAATATAAAAACAGTGTGTTCAGGGTGTTACAAAGCATCTTAACAATCATTCAGTGAGTATTTACATATGTATATTCAATATTCATATATCTGCCACGCTCCAGTTCTTTTCTTTTTGACGCCCTCTTGTGGCTAAATGATAAATATTATTAGGTGTGGTATTTGAAGCATTCATCGTTTGGTAAAAATTGTATAGTTCACCCCAGAAAAGAAAATTTACACATCATACTCTCTCAAGTGGTTCCAAACCTTTATGAGTTTTATCTGTTAAACACTAAAGTACATGGTTTGAAGTTGAAAACGTTACATCACTGACTAGTTGGAAAAGGAAATGCTATGGAAGTCAATAGTAACAAGTTTCCAGCTTTTTTTGTTGTGTTTAACAGAAGAAAGAAACCTTAACGTTTTAAAACAGGAAATATTAAAGTTTTAAAACTCCCTGTAAATGAGTTATACATGTTATTAATGAGGTAGTGTTCGGTGATAAATCCTCCCTTACAGTATACTACTTCTACTACTACTTCTACTACTAATAATAGAATATAAATAAATAAAACAGTAACAATAGTTATTCAAATAATTGCAGATGCCAGTTACAACTTAAAAAACTTTAACCATTTAACAATTTATTTTGTGTGACACATATCTATTCAATGCATAATTAGTAACAATACATTACCAAATGATGAAAAGTATTCTATCTCAACAGATGCAGTCAGATTTTTGCTCTCCGATTCAGTTTAGTAAGAGGGAGTGTTTGCTTTCTTATATAGCTGATGGTCTTGCATGAGTTGCAGGCAGATGATGTGGTGGTGTAAAAGGAAGTGGTACGACTGTGTTTTTTAGTTAACCACTAACTCTTTTAATTAAATTCATTTAATATGTTGGGGTCTTTAAACTGTCCTAATGATTATGTTCTTGATGCACTGCGCAGAGTATATGCATAGGGCATTGTGCAATATATAAAACGCAAGACATGCAGTTTTATGATAATGAAATAGCTCTCCAACCACCAAAAAAAAAAAAAAAATCTCTGGCATTAACAATTTAATCAGGTTTCAGTTACGGATGAGTTGTTCAAAATATTAAAATTTGCTCACTATTTACTCATCCTCAAGTTGTTCAAAATCTAATGACTCTCTTTATTCTGTTGAACACAAAAGAAGATATTATAAAGAAAGCCAGGAACCTTGTTCTTACTCATTTTGTTTTTCATTTCATTTGTTATCTAGAAATGACATTTGAAATAAAAGATGCAGATTTACTCACATATTAAAATATATTTGATTGATAACTGAACAATAACTGAACAATACTGTACAGACCCTTAAATACTGATATTTAAATTGACATTGCTGAGCTTCTTTACAAACGTTCAGTCACTAAATCTGGATACTTGATTCCACTCATTTAGGCCCACATCAAGACTTTTCTTGTCTTTTTAAAGGCACGTTATCTAGTTTTTGCAGCTAGATAGCACATAACCATACCAAGATGTGTTTATTTGAGTGTGAATCATGGCAGTGTTATCTTCATGGTGCTCCCGGCAAAAATCATGTTCATAGCTGTGCTAAAGTATTCAACACTTATTATCATGATAGTAGGAAGCAGTGTAATGCCGCAGTTTGAGCATAAAATTTCTGTTGTAAGGCACTGTGAAAAGGGGCGAGATTAAACAAGTTGATTAAACATCCAAAAAAAAGTGAGCGATTGGTCCATATTTAAAATTTCTGTACAGAGAGGTCATGTTATGATATTCGATTGGCCTCATGCAGTCACGTGATGCAATTTTGCAGGTCAGAGTTCACAAAGCTTGAACTTTGCAATGCAGCAAACTGCGAAACTTGTCGCTCGAGCTTCCATTTCCGATCTGCTGCATTCGCATCCGTATCAATGGAAGTCTATGGGGCAAAAAATGCAGTGTGACTGCAGCTTTAAGCTTAAGGTCGTCAAAGCAAAACAAAACAGCTGATGTAATTGCTAATGTGAGACAAGCCTGACACTGCACCAAAGCTGCAAAGCTTTGATTATGTTACAGATAACCACTTAATAATGTGGTTGCACTGTTTTGTCATTCTACAAGCTTTTGTTATAATGCAGCTCTTTGCAGCCTACATATTGAAGCGTCTTTAGTATTTTCTCTAAAGCCAAAACTGGAAATCGAGGGTATATGACATCATAAGCATGACAACACAGGATACAGTTCATGTCACTAATTAAATAAGCATATTTCTCTGGATTTGGACATTCTATAAACATTTGTAATAATGTAAGTACACGAGCCAGCAAATTATCTAACACGTCTAGTGTTTTTAACAGCAAAATACTACATATTGCCACACTTTTCTTTTAAATACCAGTAAATTGTATAGTTGAAGGGGTTGTTGAGGATGTGGGGATTGTGCCTGTCCAAGTTATTTATGTTTTTTATTCTTTTATAAAGTTCACATGTCGTGGTTTGTGTAAGGTGTTTGAAAACAAAACGAAATTAGCTGATTTCATTACTTTCCATTGAAAAATTACAAATATTACAATGAAAATATTAGTCAAATTTAGTATTGTTGTTGTTGTGTTATTATTATTATTAGAGTTTGTAAGTTAATCAAGGCTGATTATCTATTTGCAGAGTTTTACTTTATTAAACAAAAACAGAACATACTGCGAGAGGAACTGAAGAAATAGAGAATAGGGACAAATGCTTCTAGCAGGCTACACAGACATTTTATCAGAGCCCTGCCTTGTCTACCCTTTCTGTGTTGTCTATGTTTATCCTGTGTCTGAACACATAGCTCAGCCTGTGTTTGTGTCCGCCATGTGTTCTCCTATTCCTCCTTCCATGCTTCCTGGTGCCACACTCCCTTGTTTAGCCCTCATCTAGTCCTTGTTTGTGTAAGTGTTTCCACCTCCCATGTTCTTTTTTCCCTATATATTGTCTCTCTTCCCTCTCGTCTTTGCCAGTTCATTGTTTGTAAGTTGATCTTTGTGTGTGCGTGTGTGTGTGTGTGTGTGTGTGTGTGTGTGTGTGTGAGAAAGAGAGAGAGTGCTTCACCACCTCCTTGTCCAAAATATCCCTGTCTATATTATTATATTCTTTCTAGTTTGTTTATTTGCTGTTTTTAGATGTGTTGCGATGTTTCTCTTGACTTATTTTTTCATCAGCCATTTTAGTTATTGTAGTCTTTTACTTTTATTTGACTTATATTTTATTTGGCTTATAGTTTCCACAAAATATTTCTTATTGGTCCGTGAAGCACTCCACATGCGGCCGGTGGTTTTACTCTCTGGCAACATGTTGCCCTGGCACCTTAAAGCTGATTCCCACTCACTTTAGAATTCCCCCCAAAATTGACTTATATGTTCCTCATTGTCCCTAAGTAAGCAACATCCGCTTTATAATTGAAATACCTGTTTTATGTGTCATCATTACGCAATGTGGCGATGAAGCTTTCCACTTCCTTGTTGTTGGTAAAGCTACGATTTTTGCCTTCCCAAGTGAATCTCAGAGTTGCGTGGAACACAAGAGTATATCTCACATTAAGCTGCTGAAGCACCTTCTTAGCAGGCAGGAACGTCATACATTTTTTAGCCAGCTCCCTCATCGTATCAGGAAACACAGATAATTTGACATTCTCCCACTCAAATCCATACCATATTCGCGAGGCTCGCAGTACTTTCTCACGTGCTGATTGCCCTAAAAACCTGATCGGTGTCAATGGTTGATCCTGGCTGGGCATGGGGGCCAGTTTTCATGTGCCCTCTCAATTCGTACTCCCCTTCCATTTCGATCGCCAGCCCTTCACTCGGAATTTTCTACATGCACTCTTTTAGCATCCCATTCGTCCCGTGTTTCTCTTTCAGCCCCACAAGCCTTACATTATTTCTCTTACTGGGGTTTTTAAGCATTTGAACTTGCTCCAAAAAATTCTTTATTTTCTTTTCTTTAACATCCTTGTCAGTCGCCAGGCGCTTTGTCGCAGCTTCCAGCTGTGAAATTCGGCCCTCTGTTACTCATTTTAGTAACTTTAGCAAACAGTTTTTCCATACTCAATTTTGTGTCAGCCAGTTTTCTGGGTGAGCTCGATGCTGCCTTCACCTCTGTGGGTGGTGAAGTCTGTCTCATCACTATGCGATTTGCTTTCTTGAAATATTTGGATGTTGTTGTCATCATAATGTAGTCCAAAATGTGATTAAGTCATTCAAGTTTGGGTCATAAACGGTCTTAGATTATTTTTTCCAAAGAAAAGTCAATTGTTTATCATAAATGATGCTATAATTAGCGAGTGGATAGGAGCTTATCTAAGGAGCTGCCATCTTGCTTGAGGTACTCACGTGACTCCCCCTCATTCCATTCTTTATGAGATTTAGAGATTATTATACGGTGTAGGCTTAAAATCATCATTCCCATCCTGTGGTTTCTCATTTTGCATGTTGACCAGATAAATGAACATGGACACATTTATGTTTGAGTTTGTCATGGCCTATTGTGACACTCAGTTCAGCTCATCAGTTCACATTCACTTCAATGAAAATCATGACTCCAGCTGCAGCGCAGAATCAATTCAGTCACCATGAATCCAAAAGGTCCATTCTTGTTGGCATGTTCTTATGCAAATGTTTTATGCTGAATCTTTCTCCATTTGTTAATCATGCATGCAGAGCTTTTCACATGACTGTATGTTAAACAATGTGAGGAAATATGATGGATTTTTTTTTTGTTGGATGGAATTGTGCAAGATTCTAGCTTCAAATCTGATTGTCTCTATAGCGTGAGAGCCTACTAGACAATACCTTCATGGTGATGCAGAGAGATGTGAAAATATCCATCACAGGCCCATAATAAGTCCTTTAAGCATCGCGTGCGTGTGGCATGTAGACCACAGGAAATTGTTCTTTCCTGACCCCTGCTTATCTTACACCACAAACTTCAGAAATGATGATCAAATTCTCCACTGAGTCAGAGTAATACTAGGGTAAAGGGTGAGAAAAAAAAATTCCCCCTTCATTAAAGGTCCAGCGTGAAATTTTGACTGCTGGGTGAACTCACACTTAAATGAACATTTCCCACCCCCACAATCCTACCTGTTCGACATTTATTCTTGCTATGGTGCTTCCATTGTCAATTTGTGGACTCCCTGGGGAAATAATCATTTCTGAAAAAGAGAGATGTTGGAGATGTGCATAAAAAAAATCAGTTGATGGAAACGCCAAGATGGACATAACTTTTGAAAATATGCATAAAAAGCATATGCGCATAACTGAGTAGGATAAACTCTTTATTCAATCAGAAAATATGTGCAAAAACTAAGATGGAAACACTTCCAGTATGTGTATTAAAAAAGGTTTGTTATAAGAGATCATATGATGATGAAAATGTGTGTGAACGGATAAACCAGCAGGCTGAGCACATTGTAAAACATCTGAAATGTTGTTTTGGTCATTCTAAAATGCCTTACCCATTTTAGTGTTAATGTTATTATATTATTAATAACCTCCAGAGCGTCTGAAGCATGTCAAGAACGTCTGTTCTCCATGTCTCATGGCTTCAAATGCCACCCCGTGTTCATTGTGTGTCGGCGTTGTCTTCTGAGGTGACAGTCATTTATTAAATAAAGAAAAGATTCACGTAGCTTCTTTTACTGCAGTAAATTCTGTTTGATACTGTTGATATTTGTGTCGATTTTGTTCGCTTTGACTCGTTGGATGAAAACGCTGCTTTATTGTACATCTTTTATGCGATATTCCGGTTTGCACATTTACATTTACATTTAGTCATTTAGCAGACACTTTTATCCAAAGCGACTTACAAATGAGGACAAGGAAGCAATTCACACAACTATAAGAGCAGCAGTGAACAAGCGCTATAGACAAGTTTCAGGTGTGTAAAGTCTAAGAAGCAAAGCATTAGTAAATTTTTTTTTTTTTTTTGAGAGAGAGAGAGAGAGAGAGGAGAGAGGAGAGAGAAGAGAGAGAGGAGAGAGAGAGAGAGATAGAGAGAGAGAGAGAGAGAGAGGAGAGAGAGAGAGAGGAGAGAGAGACTAGAGATGAGAGAGAGAGAGAGAGAGAGAGGGCACAGTTAGTGGTATAGCCAGAGAGGCAGTTGCAGATTAGGAAGGAAAGTGGAGACTAAACAGTTGCGTTTTTAGTCGTTTCTTGAAGACAGCAAGTGACTCTGCTGTTCTGATGTAGTTAGGGAGTAAAATAAATAAACTTAAATAACTTAAATAACATAAATTGAATTAGCATTTTTGGATGGAAACATAGCTATTGCCTACATTTCAGTAACATATGAGAATGGCTTGTCCTTTTTTAATGAATAATTACCTTAAATTCACTGCCCTTCGATAGGGACATCTACTGTAACTAGATTAATGGGATTATTACTCGTTCGACAAACTATTTTTTAGTTCTGCTTATATTCTAAATGTCATATCAACCTCTTGATCAATAATAAAGGCAGACACACACACAAGTGCACTTTTAAATCTATTAAAACTCAATTTTAGAAAGTTTATCTTAAACTGATCAGCGTGTGTAAAAGTGGGAACCTTAAATTAAATATTTCCACCGAACATTGAGTTAAGGTTATATGCATTGTTTTTTGTCAAACCTTTTGTAGAAATTATGCAATACCCTATTTTATGTAATTTAATCCAATTACATCTGAATAACTTCAAAATTACAGCCAATTTTTCAAGTGAAAAGTCTATAAATGTCACACATTACATTACTTATTGCCTACAAAGCACAGAGAGGTATTGAAGACGCTATTTTAACCTTGCTCCATACGATCAGCAAACACATTCAGCACCCTGGTGCTTTTGCCAGAATTTTATTTATTGATTTTAGTTCAGCTTTTAACACTGTCAAAGTTGACATTTTACTGAATCGATTATTAAAGCTTAATATTAATGAGCACCTAGTGTTATGGATACATTTTTTTTAACTGATCGTCCTCAAAGATGGTCTGTACAGGGTTCAATATCTGAAGAGGTTGTTTTGAACACTGGAGCACCCCAAGGCTGTGCGATATCACCTGCATTATTTTCGATGTATATAAGTGAAATGCAGATTTCTAAAGGCAATATTACCCTACTCAAGTATGCTGATGACATTGCTGTGGTTGGACTTATTGTCAAAGGAAAGGAGAAGCTAGAGAGGGCCTACTTTGAGCACATAGAACATCTGGTGACATGGTGCGAGGAGAGTGCTTTGTCACTGAATGCTTTGAAAACTAAAGAACTAATTAATAGTAGGGAAGGGCAGCCTATATGTCATCCAGTTACTATTGAGGGTCAACATGTGGAGATTGTAAACTGTTTTAATTTGGGGATTATTTTAGATAGTGGCTTAAATGTTGGTGAACATGCAGACTATATCTATAAAAAGAAAGAGAACACAGAAACTCTTTCTTTTTTTAGGAAATTAATAGTTTTAATGTTAGTAAGGGTATTCTGAGGAAGGTTTATACAAGTTTGGTTGAAAGTATTATCCCCTATAATATTTCTTGCTGGTACAGAAATCTTGGAGCTAGAAGCAAGTATAAACTTGCAACGATCGTTAACGTGGCTAGTAAGATCATAATGGACCCCCAGAAGCAGCTTGTGGAACTATATGTAAACCAGACCAGACGGAATGCCTCACAGATGGTTCAGAACTCATCTCATCCTCTTTATTATGAATTTGAAAAGCTTCCTTCTGGTAGTACCCACAGCAAAAACAAATATTTTTAAGAAATCTTTTATACTGTCTGCTATTACCATATTGAATAAATGGTCATGAAGTAGATTTTATGTCTAGGTTTGTGTGTTGGAAATCTGTGGTGTAGGAAGCTTTGTGCTCTGTGTTTTTGTTTTTGTATTTGTGATGTTTGGGAGGCCAGAAATGAATTTCCACATGTGTGAACAAAGTTTTCTATTTCTATTTTATTATACTTAAATATTTCAATACTTTAACTGTAAACTTTCGCATTAACTTGAGCAGCTATGTTTTGCCACACTGTCTCTGTTTCACTGATGCAGTGGTGTTGCTTTTTTAAATAAATGGTCATATTTGCTATACCTTTGCATGAGCACATCAAGTTCAAGTGGAGAAAGAAATGCTGTTCTATTTTTTTCAGATGTTGCCATGGTTACTTAAAATATCTGCGCTCCATTGATAATGTCTTTTTATAGTGACCGTGTGCGTGCTTAACTCTGAGTTAAGCTGCTGTCACACTAGACTTTTCTCCCCATAGACTTCCATTCTTATGCGTCAGACAGGAAATGCAAGGTCGTGCGTCAAGTTTCACAGATCGCTGCGTTGCAAAGTTCAAGCTTGGTGAACTCTGAAATCGCATAACATGACTGCCTGAGACCAATCGATGATCAAAACATGACCTCTCTAGACAGATATGTAAAATATGGACCAATCGCTCGCTTTTTTAAATGTCTAAACATCTTGTTTAATCCCACCCCTTTTCGCAACGCCGTATGACAGAATTTCGCAAGTTCAAACTCTAGTGTGACAGCAGCCTTAGTCTACTCAATGTTACTCAAAGACTTTGTTACTCAAAGAAACCTAAAACTGAGTTTTAAGCTTTTGGTAAGTCAACACAAAGTTCAAGTTTAAACTCTAAGTTGGTTTAAACCTCCTTACTGAAACAGGCCCCTGATCAAACTAATTAAGTCCTTCAGGCTTGTTTGAAGCCTACAGGTAAGTGTGTTGGAGCAGGATTGGAACTAAACTGTGCAGGGCTGCAGCCCTCTAGGAATTGAGTTTGACACCCCTAGCTTAGTCTCTTGTTTTTAGAAGTGAATGAACCGCCAACTATTCCGGCATATATTTTATGCAGCGTTTGCCCTTCCAGCCACAACCCAGTAATGGGCAACACACATGCACGCTCTCATTCACACATACACTTATACACTACGGCCATTTTTATTTACCTAATTTAACTAATCTGAGCACCCTAAGGAAACCCATGTGAACATGCAAACTCCACAGAGAAACGCCAACTGACCCAGCTGGGACTTGAACCAGCAACCTTCTTGCTGTGAGGTGACAGTGCTAACCACTGAGCCATTTTGAAATTTGCAATGGATCAATACAGGGTTGATATAAATCTCTGCAAACACAATGGATAATGTCATGGCAGCAAATTGACAACTTTTATATATTATAATTTATTTAATTTAAATAAATTATATTATATTTAAATCCAAGTAGATTTATAGTGTATTTATTTTGATTGCAAACAAAGTAATTGCATTAATAAATTACTTTGACAAAAGCATATAAACAGTGTGTGTGTCTGTCTATTATAATCCTTTTTTTGATCTCCATGAGTACAGCTTAAAACAACAGCTTAAAAATCACACAGAATGAAATATTTAGAATGAATATAAATATAAATATGATTAGACAAACTTTTTTTTTACTATTTTAAAAATAATAATGAAATGAGCAAAGCTAAAAAGTACCTTCAGACATTTTTGTTAGGTCATCACAGGTTAAAATACATCCTCAAAAGTAACACAATGTTATTTCCCATTAGCATTGTTGCAGTCTGGTCATCATCTGGTGTGGTATTATTTCTGTTATGGTATGCCTCAAAATGATCAGCTAGACATGGGTTCCCAGTTTTATCTCGGACAAGAATAACATGCTTGGTCTCAGAAAATACACTTTTGGCACTGTTAGATGTGTCGATCTTCACAGTTGTGAATGAACGTCTTCTCGCTGACATAGTGTTTACTATATCTTTCCCCTCGATGAACACATAGCTAACACATTCTCTTTTTTTCACTGTAGGGAAAGAATGAATGAACTGAATATTTTCTATTTTTGTTTTTATCTAGAACTTGTCACACATTGCCCACATTGATGTGTTGGCTCACATCAGCCGCATTTCCATTGTCATGCCTAAAGCGAGCGTGCCAATAATTTGCTATGGTTACAACTGATTTAGTTACAAAATAACTTGATAAAATAATAAAACATGAAATAATAACAACATAATATTAATTGTACCCAGCTTAAAATTGAAAAAAGTTACCAGAGAGAGGGAGAGAACAGAGAGTAGGGCCCAGAGAGAGCCAGATAGCAGTAGAGCAAGAGAAGAAAGACTTCAGAGCAGGAGAAGAGCAGAGCAGGAAAGAGACAGAGCAAAAGTTACAATCTAATTTTGTATCTTCCTTGTCCATGAGACCAAAGCCCAAATACTGAGACATTTAAACTGACCAATGAAGAGCTTCATTAATATGTGACCACATCATAAAACCCCTGAAATCCAGACACAGCTCACCCAGGGCCTGATTTTTTTTTATATCAGCACTACCTTTGGAATCTGGACCTTCTTGGGGAAAAATATTTTTTGCAACAAAACATAAACTGGTTTATATATTATGTTTATTTATAACATAAAATGGTTTGCAATAAAACAAATGCATATGATAATTTACACCCTAATTATATGCAACATCTTTAAATTATTCTCTTAAATAAAGGGGAATTTACCTATCATGTGTCATGTAGCCTAGTGAAAAAAGAAAAAAAAACTATATGTTTAAGAGCCCTACTTAAATCAGAATGTTATAAAAATACACTACCTGACAAAAGTCTTGTCGCCTTTCCAAGTTTTAGGAACAACAAATAATAACTCGACTTCTAGTTGATCATTTGGTATCAAAAGTGGCTTATATGAAACTCAAAGGCCTCTAGAGTATGCTTAGTTTACCAAAATAAAATATGATCATGCCTTGATTTTTATTTATTTAATTAGGACAGTAAGGTCTGACTTTGCTTAGACAAAAGTCTTGTCACATAACAGAAATAATGTACAGTATAAAATATAAAGTCATGGTGCAGTGGAAAAAGAATGAATATTGTGGATGACTCCCATGAGCTTGGAGGACTGCATCCATACATCTCTGCAATGACTCAAATAACTTATTAATAAAGTCATCTGGAATGGCAAAGAAAGCGTTCTTGCAGGACTCCCAAAGTTCATCAAGATTTTTTGGATTCATCTTCAATGCCTCCTCCCTCATCTTAGCCCAGACATGCTCAATAATGTTCATATCGGGTGACTGTGCTGGCCAATCCTGCAGCACCTTGACCTTCTTTGCTTTCAGGAACTTTGATGTGGAGGCTGAAGTATGAGAAGGAGCGTTATCCTGCTAAAGAATTTGCCCTCTCCTGTGGTTTGTAATGTAGTGGACAGCACAAATGTCTTCACACCTCAGGCTGTCGATGTTGCCATCCACACTGCAGATCTCTTACACGCCCTCATACTGAATGTAACCCCAAACCATGACATTTCCTTCACCAAACTTGACTTATTTCTGTGAGAATCTTCCAATTCCAGTAGGTCTTCTGCAGTGTTTTGATGACTGGGATGCGGTTCAACAGATGATTCATGGGAACAATCTACCTTCTGCCAACTAGAAGTCAATGTGTTGCTCTTACATCTGGGATTAACGACAAAACTTTTGTCAGGCAGTGTACATTTTATACAGAGTTATTATCAGAGAAATCCTGTGCTTTTATATGACAAGTGGTGCACTGGGTCATTGCCCATGTGTTAGTGGTGAGACCACTTGATGCACGATGCCAACAGTCAGACAGCGAGTAAATGAATCTGAATAAAAATACATAAGCACATAAAAAAAATATATAATGCATATAGACATATAATTTAATGCTGTACAGTATCATGCCATTTGTTTGCTTTGGTTGTCTCCATTTTGATCGTTTCATGATGATACAATGGTGTGCTTTATCTGCCTCATACTGAGTTGACTTACTTCTTCCTGCTGAACTGAGTGGGTTGTGTGATGTTTGGGGCCAGGGTTTGCACGCGCAAAGCTATTGGCCTGAAACGTGTCATGTTTTCGGCTGCACTGCTCAAGTTCCTGGGCTATTGGGAGTTCAAAGAAATCACATAGTATTTTTCTTGTTAACACACAGATTAAAGCTCAGATTTAAGATCTTGCCTCCAGATTTTAATAATTAATTAACTAATGTTTTTGTTTTATTGCTATCTAGATTGTTTGGTGTGTTTTCATGTAGATGTTGCTGAAGGAACTTGTCATACCCATTTTGGTCTTTCACTTCAGTGCAGGGCTGATCTGCGTGCAGCATGTCCAGCTCACTCAGACAATTGTGGAGCCTGAGTGTCAAGAAGACCATGAATGACCGTGTTTTCAGCATCTGGAGATAATAAAATGTTCGTTTTCAGTATCAGAATTCAAAGGAAATTGTAGAAAGGTTTTATTTGACTTGTTTAATTATAATGAAAGCTAAATATTGACGAGGATGCTTTTATACACAATAGTTTTTTAAGTGGAAAAAAACATAACCACAGTGAAAAGTCTCTGGGTTCAGTCAAATATGCAAGATTTTTGTTGGAGCTTTTGATAATTTGATCTGTGAGCTGGTATGAATTACTTGCAGCTATACAGTAGTAGTATTATATGAGAAGAAAGAAAGCACAGGGAAGTAGTTAACTATTGGTCAGCATGTATAAATTTGTCTAATGTTAATGTATTAGTTATTGAGTTTCACAAAAAAACAACTCCTTTTACTTGCACTGTACACACACATATTAAAAGTAAAAAGTAAAAGAAACGCTAAAGTGTTATTAAACGTGTTCTCTTTACCTCGCCACCAGTGTGCAGCATCTACTTTTAATGACCACAGAGTCAGGACCCTGGTTTAATGTCTCATCTGAAATACAGCGCTCACTAACAGTATAGCGTCGCCTTCACTATACTGGGGCATTAGCACACACACACACAGACTGCAGGCTGAAGTCCCACTGTTGGTCTAACTAACACCATTTCCAACAGCAACCTAATTTTCCCATGTGATCTCCCATCCAGGTACTAACCAGGCTCCTCCCTGCTTAGCTTCAGTGAGTAAGCAGTCTTGGGCTGCGGGTTGATATGGCAGTGATATGTTCTTGTTTTTCAGCAATTACTAAGTTGTCATTAATGTACATTTTGTTTAAAAATTGATGACTGGTTTTATGTAATTGGACAAATACATTTGCTAAATGATTATATGTAATAGCTATATTCCAGATTACTGTATGTAAGCACATGCATTATGACTGTCAGTGTCCTTTTAGTGAGATAAACTTGACAATTTTGATATACTGTTGAAGTTTGAACATTTAAAATGGGTCATCACCTTTCATCAAACATTTTTGAAAGATTTTATGCATGGCATATTGATGAAAAGTGTTATTATTGTTGAACAAGAGAAAAAACAAACAAGCATTATAGCATGTTCCAAAACAGAATTTATAGTATGTTTTAATTTTTTGTTGGCACTTCACATAGACATTCATTCATTTTCCTTCAGCTTATTCCCTTTATTCATCAGGGGTCGCCACAGCGCAATGAATCACCAACTTACCAGCATATGTTTTTACACAGCGGATGTCCTTCCTGCAACCCAGCACTGGGAAACACCCATTCAAGCACATACACTACGGCCAGTTTAGTTTACCAAATTCACTATAGTGCATGTCTTTGGACTGTGGGGGAAACCGGAGCACCCGGAGGAAACTAAGGGGCACAGGGTAAATCATCTTTTTGGCTTTGTGGCTGTTCATCAAGACGACGACAAGGTTTGTTTGAGCCCGGGTCGACCATGGCTCGTTATTATATGTGTATATATTTACGCTGTAAAAGATCTCTCGGCTGTGTATTTTAAACATGGCGGCTCTTTTGTTTTCATTCTGGCTTGTTGCGTAAGCGAATGATGTATCTCTGTTAACCAATAGCGTTCAGCTGCGCGTCCAGCTCCGCCTTTGGGTGTTTGGTACCCTTTCGAAAGGGTGCCGAAAAAGTGGTACATTTCAGTTCAGTACGCCTTTTGACAGTGGAAACGGCCATAAAAGCATACCAAACCGTACCGTACCACTCAGTGGAAACGGGCTATAAGGTCTCAGTGCTTTGTGATACATATTAGATGACTCAGCATCTGATGATATTAAACTGGCATTTTTATAGAAGAAAGACTAGCCCAAACATTTCATTTTGTCTTTCACAAGCGTGAGGTAAAAGATGGGTACAGTCTAACAGTCTAGCATGTTGAACTCTCATCTGCACTCAGCAACAGCTTCCTCATTAGACCACACACATCAGTAAGGCATTGACTACAGTGGCCCCATCTTGTATTCTTTACATACTGGAAGTGTTTTGGTCTCAAAACCAGTTTTGATGAGTCTGAGAATGGTGCAACAGAAGAACCTAAAAATTATTAAAAGCAGACCAGGATTAAAAGCCTCTTTGAATTTTTCATAAAACAAGCCTGCAGCATTACTGGAGGATCCATTGGAACTTACCGGTATGTCAAGAAGATGACATAGCAAAGTCGAGTAAAGGAGGTCGAGCCTTCTCATTTATAGCTCCTAAACTCTGGAATAGCCTTCCTGATAACGTCCGAGGCTCAGACACACTCTCCCAATTCAAAACTAGATTAAAGACCTATCTGTTCAGTAAAGCATACACTTAGGGGGCTTCCACACAGGTTATGCATCTTGCTGATATACACTGTGAACATCAGCTACGCTAATTATTTTCTTTATTCTCCATTTCCACCTGGGAATACTCTTCCCGAGGCCCTCAGACTATGCAGAGTCACTGATTCGATCCAAGACCAACGACGAGATGATCCCAAGGTTTCCATATCCTGGACCTGGCCGAATCCTGAGCAACTACTGCGATGGTCATGGAAGAGTGGAGAACATGAGACTGTTTCCTGTGACGCTCCAGAGACAGACGAGTCTTCGCTGAGGCCAGCTTCCAGCCTCCGCCACTGAGACTGCAGCTCTGCACAAGACGTTTGGCCAGCGGAGAAATTAAAATGGTCGTGCCCAACTGAGCCTGGTTTCTCTCAAGGTTTTTTTTCTTCACTTCCGCCTTTAGTGAAGTTTTTTTTCCCTCTACGCTGTCGCCACTGGCTTGCATGGTTCGGGATCTATAGAGCTGCGCATCGTTGGATTTGCTCTTCAGTATTTGGACTCTCAGTAGTGATTATTAAACCACACTGAACTGAGCTAAACTGAACTGAACTTAAACACTACAAACTTAACTACACTGTTCCTATTTACTATGACCTTTTATGTGAAGCTGCTTTGACACAATCTACATTGTATAAGCGCTATACAAATAAAGGTGAATTGAATTGAATTGAAGATGAGCCTTTTTTGATATCTCTGTCAGCATCAGCCAGGCCCTGAGAAGATGCTGCAGGACAGCATGTCTGCACACACTGCAAATGCTACCCTGCAGTCTTCTTTGTGTCCCTCATCAGGGCAATTGGTGAGTACTTTGGTCTGGTATTAGGGTCTGTATACTGTTCTCCCAGTGTCTACTGAGTTTCAGCCGGAAGAAATGGAGAACTTCCTGCCATTGTGTCAATTGCTAATGTATTTTGCCATACTGAAGTATACTGTATGCTTGATGTATCCCAAATGGCCTGTCCCACCAAAGGAAAGTTATAACATATCCATTCTGTTTTGACTGGTTGATCAAGGCTCAGGTTTCAGTAATGAAACAAAAGAATGAGACAATAATCATAATAATAATAATAATAATAATAATAATAATAATAATAATAAAGAAGGTCGCTGGTTTGAGTCTCGGCTGGGTCAGTTGGCATTTCTGTGTGGAGTTTGCATGTTCTCCCCATGTTCGCATGGGTTTCCTCCAGGTGCTCCGGTTTCCCCCACAAGTCCAAAGACGTGGTACAGGTGAATTGGGTATGTTAAAATCGACTGTAGTGTATGAGTGTGTGTGTGTGTGTGTGTGTGTGCGTGTGTGTGTGTGTGTGTGTGAGAATGTTTCCCAGTGATTGGTGGCGGCTGGAAGGGCATCCGCTGTGTAAAACATATGCTGGATAAGTTGGCGGTTCATTCAGCTGTGGTGACCTCAGATTAATAAAGAGATTAAGCCGAAAAGAAAATGAATGCATAATAATAACAATAAAGAAGGTCGCTGGTTCGAGCCTTGGCTGGGTCAGTTGGCATTTCTGTGTAGAGTTTGCATGTTCTCCCCGCGTTCACGTGGGTTTCCTTCAGGTGCTCTGCTCTTTGTTTGTTGTTTTGGCCTTGCCCCCTTCTGAATTAATACCCTGTTTTCTGTTATATTTTGATATATGTAAAACTTTTCTCTTTTTCTTGATTTGACCTTGTTTAAGTCTCTTGCCATTCTGTTTGAGGAGATCTCTCTCTCTTTTTCCAGCTGTTGCACATGACCCATCACCAATCATTTTCTGTTGCGGTCACATCCCTAGACCTAAAAAGAGTCTGGCCCACACCACAAATAGTTAAATGAATACAATAATCCACATTTCAAAATGCTGGATATTTGTTTTTTCTACATTTACCATATTAAAACACCAACCAAAACTAAGTCATTCAGTCAAACCATTACCACTACTTATCTGTCAGTCATAGTGCATAGACAGAAAAATGCCATTAATTCTATATCTGAGGTGTCTCTGCAGCCTCCACTTCATCCAGGATGATCATGATCTTGTGGTTAATGATCATAGACTTTCCACCTCTGAGCAGAAAAACAATTCCCCAACGCAATTAAGAAAAGGGGCGACATAATGACTCAGTGCTTATCACCAGAGATGGCAAAAGTACACACATCCTTTACTCAAGTAGAAGTACAGATACTCATGTTTAAAAGGACTCTGGTAGAAGTTGAAGTACTGATTACACTTTTGTGCTCAAGTAAAAGTAAAGAAGTACAGCTTTATTTTAATATGTACCATTACTACTACATGTTTTATTTTCCCCCACAGTCCAAAGACATGCATCATCGCTGAATAATAAGTGCATATTTGAATGCGAGAGTTTGTGGGTGTTTCCTTGTACTGGGTTGCGGCTGGAAGGGCATCTGCTGTGTAAAACATATGCCGAATAGTTGGTGGCTTATTCTGCTGTGCCAACCCCTGATAAATCAAGCACTAATCTGAAGGACAGTGAGTGAGGATAGGTATTGATATTGATACATTAATATAAAATAACATACATTTCAAATTTGTATGTAAAATGTTTGTTGCCAATTTTATGAAAGTAGCCAAGCACACCCTGCAATATTGCCAACATTGCTCAAAAAGTTGACCCATGTATCATTATCCTGATGTGAACTCACAGCGTTCAGCATGTTGTTTTGTGGCTGTTAGATCAAAAACAACAGCTGCCATTCATGTTCATTCATTCATTTTCTTTTCAGCTTAGTCCCTTTATTAATCTGAGGTCGCCACAGCGGAATGAACCGCCAACTTATCATGTTCATACACTCTAAAAACAACTCTATTTTTGTAAATAGTAAAGATATTATGAATAATGTCTTACATTTTACATTGAATTCTGTCCAGAATATATGGATTTTTTTTCTATTGCTAAAATAAATACTTATTGTGTTTGACTGCAAACTATTAATTTATTTTTTTGCATTAGACAAAAGCTGTTTTATTCTCTTCAAAGAGCAGCTCTCATACATAGCTAATTATTTCAGTGTTTTCCCCCAGGGTATTGTGAATATTTTATTTAATGGGTAAACCTTATTTCTGTCAATACAGTTATTCTATGCTAAAAGCAACATACACAGACGTGACTACAACCTACAAAACATGTGCATGACACTTTTTTTTCACGTGATAAATTCATGATGACATTTTTATTCATAAATTGTAGTATAGTTACTTTTGTTGTTCAATTAAAAAACTGAGAAACAGCATACATTCTGTTTTAGGAAATAGGAATTTATTGGAAATAAATCTCAATGCATACAGTTTTTTTTAATAAAAGTATTTGATTGTTTTAGTACTAAATGTACAAATCTTTACAAAAAACGCACTTTTTTTTGCAGTATTAGATTAAAAGACCAGAGAAATTCCTTGCAGTATGATCAGAAGTGGACAAAAGACTTAAGCATTTACATGGCATATTTTTGAACTGGAATGTGTTTCTCCAACACAATCTCACGGCAATTCGTAACTTTTTGATTTAGTGGCCAATTCGTACGAATTCGTACGATCTAATTCGTACAATTTAGTACGATTTGCTCATCCGCCAATGATGGTTGGGTTTAGGGGTGGGGTTAGGTGCCACGCCTCCTTTCTAAAATCGTACAATTTCGTACGACTGAACTCGTACGAATTAGCCAACTGTCAAAACGTAAAATACTTACGGTTTCTCTTGTTTAGCTACCTGGGATCAGAACTTATTACTGTGTAAACAGGGCAGCATCAGTCATGTCAAATTCGCAGACTCCCTCTATCCCATCTGCGCAGTCATCCTTGCCTTTCTCATGGTAATCTTCGTAAACTAGCCTACATAAGGTGCATGATTACGGTGGCCGATTTTAGCAAAACACTTGCAATTACAAAAAACACCAGCAAATTAAGAAATGAATTTCATCAGTTAATTACATGTGTTGCAAATTCTCACAACACAAACAACTGAAGAAATACGCTGCATTTGGTCACAACACAAACAATTGAAGAAACGTCTTTGGTTGAAAAAGCTGGTTGAGAAAGCTGCACGCTGCAGTGCGCTATGATGTAAAATAGATTGATTGCCTCAAAAAGGCGCTCAAAATGCACAATGACAAGAAATATTATAGATCGCACCACCAAACACATGCTAATGAAACTAAAGACCATGGTTGAAAAATGTAAGGAGTAGAAAGTACAGATATTTGTGTAAAAATGTAAAAGTAAAGTTTGTCAGAAAAATAAATAGTGGAGTAAAGTACTGATACCAGAAAACTCTACAGTATTGAAGTATTTGTACTTTGTTACTTCCTATCCCATCACTGTCACCTCACAGCAAAGAAGGTTGCTGGCTCAAGTCCTGGCTGGGAGAAGAAGAAAGAAACGTAAAGTTTTATAACTGTTTGAGGGTGAGTAATAGTGAGTACATTTTCATTTTTGGGTGAAATAGCATTTTAAGCATTTGTAAAAGATAAGAAAGATCCATGGTTTTTGTATTGGGTAAGCTTGTGCAGAAAACTGAAGCATTTTAGAAATATGTTCATTGATTGTAAAAACAACATGTAATGTATGGTCAGTTAGATAGCTGCTGTGCTAATTGAGTTTTGACTATTGAAAATGTTACTACGTACTTAAAGAATACAGAACACTTTACTACATGTTAACTGTACACTTTAACTTCACAGTACTAACTGTACTATATCGAAATTGAACAAAGGGAGTTGCACTGTGTCACAAAATAAAAAGACCACCACAAGTTGAGTAAAAAAAACAAACAAAAAACAATTATAATTGTTATTTTCCATCAAATTATATATTAAATTGAATTTATCATGCATTATTTTAATGCAAAGGTTTAACCCCCCCTCTTCTCTCTCTTTCTTTCTTTTGCATAATTAAAAACTCTCTCTTGTCACATGATTTTGAAGATGGGTTAGTCACTTCCTCTTTACATTTACCTATAAATGTAAACTCAAAAGGGGAGTCAAAGTACTGCCAAACTTCTGAACATCCAGAGAGACTTCTCACAATATGGTAATTTATTGCTCTAATTGTTTTGTATGCATGTTTGCTTTATTTATTTATTTATTCATTCATTCATTCATTCGTTCATTCTTTTATTTATTTATTTATTTACTTAATTACTTTTGCTGGGAAACGTTTGCTGAAATTTGATTCTGCAATTTAAATGTTTTAATTTTTTTATTTTATTTATTAATCTTAACAAAATTGATATCTGTCAAATCTATATTATAAAATGACATTTTTACATTTCTCCAGAAGCTAAAAATGCTGTTGTTCATGGTCATCTTGATTCTTGCGCTCCACACCTGTCTGAGTGAGCTGGACATGCTGCACCCAGATCAGCCCTGCACTGAAGCGAAAGACAAGAATGCCTACGACACGTTCCTTTACCGACACCTTCGCAAAGACACGCCAAACGATCCGAACAATCTAAGAACATGGCAAAAGTTCATTGACAAAATTAACACCTGGGACAGACCAATTCAGTCATTCTTTCCCTTCCAGGAAGCAAGAAAGGTGTTTGCAGTGTGTTCAACAGGAGGAAAGGTGTATAAGGGAAACCTCTGCATCAGCAAGAAACCTCTCCTGTTCTTCAAGGCAGAGGTCAACAGTAAGAAGCAGGTCAAGAAAGTCAAAGTTCAGAAGCAGCATGTTATTCTTGGTTGTGACAAAATTGGAAAAAAGTGTCAACCTGTTCATTTTGAGGCAAACAAAAATGATGTTGAACCAGGTAATACCATAGATTGCAGTAAAGCAATGGTAAATATGAGCTCTATTCATTTTGAGGAGTTTTTTTAAAGTCTATGACCTGTAAAATATTATGTCTGGTGTGCTTTGCTGCAGTGTTAAACTGAAGAAAAAAAAGGTTTTGGTATTAATGTATGTGCGCATGCAAACATTATTCAGTCAATGAATAAATACTAATTGTTGCATCAAAAAAGTTTCTTGTTCTTTAAAAAAATCATTCTTTTTTCCACTTGGTGAAAAAAATAATATAATTAATTATATATTTTTTCATAAATAAGAATCAATATGGTGTATTATTGAAATAATCAATGAGTCTTAAATAATTTTTTCCTGCTTTCTAAACTTTTTATTACTTTCAAAGTAAAACCTAAAACTAAAACCCTCCTGATACTGCTGTTTCCAGTATGCATTTAGCATGAATCATTATTATTATTCATTTTTATTTATCTATTTTTGCGAAAACTTTATGTTGATGGTCTATTTGAGTATTAATAGGCTGTCTGCTTAATATCAGTTGATACTTCTACTTCAACAGACGTTTAACTGACTATGAGAAACTCTGCAATACATGTCAACTTACACTAACCCTAACCCCAACCTAACAGTCTACTTATAATGTAATGAGAATTAGTTGCAATGTAACTTAAATTCAACAAAATAAAATAAAGTGTGACCCTATTTTTATTTTAAATATATTAGTTTGCTGTTTATTTATTTTTACTTTAGCTATTAGACAGTATGTGTTGATTTTAAAGGTAAGTGTGAACAAACACTCAATGCCAGACTACAACGGACATATAGGGCCCTATCATACATCTAGCGTAAGGCGTGTAGGGCATGATTTGATGCTGTTTTCATATGAGCACAAGTTTCATTGATACATTTTGTGCCACATTGTTTAAATAGCAAATCCATTTGTGCCACTTTGTGGACTCATGGGTGTGCTGGTCTGAAAAGGAGGTTACTAAAGGCGCATTGTTGGTGCGTTGCTATTTTGAGGCAACTAAAATAGACTCAGTGGCACAGAGTTTTTGTAATTTAAGGAGTGCATATTATAGTTTAGTTAGGTGCATAGGCAGGTACAAAACATGTGTACACATTGCTTAATACACACAAGATGTACAGCAATACACAAATATCTTTACACATGAAAACAATTAAAGGATTAAAATGTAAAAAAAAACAAAAAAAAAAAACATAAATATTAAAAACACTACCTCCATGACTTCAACTCAGGGGGCTTTGTAATCCAGCTCTGTTATAGTCAGTTAAATTTGCATTTTGTACAATGTTATTATTAGTAGTAGTATTTATTATATGCATATTTATTTTTGTTTAAAAACAAGTTTAGATTCGTCCACCTGTCGGGTTTTGGAGACATATGTATGCATCGCCATGTGGGGTATAAGAATAAGAAGTGTGTTTGAATAAAACTCTTTTGACCACACAACCTTTATACAACTTTTTTCTTTGACCTTTATACAACTTTTTTGACCACACTTCATTATTATCGTTCAGTTATTCATTTGCTGGAAATTAGCACCGAATTTGGAAATAGATTTGAAACAAATCTTTGCACTTAAGAAACAAATTAAATATGTAGGATCATGGATGTCTTAATTAGAGTGAGTTTCCACCGTTTCCTTATCCATGAAAGTGAAGTAAAGTGTAAAAGTAAAGAAGAGGCCGAATGGAGGAGGCTTGTTCTTTATCCTCGTGTAGATAGTCTGTTAACTTGTATTTTCTAGTGAAATATTTTTCCTTAGTTCCTTAAGGTTTTTTTCTTCACTTTCACCATTTAGTGAAGTTTTTTTTCCCTCTCCGCTATTGCCACTAGCTTGCATGGTTCGGGATCTATAGAGCTGCGCATCGTTGGATTTGCTCTTTAATATTTGGACTCTCAGTAGTCATTATTAAACCACACTGAACTGAGCTAAACTGAACTGAACTTAAACACTACAAACTGAACTACACTGTTCCAATTTACTGTGACCTTTTATGTGAAGCTGCTTTGACACAATCTACATTGTATAAGCGCTATACAAATAAAGGTGAATTGAAAATTGAAATTGAACTTAGTTTTTCCACCTACAAAGTCTGCCAAGTAGGCTAAATAGCAAATGCGCCATGGTGCAATGCAATTGACTCTTAAAGAGAATGGGAGATGAGAATCTGATTGGTTTAATGCATGTTATGTCAAAACACACCCATAACTTGTTAAGAGAATAAGCACAACTCTGTTAGACCATGCGCCAGGGCGCAGATCATATTTTTCAGTCTTTAAAATAGCAAAAATGGACTCTGACACACCCTTAATGCTTTAGCGCCATGCGCTTTAGACTTTGCGCTTAGATCATTAATATATAGCCCACATACTGTAGTGTAAAGTTCATGGTGCAAAACCATCAAAGGTGCAGTATTGTCTTCAGAAACATTTTTTGTTGTGCTCTTCAAAACGTGAGTCTCTTCACATTCCAATAGTAATGAATAAAGTAAATGATCTAAACGTATTTATATGTATTTTTATATTCTGGGTAAGGCATAAGACTAAAACAATTTTCATCCAATTAAATATTGTCGGGCCGACAATTACTATAATTCTGACAAGTGTGTATCTCTGTTCACACAGATCCGTCATTGGCACGTACACGGGTGCATGTGCGCCACATGTTCATGTGCAGACGAGACAATCACAGAAGAAAAATCAAATGTTCACTCTTGACTTTTGAAAATTTTGAAAATCCTGAAATTAATATTGGAAGGACGACACCATGGCTGAAGTATTCCTTTTAGACATGTAATATGTTATAAGACTCTTTTAGTCATCAAAGCTTATGTAGATTTTGTTGTTTTTTGAATGGATTATATGCACGGAAGTGTTGATCAGCCGGCGAACGATTGATGTGACTTTTTAAATTTCACAAGGGACCTTTTACAGGATCGATAATGCTGGATTTTATTTAGTTTAACAACAAAGCATAAGTGATAGCACTACTCCGCCTAAGCCTGCTTTACTGAGGTGAAGTTGGTTTTATGTTCATATTGGTTCATTTTTGAACAATGACAACCCGTGACACGCTGCCTATTGTTTACCATGCTACTCTGAATATTCGGTCTGAAATGGCATTTAGGCATGGCTTAGTAATAAGTGTAATTCGTGCAGGCTACCGGTCAACCACTAAGCATACAGTAATCGTTATAGGACAACCCACATAAGAGAGTGAGACCATTATGACAAGATTTGCTTGCTACACAACTGATAATGTGCTAGATATACCACAGTTTTCCAATCAGAATTGTTGTATTATAAGGTAAGGTACTGTAAAGTTTTATAACTGGCGAATGACATGAACTAGTGGGTTGTCTGCTGTCATCTTTAAGGTGTACAACCTAGTAAGGTTTCAACCGGTAACATTAGCCACATTTTAACTTACAGTATATTGACTAAATACTGATTGTAGGAAACGAATCCTCAACTAAACCTTTATTCATTTACACTTATACAGATGGGGGGAATCTATAACAGCAGGAATAACTGTGTTTCCTTGATTATAGCAGTAAACAAAGCAGCATGAATCTAAATCTAACAGGATTTTATTGCTTTCATAAACTACAGCATCACAGTATTTTTTTCAGGCAAACTTTACCATACTGTTATAAAATTGAATAACATTTCTGTCATGAACACTCTCGGGATTTAGTATGATAGTAATTATGTATATGGCGGTGTAGATCTGCTACGCTGCTGCTTTGATAATTATGGCCAAGCAAGTACAGAGACCTGCTACTGCCAGTATATACACAGACCTGCCGTCGGAGACTATAACATGCTGCTGCTATAAACATATTATATATGTAAAGCATGACAGCGTAAAATGAGGCGGAGCATTTAAACTAATGAAGTGCACATTGTCACATTGGAGACAGCAACCAATCTCCAGCGCCATGTAGTTAATGATGCACGAGCAGATTTGGTAACCTATCAGCTTGCTTATGCATAGAGTTTTATGGTATAAATTCCACATATTTAATTTCGGAATTTCGCTTGTTGTGCAATGATTTTTTTTCTGAAACTATTTCTAAATTCAGTTCTAATTTCCAGAAAACTAATAAATGAACAATAATAATGTGGTCAAAAAACTAAAAGTTATATCCAAACACACTTTCTATTCCTTTGTCCTATATGGTGATGCATAAGTCTCCAAAACCCTACAAGTGGACAAATCTAAACAACAGAGCCAAATTCCAAAGCCTCCCCGAAGCAATGCGTGTGCGTGTTTTGGACCTGCATAGGTGCATGACACACTCTTTGTGAAGTTTATTTATAAACAAATTTCGAGAGGAGCACGTGCTTATGATTGTTCACAGCTGTTTCAGCATCAGCTCATGACCAATTATCCTACCAGATGATTTCTAACTCACTATAAATAACCAAAGTTTTCCTATCTCAATATTTTCGGCTTGAAGAACCACCCCCCCAAACCCCCTTTTCCCCTGGTCCTCCGGTTTCCTCCCACAGACCAAATAACATTAACCCTAAATAAATTGAACACACAAAATTCATACCATAGTCAAGCTCTAAGTGAGTACACCTCTTCTCAAACTCCCCTCTTGCCCTGCAAACTGGAGGGAGCCCAGGGCTCGAGGATCTCATGAGCTCAGGGCTCTCTCCCGGGACAGCATGCCAAAAAAGCTTTAATTATCAATCATCAGCTAAGTGTGAACTTTTAAAAAATAATAAAAACTGTGCGCCATTGACTTTAGATCAGCTTTTAATTGGCCAATGGTGCGGCCTATTTCAGTTGCATCAAAATAGCAGCACGCTAACAATGACACACCTCTTTTTCAGACCAGGACGCCCATGAGTCCACAAAGTGGCAGAAATAGATTTGCTATTTAAACAACGTGGTGCAAAATGCGAAAAAGATAGCTGCACTGGTCTGAAAATAACAAAAATCGTTCGCATTGCTCCTGGCACCATATTGCACCGAGTGTATGATAGGGTCCATTGTGTTGCTGCTGCTCAAGAGTTTGCTTCTTTATGTTGTGAATTTATTTCGCCAAAAACACAACCAACAGTAGAGAGGCACACAGCAAATTCTAAATACAAATTACCACTGACATATCACTAAAAGCCATTTTTAATCAGACCTGGGAGAACTAGTCAACATACTCCTGCCCACAAATATCTAATAGTTCCCTTTAAGGCAGGGGTGTCCAAACTTGGTCCCGAAGGGCTGGTGTCCTGCTGAGTTTAGCTCCAACTTGCTTCAACACACATGGCATAAAGTTTCTAGTATATCTAGTAAGAGCTTGATTAGCTGGTCCAGGTGTGTTTGAAGGTCAGGAACTCCGACAACATTTTCCAGGTGACCAATCACACTAACAGTAAGAAAAAGGGCCAACCTCTTGGTTTCTGCTGTGATCATAGGTGAATCTTTAGAAGAGTTACAGTTTCTGAAAAGACTTCCTCATGATTGTTTTAAACAGCAGGAGGTCTAAAGCAGGTTGTGGTAACAGGCTCTGAACTCTTCCGTGCAGTAGATGAGGCTAAGCACTGTCTTTAGTCCTGCAAAGCGCATCTTCAGGAAATGCTATTGCATACTGCTCTAACCTGTCTGCTTGCAGAAAGGTGGCACTATTGATAACCTTTCTATTATGTGTCTGTGTATGGTCTCACAGACCTAAAGGTTAAAAACAAAGATTATGTAGTTGACAAAGTGTCAATGTCAACTGCTACATTTACAATGACCCATTTGAGTTATAAAAAGAGACCAAATTCAGTGTTTGAATCCATTATGGATGAACATCAAGCTCCATAAACTTTTGACATCAATTTTTAAAACACCAACCTTTTAGTTTAATCAGATTCAGAGATGGAGGCTGTAATACTAGTGTTGTCCAAAAAAGGGAACAGAAGAAAAACAAATTATTTTAGATTAGTTTAAAGACTGTAAATGGTCACCTAAAAACAATGCATATGCATTTATTTTAGTTTCCTAAAGTCCAATATAACCAGCTTAATCAACAAAACTCTGAAATCTCCAATATACTTCTTAATTTATATATAACAGTGGTTACCAATAGGTTACCAGCAGGTAGAGCTTTTTGCACACTCAAGAATGCCTTTCGAGTGATGTAGGCTCTCACTTTATTCTTCATGAGCCAACAGCTGTTTTTTTCTTCTTCTTTCATTGTTGTTAATTGCTGCAATGTTAATATGCAATGTTATTTCAAATAGAGATGTGTCGCTTGTGACAATTATGGCAATTTAGACATGTGCTTTAGTCAATTTGAAATATTTAGTCTGGGCAAACTTTTATATTGATTCCTCTTATACCCCATATAGGACTGCAGCTTTTTTTCCTCAGGACAATTCATTTAATCATTCATTTTCCTTCAGCTTAGTCCCTTTATTAATCAGGGGTCGCCACATGGGAATGAACCACTAACTTATTTAGCATATGTTTTACGCAGCACTAGTAAACACACATCCACCACGGTCAATTTAGCTTATTTAATTCACCTATACCACATGTCTTTGGACTTATGGGGTAAACCGAGGCACCTGGAGGAAACCCACACAAACACGGGGAGAACATGCAAACTCCACACAGAAACACCAACTAACCCAGGCAGGGCTCAAACCAGCGACCTTCTTGTGAGGCGACTGCTAACCACTGAGCCACTGTGTCACCCTACTCCCAGGACAATTGTTTAATAAAAAAAAAAAAAACTTTAAAAAATTGTTTATTCAGTACATTTTTAACTTGTTTTAGACAAAAACTGGAAACGATTCATGGATTTGCCTGCTTGTTTTGGGGGACTGAAAACACAAAACCTTTTTACTTGTTTTAAAGTACAAAGTTTTTTTTAATGCCACTGCTATTGTTTTCATGTGAATACAGTTTGAGAATCTTTAAAAATGGTGACATCATCTGCATGTAAACTGCATTATGTAAAGACATGCACGGTATGTGCTAATTTTAAAGGCAAGTGTGAACAAACACTTAACAATGCCAATAATGCTACTTCAGCAAAATGTGGATTTACTAAACAAATATTTATTATTGGAGGAGGAGGAGCGATCCAACCAATTAGTTAAAATTACTGATGAGTTCACTGTATCTTGTCAAAATGTTTTTAGTAGATTCAGAAGGAGCGGATGAAGGTCTATAGATACCACCTATAATTGTTTATTTTCATGAAAAATAATAAGCATTCAAAATTGACTGGAGGTATTATGAGATACACACAGCATTCAATGACTAGCAACATAAATAGCAACACCACCACCTCTAGAGGGTCTTTCAGCTCCAAATAAAACAGTCTTTAATACGAAGTTCATCACTGACTCGATCATGTAGCCACATTTCAGATATAGTAACAATATGAGGATTCTGTATATGTATATATGTATATATATATATATATATATATATATATATATATATATATATATATATATATATATATATATATATATATATATATATATATATATATATAAAAAACAGGCTCTAAGTTCATCGATTTTAGGTAAAAAGGCTCCTGATATGAACAATTTTTAAACCTTTAAATGTATTTTTGTTTCAGTAACAAGAAAAATAGTTTATCACAGGAGAAGAAGCTGCACAACATGTTAAACAAACATAAAAGACAAAAAACAAAGACATCGTCAAGACATTCATACTCTGACTAAAAACCAAGGAGGCTACCACAAGCTCCTGATACGAAATATTATGAAGAAACATAGCCTATAAATTCAGCTTGGTAGAGAGAGCATTACACTGAAATTAATTGCATAACCTTATTTAAAATAAAGGGGAAAAAAATACAAACTGTCCTGAGTGGCAAGAGTCACAGCAACACTGGGTGGAGAGTAATTGCTCACAAAGAAAGAAAGAAAAAACAAAACGCAACAGGACAACAAGAGAGTTTGATGAAATAGAAAAGTAACAAAGAGAGAAACTTAATCGTTTACCTCTGAACTCTATAAATCTTACTGTATCATTTAGGATTTTCTTTTTTTTTTCTGGCATATTTTACGCTAGAATATAATGAAATCATTCATTTTCTTTTCGGCTTTGTCCCATTATTAATCAGGGGTCGCCACAGTGGAATGAACCGCCTATAATGAAATCAAATGTTTGAATTTTTTTTCCTCAAAATTGTGGCGTTTACTTGAGTCTGCACTAAATTCAGTGAATGAACAATTGTGAAATCCTGTGAATTGCACTTTATAGTTTATAGTTAACATAACAGAATAAATCACCCGAACATGGACTGTTGTACACAACTACACAGCATAATATTTTATTTGTTTATTTCTTTGAAACAACTTATAAAAGTCAATAATTTTACAATGATATTTGTGATCTTAGGTTGCTACAGGTCTTCTTGAATTGTAGACTTTAATACCATTTTGCATAGATGAACGGGCATGTTTTGTCAGGAGAGCTCCAGTGGTTTGCTTCTCTCCACAAAGATCTCTGTTGAAGAAACATCAATCACTTTACTCTGAAATGTATTTACTATAGGTCTATATCAGCAGTTCAAAACAGATCACAACATTTTTATTCACAACAATTTCACATTCTATTTTATGGAGAGTATTAAAATATAGACTTAAAAGATCTTACTGTATATATGGTTCAATGTCATCTTGTGTCCATTTCTCCCTCAGGCTGAAGAGGCTGTTGAATCGCTCCAGTGTGTCCTCTGGTAGATCCTCTACCCGGAGCAGTGAAATGGTCTCTGGTTTAGAGCTTCGATCTATCAGAGCTAAACCCTGAGTGACACAAAACATGAATTTTTACACTACCAAAAATAGGAATGTGAATATATAATTACTATTTGATCAAAAACAAAATGCAACATGGTCAAATATTATAATATTATAATTTGTAATCATGTAATTTGTGCTATTTAATTTAATTTTAAATCATTGAAATACCATATTAACATGACAAATTAAAATAAACCCAAAGGCATCCTTCAATCAGTTTTTACTGTACATTTGAAGACAAATTTTTTGTTCCAAAAATTGAGTAGCCCTTTAATTATTTTTCACATTGTGAAAGTGTTATGAAAAGGAACGGCACCATTAGAAACTGGTAAATGCTTTACTGTTACAACTTTTTTTTTTTTTAAATGTGTTGCAAGAATACGTTTTAAAATATATTTATTATCTGTTTTTAGTCCAGTCTCTGTAATTCTGTTGCACTGTTGAAGCTCTGTCACGAAAACAAATTCCTCAAATGTGTGAACATACCTGGCAACAAAGCTCTTCCTGATTCTGAACCAAAATTGGAATACAGGTTTCTTTCGTAAATAAATATGAAAAAATCATGAGGAACACATTATATGTTTGTTTTATTGTCCGCAAAGTAAATTTAGAAATCACTACTTTCTTTTTTTTAGGGGGTGGGGGGGGGGTGTATTTCCCAAGTTATGTTTAACAGAACACATACATTTTTGCACCGAATTTCCTATTATATATTTTTTTTCCTGAAGAAAGTTTTTTCTTTTATTTTGCTTTGAATAAAAAAATTGCAAAGGTCATCATTATTAGCTACATTCTGAAACATTTTTCCTCTGATTAACTATAGAACAAACCACTGCTGTCCAATGACTTTCCTAATTAACCTTTATGCATGCAAAGACATTTGGAAGAAAGCTGAAAACCTGTAATCACTGATTTTTCAAAATATTTGCTTTTGTGTTCAAACGGCTTTAGAACAAGTAAAGGGTGAGTATATGATGTTATGGTGAACTATCCCTTTAACAAAGATTGTGTTCTCCTCACCCGGAGTTGATCCAGTCTAGTGCCCATGCCCTCAGGAACGCTCTGCTGCCAAACCTCCTGGAACTCGGACAGGTTGAACTTCACAGCGTTTTGCAGGAGCAGCTGAGCTGTGGCCCTACACACTTTATCCTCATCCAGGGCATACATCACCTGATTATCTAGACAGTGCATTAATACAAACAAGTGAAGAGAAAAACTAAAAATACTTTTATCCAATAAATTTAGAAAGTAAAGAGAGTAGGGGTGTAACGATACACCGGTCAAGAAAAGTTATAAAAAGTTGAATGTTAGAATTACTACTTTCATTTCTCAAACATATGGTAAAAACAATAAAATTATAATATGGTTACACCTAGGCCTAGCGTTGGTTAAAATGCTAGATATTGACTTAGACATGGGGACTTAGTCCTTAATGAACAGGACAGTGATGACATCAGAATACAATTATTTCTGATTCTGAAAATAATGTGTATTGCTAGACAAATGTGCTTGCACTCTACATATAAATAGATAGTTCACTGATAAAATCAGACATCATTATCACATTCCCTCCTGAACTATATACATCATGTAAGCTGGAGTACTTAATTCGGCCCCTGACACTGTAAACATTTACACTCACACTGAATACAGGCACAACTCTGTGTTCACCATCAAAGAATAAACCATAAAAAAAATGCTTGTAGTAATCAGACCTCTAATCGCAATTGTCATTTAAATTCACTTTTCGGAGTATAACCACTGCTCTATGTGAGGGTCACTCATATCAGTGGGCATTATCACTTTGAGATAAAAAAAAAGTAAACATATGGCACCTAACAAGTACTGTACTGAGGTCTTATGAAGTGAAACAATTGCGCTGTGCAACAAATAGGGTTGGGCGATATTGCAAAAAAGTATCATGATATCATGTTTTATATCATTTAATATTGATAATTATTGAATGTTTTAACAATACATTTAGGAATATTAGGATTTATTTTAATTGACCAACATTACTGAAGCAAATAGTTTTAATAGTCAAAAACTAAAATATGTAAACAAAATATCTGATCTCTTTATATTATAATAAACAAAAATGTTAAAGAGATTCTTAAACTTGATAATTAAATGTTACTAAAGCAGGTCGCACACCAGAAGCGCCGCTCGGTGGCGTGCTGCGTAGCGCCACGCAGTGCCATACATTTCAGAATTCTAAACGTAGGTTTCAATCAGGGTACACACACCGGCGCCGCAAGTTGGCGGCTGTCCGCAGCGCCCAGCCACGACTCAGGACACTGTTCATTTCTCTGCCGCGCCACAGAGCGCCATCTGATTAGTTTCATGTTAAATATCATGCGAATGTCCGCGTCTGGTGTGTGATACTTTTGGTAAAGTGTAAGTGCTGAAGAATCAAAGCAAACTTTAGGGTGTGAATAATAATGATACATTAAACCTCAAACTCTGTCAACAACACAAATTATGAAAATCGAATCTGAGCTTTCAAATAAAAGAACCAGCCATCATTATTCAAAGACATATTGAAACATTTTAATCAGTTGAATAACTATAATATCCCCTATGCTAAAAACTCTTTCAGATGGGGAGCTAGTGGCTGGAATGCACAAGAAAAGAAACCAAAAAGCCAATCTGGTGACATCCTTGCAAAATCATGCAAGTCGACTGCCTCTAATGGAAATGACAATCTTACACCCTATGCTTATTGGCATGCTTCCAAGGCGTGCGTTCAGCAGCCACATTTTAATAAAACTATAGCACTTCATAACGAAACTACATACCGAATCTCTTTTTTAATTAATATTGACAATAGTGTTCGGTCAATAAATATCGATACAGATTTTAATCGCCTGTCACTACCAACAAACTGAATGATATTTACAACATTATTATCCGTTATTAACAGGCACATTGTTTCAAATACACAGGCGCACACATATCCTATGTTGAACAAACCACAAAGAGTGCTAGCCTCATGCTAGTGATTTTGCAGCTTTGAAACATCATTATGCAATGTATTACATGAAGACAGAATTGGCATTTTTGGGTGAATTATACCATATAAATACAGTAAGTTGACTCTCAGAAAACAACAAGCTCAATACTGAAAGGTATATTATATACATGAATGATGCATATCACAAGTTTTTTGTTGTTGTTGTGATTTTCGATACTACGATGTATTGTTATATCCCTAAAAGAGAGCATAAAAAATAACTGACCTTCATCACTATGCCGTCTTCCATAACAGTTCAGACAGTGTTCTATCATGGCTCTAAACAAGGAAATTGAGGAATAGTAAAAAGTTAATGATTTTTTTGAATTGTCTGCTCGTTTTCTCCATTCCAAAAAGGGCTGCACAATTTTGGGGGGAAACTGAGAGTCTGATATATAATATTTCTGCAATACAATTGCAATTTTGAGTAAACTTTCAGCAAAATAAGTAGCCCTAATTGGAGAGACCTTATAATTTTAGATTGATTGGGATGATTTTGTAAAAATATAATAAACATCATATAATAAACCATATATAGTTGAAGTCAGAAAGAATTATTAGCCCTCCTGAATAATTAGCCCCCTTTATATTTTTTTTTATATTTTTCTAAACCGTTCTACACATAATAGTTTTAATAACTAATTTCAAACAACTGATTTCTTTTATCTAAGTCATATTGACAGTAGGCATCAGACGATAACCGTTTTCAAGGTATATCGCGGTTTGGAAAAGTCATGGTTTTAAAAGTCAAAATTTTCTGTTAAATTGTTCCTAAGGTGTGTAAATTTTTTTTTTTTGTTTGTTGTTTTTTTAGGACAACAGTATCTCCCACAGAAAATATCTCCAAAAATGTTTTAAATTGTAAAGAAATCTGTGTTTTTGAAACTAATGAGAACTAAGCAATAGTCAATCACTTATTTGAATTATTTAGCCTGACATGTTTACTGCTCCAAAATATTTTAAATGTTACTCAAAATAAAATTTATTGTGTTCAAAAACAAAAAAGTGTTTGTTTTTAACAGACATTTAAAAAGAAAATATTTTAGAGCAGTGATCACAATACAGTCAAACCGTGATATTTTTATCCAAGGTTATCATACCGTCAGAATCTTATTTTCTTTATTCTCCATTTCCACCTGGGGATACTCTTCCCGAGGCCCTCAGACTATGCAGAGTCACTGATTCGATCTAAGACCAACGACGAGATGATCCCAAGGTTTCCATATCCTGGACCAGGCCGTATCCTGAGCAGCTACTGTGGTGGTCATGGAGGAGTGGAGAACATGAGACTGATTCCTGTGACGCTCCAGAGACAGACGAGTCTTCGCTGAGGCCAGCTCCCAGCCTCCGCCAGCTCCCAGCCTCCGCCACTGTGACTGCAGCTCTGCACAAGACGTTTGGTCAGCGGAAAAATTAAAATGGTCGTGCCCAACTGAGTCTGGTTTCTCTCAAGGTTTTTTTTTTCTTCACTTTTTTAGTGAAGTTTTTTTTCCCTCTCCGCTGTCGCCTCTGGCTTGCATGGTTCGGGATCTATAGAGCTGCGCATCGTTGGATTTGCTCTTCAGTATTTGGACTCTCAGTAGTGATTATTAAACCACACTGAACTGAGCTAAACTGAACTGAACTTAAACACTACAAACTGAACTACACTGTTCCAATTTACTATGACCCTTTATGTGAAGCTGCTTTGACACAATCTACATTGTATAAGCGCTATACAAATAAAGGTGAATTGAATTATACCGGCCCATACCTAAATGACAGTAAATAATATTTTACTAGATATTTTTTAAGATAGTAGTACTCAGCTTAAAGTGCAATTTAAAGGCACTTAACAAGATTAATTAAGTTAGGGTAATTAGGCAAGTAATTGTATAACAGGGGTTTGTTCTGTAGATAATCGAAAAAAATATTGCTTAAGGAGGATAATACTATTGACCTTAAAATGGTTTTAAAAAAGTTAAAAACTTATTTTATTTTAGCCGAAATAAAACAAATTAATATTATAGGAAATGCTTCAAAATTCCTTGCTTTGTTAAACATCATTTGGGAAATATTTGAAAAAGAAAAAATGTATAGGAGGGCTAATAAATTTGACTTCAACTATATATCATAAGCATTGATTAATACAGTGGAGCAAAGATACAAATAAATAAAAAGCATATTATGGATTTCAAAGAGTGTAGCAGTATTCAGGAAAAATCGAATAATCAAATGTAAAATTTATTTTTATTTTGTAAACATTATCCTTTTGTGCCTGAATTCTTTAAACTAGTTTGAAATGCTCAAACAGTCGCAGGCCTTACCCGTTTACTAGATTTATGGTTAAACTTTGCATTGAAACATGTATATTTTCAACTGTGGCTGCTGGCCAACTACAATCCTGACTCCACATTGCACGTCCTGCGGTGTGACTATTGTGAATGTACACATTTCGATATTAATGCTGAAACGATTTATTGTGCAGCCCTAATTCCTCAAAACTCACTTTGGCTCAAGGGATCCCAGCTCTTCCAAACAAACACTGAGGGGAACTTTGCTGAAAGACCAAGACTCTGAGTCCACCAGCTGCGTCACGTGACCCAAGAGCTTCATCTCATAATCAAAATCCAGAATCCTCCAAAATCCTGCAAACACATGCCAGTCAAACAACTTAATCTCAGTTAAGAAACTACCCTTCTAATAGGGAAATACTTTTACCTTACGAATAAAGCGTCTATTGATGATTCAAACTGCATTATGGAATTTGGCAGAGGACATAAATTGAAAGTTACACTAATTAGTTGTTATTCCACAAAACTGAAAAATTAACTGATATCAAGGTCTAAAAGTGTATTTTTAAACATATTGATGTTATGCAGATGATACCAAGAAAATATTAATATCTAATTGTAAGAAAGTCATTGTATACTGTAATGTATTTTTTGCATAATATCAGAATCAGAAAGAGCTTTATTGCCAGGTATGTTCACACATACGAAGAATTTGTTTTCGTGACAGAGCTCCTACAGTGCAACAGGACAACGTTATATGTGCAGCTGTTATGTGCAAATTGGCATGTAAGTGTGTGGTTAAATAAGTGCATATGTGTATAAAAGTGTATAGCAAGTAGTGATGTTGGCTCCACAATTATTATCATCAAGTGTTCATGAGATAGATTGCCTGAGGGAAGAGACTGTTTCTGTGTCGGGCTGTTCTGGTGCGCAGTGCTCTGTAGCGCCGACCAGAAGGTAAAATTTCAAAGAGGCAGTGTGCTGGGTGTGAGGGGTCCAGAGTGATTTTGGCAGCCCTCCTGCTCGCTCTGGATAAGTACAGTTCTTGGGGAGTAGGAAGGGTTGTACCAGTGATTCGCTTAGCAGTCCGAACTATTCGACGTAGTCTTTGGAGGTCGTATTTAGTAGCTGAGCTAAACCAGACAGTTATTGATGTGCAGATGACTGATTCAATGATGGAGGTGTAGAACTGTTTCAGCAGCTCCTTTGGGAGGTTAAACTTCTATATTAGAAGGAGGTTAAAAACAATTAAAAATATTGTTGTCAGTTAAATAAACTATGTTTAGTGTATTCCTTCTCCCAATAAAAGATATTCCTCATATTGTGGTGGTTATATTGTGCAAAAGTTCCTTTTGGACAGCACTTTTGTCTACTACAACCGTGATTACATATATTAATCAAAATAAACATGTATATTCTATGGAAGAGTGTGAATCTTAAAAATGTAACTATTTATCTAGTTCAACCAGAACAATAATCAAACCAAGAAAATTTCTACAGTACATTAAAGAAACCCTATTCAGATGAAAAATAGCCATTCTTGGCTAATTCTGGCACATTTTACAGTAATGTTTATTAATGTGCATTGACCCTGTAAACAAATAAACTATAAAAAAAAAAAAAAAAAATTATATATATATATATATATATATATATATATATATATATATATATATATATATATATATATATATATATATATATATATATATATATATATATATATATATATATATGTTATTTTCAAGACCTTTTAGATTCACATGTTTAAGTAAAAATAATCCATCAGCTCACCGTCAATTTCACAAGCGTGAACATTTCGAAGATGTGCCTCCAGTTCTTCTTTACTTGCTTGGATTCTCTCAAGAAGGTCATCCATACTGTACTAAAAATAAATAATAAAAAAGATCACTTTTTGTGCAAACACAAGGCAAATTCACCAAACATGTAATCAGGTAATTACATGAGATAATAGAAAAATGTAGGTATATTTTGTGTCCAAGCTATGGATGTGATATTATTTGCATACAGCAATACTGTTAAGGCCTGTTGCATCCACACCACTTGATAATGTTTATTTATTTTAAGCCTGACCACAGCTGTAGTTCTAGACAGTATGTACTGGGTAGATTGATAAGCATTTTTGCTATTTTTGTTGCATTTACATGGTTGTAACCAGCAGATGTCCTCAGTTTGCTATATTTCTAGAACATCTGACTAACCAGTGAAACGAGCTAATATCCTATAATTTGTATATCAGTAAATATAGCTAATTTACTTTAATTTATCTACAATATTCAATATACTTGAATAAAAACGAAACAATTTTTTTTTTTTTTTACAACAGCTTCAAAGACAAAGATTTTGAAACTTGTGGTACATACATGAGGCACTTGTAACTTTTATTTGACATTGTTTGCTAGCCTGGCTTGCATAGTGTCTAGTAATACTTCCAACATTATTTCTGAAGCTATTACTGATTCCAGATATCAATATTTGTATATTAAAGCATCTTTTAAAATGCTGTTTAACTTATTAAGCAGGACTCAATAAGCTTTGCCACAAAGTTTTCTGCTGTTATAAATACACAAATACTTTTCACAAACCTTTGGAATTTAAAGATCAACGCAAACATTTGTCTTCTGGGAAACCTGTGTTTTCTGTAGCTTATGAAGGCCAGTACTTAAAAAAAAAAAACGTATAAATTTTATTCCAAATAACAATTTTTTTTTTCAATCTTTATTCTGTTCACATGTTTTCGCCACAGCTCTAAAAGCTCCAAATATTTTACTCTTCTCACTATTTACTCATCCTCAAGTGATTCCACAATTGGTGGTGAATTTTGAAAGTTGAACACAAAAAAAGATATTTTGAAGAGAGCTGCAAACTGGTAACCATTGCTATGCAAAGTAAGAAAAATGAATACTATGGAAGTCAATGGTTAAATGTTTACAACATTTTGCGAAATATCTTCTTTTGTGTTTAACAGAAGAAAGAAACTCTAACAAGTTTGAAACAAGGGAATGATGACAATATTCAGTTTTGGGTGAACTAACTCTTTAACGAGTCATTTTTTTCTGGAGTATCAGTGAACGTTTGAATTAATTCTCTGACTAACCTACTCAGTGCTAAAAAATGGATCTCAAAAAATATATCACAGAATAATTTTTGAAAGAGATTAAATACACAAAAATGCTGAAAAGACAACGTATTTGTGGAACCTGAAGGATTTTTTTCTGAAGAACAAAGCAGTTTAACTGCTCAAGACAAACAAGGAACTCATGAACAACCATCATCAAACAAACAATGAGGACAATTAGGGTTCCAACTTACACCACAAGATTAATTTCTATTTATAGTCTTACAGTCTTTTGTGGACTGTGTCTTTTATGTGCAATGTTACATAGATTCTAAGATTCTCCCTCGAATCTATTTTGCCATTAGTTTTTACCATCAGATGGAGATTTACAAACGATTTATACTTTTTAGATGTATACTTTACAAACAGCCACACTCTGCCACTTCCTTACAACATACCACTTGAACGTAAAACAATCAATAATATGATTTATGTAATGAAAACGTTTAAGCAAATTACAAAAGTGTTTACATTAACCCAATGGCATAAAAGCCGTGGTGCAAGTACATTTGACCACATACAGTACAAGACTCAAAGCTCTACTTTATGCTAATGATTGTATGATTAAAAACTAGCCTAGAGCGCCACCTGTTGTTTAGAAGCTCAGAATTTATCTTCCCAGCCCTATGCAATATCTTATTCAGGTCAGTAACATCACACGTCTTTTTTTACAATTTCTCTTATTTTGGTCAAATATTGAACATTTAGCAAATTCTGTAAGGTGTATGATAAATTGACTTCAACTGTATGTGTTGCTTTTTCAAAATCAATTGTAAATGTACAAGACCACCCCAGGGCCATAATATTTTTTCTGTGACTATTACACATCCCAAGAACAAGCTATTGACTACCATTACGTATATGCATCATACTTTCAGTCCCGGTGCCTCCTCCTGCATGCCGACTGCCGGACCATCGTATGGATTCTCCATCAGAAGTTTCTTCAGCTTCTTTAACCTCGGCCTCTGCCTTCTCAGCTCCCAGTAACAGTTTGAAAATCCCCAAATCTGCAAAATAAAGCTTATTTGTCAATTCACATAACTTTTACATCATCGTTCAACGATAAGGAATAAAAAATTCATAATATCCTCAGTCACCTGTGTGTGCATAAGCTGAGGAGATGCTGGGATATCAGACAGCTGATCTGGAGTTTTACATCCTGGGACAAACAGCAGCAGATTTGAGGTGTCTGCGATTTTCAAGTCGTATGTTTTGTCCTCACTGCACAGAACCGCATGCTCGTCTTTATCACCTCTGATTATAAGGCTAATGAGAAGAATAAAAAGACAAAACACATGAATAAATCCAAGCCTTAAAGAGATGGTTCAACCAAAAAAGGGAAATTCAGTGATTATGTATTCTCCCTTCACTTAATCTAAACCAAACCTGTCACAATTGACTTCCAAAGTATTCGTTTTTTTCCTGATAGGGCCATTTGTAGTTACAGGTTTTCAGCTTCTTTGAAATATCTTCTATTGGTGTTCAACAGAAGAAAGAAACCAAAAGGTTTATAGTTTTGTTTTATATTTGGGTGAGCTGTCCCTTTAAGAAAAAGAGGCGCATTAAGGTGTATTTAATCTGCTCTTGTAGTGTATATTGAAGTCTTAACCATCAAGTGCTCCTATGTGCATGTATATGTGTGTCTGTGTTGAACTTCATCTGAATGGAAATTGCTAAAATGTTTTGGCAGGTCCATGTAAACACACACAAACACACACATAAATCGTAGAACATACTATAGAGGTAAAGTTGGTTTTATATTCGCACATTCGTTCATTTTGAAGTCTCTATATTGTTTACCATGTTCCTTTGAATATACGATCGGAATTAGCATACGAGTATGACTTCAAAACAACACTGACTAATTGACAGTGAACAATGTTGTACTTCGATAGTCATTGGCTGCTGATATGATTTCCCTATTTAGAATTCGCAAAGAATACTTTTCTGAAATTATGTTATTAAGGAGAATGTCCGAATATCCGATTGTAAAACCAACTTTACCTCTACGAACATACTTGTGTTCTTCACAGTGAAAAATGTGTTGCAAAAATCATGCTAAAATGTCACCAAACTCAAATTTAGAAACAACTTATGATTTATGCGTTGTTTTTTTTTTTAATTCTGTATAAGAATAAAGTTCTGGATATATATATATATATATATATATATATATATATATATATATATATATATATATATATATATCAAATCAATATTAAGGTCATAAATTGATAAAAAACAATACATATTATATTTACTATAATACCATACATATAAAAATAGTCAAAATATAAAGAAAACAAACTAAAAAAATAGAATATTTTCGTTTCACTCAAATATTAAAAATGACTGCATCATGACAAAGAAACAGTGTTAAGCATATTTTTAAAAGCGGTACTTTGAGAAAATATAACATTAAATAAAAGGCCATAATTATAACAATATATTACATTTAGTTAGCACTTTCGTAAACAATCTATTTCCATAGTATTTCATTTAACGTAAGTCCTTTTAAGTAATGTGTATTTGTTTCACAAGACAATGCAAAACGCAATAGTTATTTAGAATCAGAATCAGATTTATTACCAAATGTGCTTCACACACACACACACACACACACGCACGCACACACACACACACACACACACACACACACACACACACACACACACACACACACACACACACACACACACACACACACACACACACAAGGAATTTGTTTTGGCTACAGAAGCTTCCAGTGTACATAAAGTGACGAGACAACACAAAATAAATAAATATGGAAAAAAAAGACGGTAAACATTAAAACAGAGATGCAGTTAGTAAAAAATCTGGATGTTAAATTGTGCGTACAGATTTGTTATAGGTATACAGGTTATAGGGTGCTGTGTACAAATGCGAATGGAGAAGGTATTGCATTGTATATTGATATAGATTGATTTAGCGACGTTCATTAACGTAATTGTTGCGTTTCATTGTTAAGCTGAGCACTCATTTTACAAATAGAAACATTGTAACAATCACTGTGCTACTTTACCTCTTTCCTGATTCAATGTGTTTGCAGAGTGTCTCATCCACCTCCATGAGGCAGTAATCGCCCGACGACACATTATCTCCGAAAGACAGACAGTAAGTGACGGGCTGCAGGTCTTCTTCTTTTACTTTGGCGATTTGTAGCGTTCCCTGAACCTCTTCTAAAGTCCTCATGCTGTCTGAATTACTTTTATCCTGATCTACTGAACACAAACACGTCTGCTGTTGTCAGCGCTCAACTTTCCCGCAATATTTGGGCCGGAAGATGATGCCGTTGATCGACAGTAGATTGAACCAATGAGCGTGAACCCATTCAGACTGGCGCGTAATCTTGTGTAAACGTCATGTGTCCACTAGATGGCGCTGCATAACACATTTCACCACGTGTTTCATTGTTATGTAATGTAATATTATTGTTTTGACGCTGGCCAAAAATGTGCATTGTAGTAAATATTAAATAAAAAAAACAAATAAAATATAGATAAAATAATAAAATGAATAAATAAATAATTGCTAAATGTTATTAATAATGGAAGTTCACAAGTTCACAAAATAAACATTCAGTCGCTTTATTGAAATGGTTCATGTCACATTCTTCATGATTTTAAACATGTAACGTTTTTATTTTTTAATGAAAATAGTTATATATTTGGATTTTTTAATTAAAAGTTTCAGATGAGAAAAAACACACACAAACATGCTAATACAAATGCATGTTTTTGTTGTCTTTTTATGCTATTTATTGTTAAATAAATTGCATAAGTCTGTCATGACCGTTTTATTTTTGTTCATTTTTAACATAATAATTATTCTAGACATAATAACCTCATAATAAGTTTAATAAACCCGCATTCAAAGTTTAAACAGTATACAACAAGTACATATGAGACATTATGAAATATTTTATTACTTATCTTTTATCTTTTGTTTGTTTGCAAAATCATATAACTAAATAAATAAATAAATAAATAAATAAATAAGAATATACATCCTTTCACTTCTTTTGCCTGGGCATTTAAAGTGAGTGTTTGAGTGTGAGTGATGTGCTCAAGCTCCGCCCCTCATGGTAAACTCCCCCTGCTGAGGATGGTCAAGTTGACTCGCCCTACATGGACAGTAACGTGCTTTCAGTGCAGAATAGTAAACAATCCACAATGCCATGAAGAAAATAAATCATCTGGAGTCTTTGTTCAGGAATACTCTTCAGTTCGAATCATCGACGTGATTTATTGCACGATTTTGGGGTTCATTTTGCACACGACGGGATATAGGCTACTGCTGGCTGAACTGAGGGCACTTGATGGCACACAAAAAACACAAGTTATTCCGAGTCGTTTTGCGCTGTGATCAAGATAACATTGATGCTCTTTTATTGACACCGCTGTTATTGTTCTGCAAAGGATCAGTTTGAGGTTTCTGCATCGGAACTAAGGTAAATATTTTCACCGCTTGTTTGTTTGTTTCGATGTTCTTACATTAGCCTACATTATGGGATGTTTCGGATGATTTCATTCATCTGACCAGTTCGTCCAGCTCAAATATTAGGGCTGTCATAACAATAATCACGCCTTTTAAAATATGTCATACGAGGCGTGTTATAAAATGAATACAAGCTCAAGCACGCTGTGTATGTCAACTAATTCTCAAACAGTGTTTTTTCCTATCCAGGCGTTGAATAATCACATCAGAGCATATGATTTGGTATTCAGCGTGGATGTCAGAGATGGACGGCATCGGGAACACCATGCAGAAAAAGGCTGCTGAGCTGGAGCGCATGGCCGAAGTCCTCGTTACCGGAGAACAGTTACGGTAGGTGTGGTTTGACACCCCAATTACACCAAAGCGACGCGTCAGAACGAAAAAACCTCCCGTTGTTATGCATGAACCGCGCGCGACGTCGAAGGTTTGTCGCGTCGCTGTCTGTAGAGCTCTTTAACTTTTGCAATGTGACTGTTTAAACAATTAATTAACAATAATAGTGTGCACAAAGGCTTGTGCAAATTAAAATGCTTTATGGTATCATCCACGTGTAGTTGTCACACCCATTAGACTTTATACAATTTTTCAATTGTATTGGAAATTTACTTTAAATTCAGGTCCTTTTTATTTTTTTCTGGAATTTCTTGTAAAATATTCACCATTGCTCATTATTGTTATTTTAAAATGTATGTGCATCCTAATTTTTCAATTAAAATTGCTTCCCATCCTTGACCCCACACAAACACTTTGCACTCAGAGACTTCATGTGCACTGTGCACAGCGTTGGGTCTTAAGCCAATACGTAAATAAAAAAATAAAACAAACAGCATAACATACATTCACATTACGTGTTATGATATTGTTACATTTTTAAAGATTAAGACAGGCTTAAAATTTAGGACAGGACAGCATTTACATCTGCAAGATGTATTTTATAGCATTTGCTCATCTACAACGCGGTGGCGCAGTGGGTAACACGTACGCCTCACGAAGATCGCTGGTTCGAGCCTCAGCTGGGTCAGTTGGCATTTATGTGTGGAGTTTGCATGTTCTCCCCATGTTTGTGTGGGTTTCCTCCGGGTGCTCTGGTTTTCCCCACCCCAAAGACATGTGGTACAGGTGAATTGGGTATGCTAAAATTGGCCGTTGTGAATGAGTGTGTATGGATGTTTCCCAGTGATGGGTTGCGGCTGGAAGGGCATCCTCTGCGTAAAACATATGATGGATAAGTTAGCGGTTCATTCCGCTGTGGCGACCCTAGAAGAAAATGAATGAATAAATGAAAGCTCATCTGCAAACATCCTCAGACATATCCTGGTAGATCTAGATGTCTGTAATATAATTTTTAGTGTTTATTCATTCATTTATTTTCTTTTTGGCTTAGTCCCTTTATTCATCAAGGGTCACCACTGCCAATTTATCCCGCATATGTTTTACGCAGCGGATGCCCTTCCAGTTGCAACCCACACACATACCCTATGGCCAATTTAATTTATTCAGTTCACCTATAGTGCATGTCTTTGGATACTCGAACCAGCAACTTATTACTTCACAAAACAGACCTTTTAAATACATGTAACAAATTCTAGAGCAAATGCTGTTTAAATCAGGTCTGCTATCTGGGTTTCCTCTTTCTCTGACTTGATCTTTCTGATGATGTGTTCACTGACATGAAGGCAGGACACATGGTCACTCACGTGAGATCACATTAGAGTGAATTAGTGTCTGTCAACTTTTTTTTAGCTGTTTTTTCCTTAATATTTCATTCAGTCATATGTTAAAAACATGCTGTTAGATAAATTATATATTCAGTTGGTTAACAACCTCAGAGACAGGTTTGTCTTTCAGTAATTGTTAAACATTAATTTCCATTGAGTTTTTGCATAACCTGACCTGAATCATTCACAAAACACTGCAGAATCTCACCATTGTTATGAAGCGGACAGGAGACAGAGGTAAGGAAACGTTAGGGTGTTTATTAAATGACAACAAGGAGCACATGAAGGATAGCCAGGAGGATCAGGAATGATGTTGGGGTCTTTTCCTCCGTGGCTGGGTAACAGGAATACACGAGGATGGATAGCACACACCAGATACAGCTGACAGAGGATGACACAGACTTGGAAGGACTGGAAGACAGGACGATTCGGGTGGACCAGGAAGACTAGGAGGAATACAAAGAGAACAGGTAAGTAAAGCGTTTGTTTTAGCTGAGGATGACTACGCTGAGTGGTCGCTCAGTTGTCCGCTTTCGTCGAGACGAGCCCGGACAATGAGCGACTGGAGTGCTGTGCTTTTATCTGGTGCTCGTGAATGTGATGCAGCTGTGTGCTCATTAGAAGTCAGGTGATGGTGATCTTCGTGAGTGGGGATCGTGAGAGCCTGACCAATCCGTGACAGTACCCCCCTCCCCAGGGCCCGCTCCTGAGGGCCGACACCTCCGACGCCGTGGTGGTCTCCCTCTGCCTCTAGGCGCTGGGAACTCAGGGTGGCTCTCATGAAACTCCACCATGAGACTAGGATCGAGAATATCAGCTCTGGGAACCCATGTCCTTTCTTCGGGGCCGTACCCTTCCCAGTCCACCAGGTACTCCAACTGGCCACCACGACGTCGGGAACGCAAGATCTCCTTCACTGCGTAGACGGCTCCTTCTTCTAGGAGCAGTGGAGGAGGGGGTTCCTCTTCGTGGTCAGGCTCTGTGGAGGGAAGAACAGGATCGTGATAGGGTTTCAGGAGTGATACGTGGAATGTAGGGTGAATACGGTAGTGAGAGGGTAATTGTAGTTTGTAGGTGACGGGGTTAACCTGTTCCACGATGGTGAAGGGACCAACAAATCGGGGACTTAACTTGCGAGAGGGCAGTCGCATGCGTATGTCCCGGGTGGATAGCCACACCTTTTGTCCGGGTGTGTATCTGGGTTCTTCAGACCTTCTTCTATCGGCGGTTACCTTGCTTCGACGGACTGCCCTCTGCAGATGTTGATGAGCCTCGTCCCAGACTCTCTCGCTCTCCCGGAACCAGTGATCCACTGCGGGGACATCAGATGGTTCGCCATCCCAGGGAAAGAGCGGTGGTTGGAAGCCCAGGACGCACTGGAATGGCGTGAGTCCGGTGGAGGGTTGCCGCAGTGAATTTTGGGCATATTCTGCCCAGCCCAAATACTGGCTCCAGGAGCTCTGGTGACCACTGCAGAAGGTCCTCAGGAACCGTCCCACCTCCTGAATCTTCCTCTCTGTCTGCCCGTTGGTTTGGGGATGATATCCAGAAGAGAGGCTGACGGCCACACCTAGGAGCTTGAAGAAGGCTTTCCATAGACGTGAGATGAACTGTGGACCTCTGTCCGACACAATATCTTCTGGAATACCAAATGACCTGAAGACTTGATTAAAGATATTGTCGGCTGTTTCAAAGGCTGTGGGAAGACCTTTCAGAGGGATTAGTTTGACAAACTTTGAGAATCTATCTACGATGACTAGAATACAGGTATTACCTTCTGACGAGGGGAGGTCAGTGATAAAGTCCACTCCTAGGTGTGACCAGGGACGGTTCGGAATCGGCAAGGGATGGAGCTTTCCAGCGGGTAGATGACGTGGGCTCTTGGATTGGGCACAGTCCTTACAGCCCTGAACATATTGCCTCACATCCCTTGCCATGTTTGGCCACCAGAATCGTTGGGATACTAGCGAGAGAGTATTGTTGATCCCTGGATGTCCAGTGCCTAGCGAGGTATGTAAGGAGTGGATCAGATCTACCCGGTGTTCAGGTGGTATGAACTGCCGATGAGGAGGGCATCCCGGCGGAGCAGGGGCTTCCGGAGTGGCAACGACTGGAGGAGCGTTCCAGGTGATCGGACAAATGGAGATGTGTTCGGGAAGAATCTTCGTTGGGAGTTCTTCATGATCGTGATGCTCGTGTAAACGAGAGAGAGCGTCTGCTCTTAGATTCTTGGGTCCTGGACGATAGGAAATGGAGAAATCAAAACGTGAGAAGAAAAGTGACCATCTGGCTTGACGTGGACATAGTCTCTTGGCCTCTTTGATATATTGGAGGTTTTTGTGATCTGTGATCACCTGGAACGGATGTTTGGCTCCCTCCAACCAGTGACGCCACTCCTCCAAGGCTAGCTTGATTGCTAGAAGCTCCCTGTCTCCTATGCTGTAATTCTGCTCCGCCGGGCTCAACTTCCGAGAGAAATAGGCACAGGGATGCAGTCGGGGCGGTGTATCATGATGTTGGGATAATACTGCCCCGACGCCGGTGGTGGATGCGTCCACTTCCACCACGAAAGGAAGATTTGGGTCAGGATGAGTCAGGAGTGGGGCCCTTGTGAACTCCTTCTTAAGAAGGCGGAAGGCTGCGGCTGCTTCTTTGGTCCACTCCAGTCCTTTGGGTTTACCCTTGAGGAGATTAGTGAGAGGTGATGTAATCCTGCTGTAGTCCTTGATAAACCGTCTATAAAAGTTAGCAAACCCAAGAAACCTCTGGAGCTCCTTAATGGAAGTGGGTTCTGACCAGGATAGAACAGCCTCAATTTTCTTCCCATCCATACGTATACCGGTTTGGTCAATGATGTATCCCAAGAAATGAATCGACTTCTGGTGGAATGAGCATTTCTCCGCTTTGAGGTAGAGGTGATGTTCTCTCAATGTGTGTAGGACCTCCGCAACGTGTTGGCGATGTTCGGCCTCACTCCGGGAGTAAATGAGGATGTCATCTATGTACACTATTACAAAGTGGTGAAGAAACTCCCGGAGGACTTCATGAATGAAGTTTTGGAATACGGAGGGGGCGTTGACCAGACCGTAAGGCATGACCTCATATTCATAGTGGCCAGTAGGGGTCACGAATGCTGTCTTCCATTGGTCCCCCTCACGTATTCTTATCAGATTATACGCGCTGCGGAGGTCCAATTTAGTGAAGACTTTAGCTTCTCGGAGCTGTTCCAAAGCGGCTGGTACCAGAGGAAGGGGATATCGGTATTTTACTGTACCGTTATTTAGGACCCTGTAGTCGATGCATGGACGCAGCCCTCCGTCCTTCTTGGCCACAAAGAAGAAGCTTGAGGCGGCTGGTGATTTTGAGTGACGTATGTACCCCTGACTCAGAGCCTCCCTTATGTAATCTTCCATTGCCTGATTCTCTGGAAGCGAGAGCGGGTAGATCCTACCTCTTGGCAACTGGGCATCTGGAACTAGGTCGATCGCGCAGTCCCATGGCCGATGCGGCGGTAGCTGGGAAGCTCTCTTGGGGCAGAAGACATCATGAAAGGAGCTGTACTCCTTAGGAATGTGGATAGACTGCTTCTCAGGAGGACTCTCGACCGATGTTGTAAACAAAGAAATGGGGTTCCGACCTTGAAGAGGGAGATTTGGAAAACAGGTAGGTGTACATCCAGATCCCCATTTCTTTATCTCTCCTGTGCCCCAAGAGATGATGGGATCGTGCTTCACCAGCCACGGGCGCCCTAGAATGATGTCCATATTTGCACCCTCCAGAACCAGAAATTGAATCCTCTCTTGATGTAACAACCCCACTTGAAGGAGGATGTCTTCGCATTGTCGATGGATACGGGTCGAAGATCGAGTGCACTGGGTTATCGGTTGTATCTGGTATATATGCGAGGACGCCTCAGTACGTAGGTGGAGTTGACGACAGAGGGATTGGGAGATGAAGTTCCCTGCTGACCCGGAGTCGATGAGGGCTGTGACAAGGAGAGAAATAGAGGCAGTAGTTATTTGTACGGTGGTAGTAAGTGGTTTACATTGTTCAATATTCGTACTGAATACACTCACTGAAGTCCGAATGGGACGAAGGGGACACTCCATACGGGTGTGTCCACTGACACCGCAGTATAGACACAGACCCCGGGTCAGCCTCCTCTGTCGTTCCGCTGATGTCAGTCTTCCAGACTCTATTATCATGGGTTCTGGTTCTGGAGAGGCTGTTGACTCAGGCGATTGGAGGAGTGCAGACGAGGGGGTGATGGTGTCCTGTTGATAGGAACGGAGACGATCGGAACATCGGAGAGAATGTTGGATGAATCTCTCCAGACCCATAGTATCATCTAATGTGGCCAGCTGGATTCGGAGAGTGGGTTCCAAGCCGAGCCGGTACGTGGTCAACAACGATCTCTCATTCCATCCACTTGCAGCTGCTAGAGTGCGAAACCGGAGAGCATATTCCTGGGTAGATAGAGTACCTTGCTTTAGATGATACAGCTGCTCTCCAGCGGCTACTTCCCCATCAGAACGTCCAAACACCTCTTTGAAATACTCCGTGAAGGTAGTGATGGAATTCATGACCGGCCCGGCTTGGTTCCAGATCGTCTCAGCCCATTTAAGTGCAGGCCCAGAGAGTAGTGATACGATGTAGGCGATCTTTGACTTATCTGTGGGATATAGAGAAGGTTGCATTTCGAATATGAGGGAACATTGTAACAGAAAACCATTGCACTCCCCCGCTCCGCCTGAGTAGGGCGCTGGTCGGGCCATGGGACTGGAAGGAAGGGCCGAAGAAGAAACTGTGGAGGCGGAAGTGCTCGGTGCTGGTGGCGCGTTGGAAAGTGGAGCTGGTGGCTGTAGAATCCGCTTCAACTGGTCCACCAGCTCTTGAAAGTGATCGGGGGTGCTCATGTTGTCGTCGTTATTGGTCCGGGCTTCTGTTATGAAGCGGACAGGAGACAGAGGTAAGGAAACGTTAGGGTGTTTATTAAATGACAACAAGGAGCACATGAAGGATAGCCAGGAGGATCAGGAATGATGTTGGGGTCTTTTCCTCCGTGGCTGGGTAACAGGAATACACGAGGATGGATAGCACACACCAGATACAGCTGACAGAGGATGACACAGACTTGGAAGGACTGGAAGACAGGACGATTCGGGTGGACCAGGAAGACTAGGAGGAATACAAAGAGAACAGGTAAGTAAAGCGTTTGTTTTAGCTGAGGATGACTACGCTGAGTGGTCGCTCAGTTGTCCGCTTTCGTCGAGACGAGCCCGGACAATGAGCGACTGGAGTGCTGTGCTTTTATCTGGTGCTCGTGAATGTGATGCAGCTGTGTGCTCATTAGAAGTCAGGTGATGGTGATCTTCGTGAGTGGGGATCGTGAGAGCCTGACCAATCCGTGACAACCATCAGGTCATCCAGGAAATTTTTGTCTGCTGTTTTATACTGTAAATTCAGACATAAAACAATTTGAACAACAACTAAACTTTTCTAGTCATCTCAACTTAATCAAACTGACTAAAACATTGTTAAATTTTGTATAAATAAAAAACAAGTTGAAACCTTATCAACTAATTAAAACTAGTTAACGTAACATTAGTTGTCCTGATGTTTTTTGATATATTGTTTTGAAGTATACTATATATTGGATGGAGTTTTTAAAAATTTTATCTTCTTTTAACATTTCTGCAGAAGTCTTTTGTAATATGTTTGTGGCTCTGTCCTTTCCAGGACAGCTGCTCCTTTGTCAACAGACTGTGACTGTGATAGTGAAAGGAGACGAAAAGTGTTTAGTCAATACATCTGATTAATGATTGCTGAAACAGTACCAGACACAGCTGTCTTATAGACTGTCTAGCAACTTTAATACATAACACTTCATCAAAAATAGGTAAAAAAATAGTAATGATTCTTTGATTTGAATCAGGCTTTAGTTTAACAAAACAATACTGATTTAAGATAACCAACAACTTAAAAACCTTAAACTCTGTACTCTACTTCACAGGATGTTAATATTTTTTGCACTTCAGCTTTCTTCCTAAAGATGCCCCATCTATTGAATTATCCCCCCCTCCAAAAGAAAAAAAAAGTCTGTATCACTTTATTTTGATGGTCTCTTTACACATTTTGTTGAATTGCATTGCAATTTGCGAATTTGTTTACACTGCATCTATATGTCAACTAATTCTTAATAGATTATAAGTAAACTGTTAGATTTGGGGTTAGGGTTAGAGTTGGGGTTAGTGTAAGTTGACATGTACTTCCAAAGTTTCTTATAGTCAGTTAAATGTCTGTTGAAGCAGCAGTATCAACTGATATTAAGCAAACAGTCTACTTATACTCAAATGAAAAGTAATTGGCATGTAGTTGGAGTGCATCTTCTGATAATATATTTCAAATATATATAATATATTATATATATTCAAAGACAATAATTATAAAGATGAGACTGACAAAACTACTGTCGTTTGCAAGTTGCCTTCAATTGCTAATAACATGTCTACACCGAACGCAAGCAGCGTGACTAAACAATAAAAGCCCCTATAATCTATGACTCTGTCTAAGCTACATGTGAATTGTAAACTACAAATGATGCCCATTTCTACTTCCAACATGCTTGAAGCATTACTGACACAGAGGACAAATGAATTTCAAATGGTTCCTAGTCCCATCCAGTATAAACAGCTTTCAAAAAATCTTGTTTATTTTAGACCAGGGGGCTGTTCCATAAACCAAGCTTAAAGAATAAGCCAGGCTTGTTTTGGTAAGTAAGGGTTATTAATGGCGGATTCTGTTTCATAAATCAAATATACGATAGTTCAAACTCAATTAGGATGGCAACTTATGCTGAGAAACTAGCCTGGTCCGGGGCAGGTCAAGTTCAAGCTTAATCAAAGTAATGTTAACATTCGCCTGCCGTAATTATGATGCCATTTTAAGTCACTTAACCTCTTGATAATGATTAAAACTTTAGTCACTTAGAAGTAAATATATATACACCAAACATCTTTTAGAATAGAATGATTTATACATTTAAATTAAAACAAGTTATTGCAAAGAAAACAAATACAAACTACAACATTTCAACAAAATATTTATATATTTTTAGTGTTTATGTTGATTTTTTTTTTCCTGTTTATTAACATTTTACTTAATATTTTCCCTCAACTTATTCATTTGGGTGTACACATTTTTGGACTGATCTTTAGTTTATTTGTTGTTAGATTAATTCAAAATTTTGCTTTGGTACTAAATAATCTAAAGTACATGCACAAACATATTATTATAAAACATTCTGTAGAAAATATTAATTTAAAATACTGATCTGTGAAGGGTGTACTTTGCTATATATGTAGTATATATTTCTGTCTCGTGCTGAACCCGGTCGACCAATCACAACAGACTGGGTCATCGGTCCAATCAGCGCAGATTAGCTTCGCGCTAAGGAGGGGTTTGGGAACAAATGAATCGCTAAACGATTCATATTGAAGTCGCTGGGATAATTAGGTAAAAATAAAGGCATATTATAAAACAATGAAAGTGTTTTTTGATATTGGAGACCCCCAAAACCAAAATATGACCTTTTTAATGCAAAATAGGGGCTCTTTATATCTGATATTGAATCAAATCAAAATTGAATCTAAACATGAAAGACCCAGACCTATTATTTACACTTTTTTTTATCTATGATAATTATTGTGAGATTCAGCATACTAAATGTGTATGTGTATCAGGTGTATATAATAACATTACTTGTCAAATGGATCTTTGACAAGTATTAAAGGTATAATTTTTACCTTCCAGTTGTGTGACAACATCTGTTATTGTAGGTCACAGTGAACCAGTTTAATCTGCCGGTTGCTGGTATCACTTCCACTTTCTATGTACAGCTGACTCAGGTTTGTATAATCAGTTATCAGGCAGTGACAGCAAACCCACATTTTGCCCGGTTCACGGCTCAGGTTAACCTGATTCAGGTATCAGGCCATCAGGTTCACTTGACTCCTTTCTATGTTTGCTGCTTGTACAGTTGTAAATAATCAGCAAGGGTAAACATTCATTCATTCATTCATTCATTTTCTTGTCGGCTTAATCCCTTTATTAATCCCTTTATTAATAATAAACTTATCCAGCACGTTTTTACGCAGCGGATGTCTTTCCAGCCGCAACCCATCTCTGGGAAACAACCACACACACTCAATCACACTCATACACTATGGACAATTTAGCCTAGCCAATTCACCTGTACTGCATGTCTTTGGGCTGTTGGTGAAACCGGAGCACCCATAGGAAACCCACGCGAAGGCAAGGAGAACATGCAAACTCCACACAGAAACGCTAACTGACCCATGCCGAGGCTCGAAACAGCGACCTTCTTGTTGTGAGGTGACAGCACTACCTACTGCACTACTGCGTCACCCAAGGTTAACATTGACAGACTAAAAAAAAAAGAGATATTTTTATTTATATTAAATCAAACAAATATGAATAATAATGTATAATATTGGGCAATAATGTATAATATTGGGCAAGTAATTTATTGTAGGTACAGTATGTTTTCCAGTAAAATGAATGGAAAACAGATATACTGTTTTTTTTCCTGAATATTATATTTTTATTTTGACCTTAAAGCAACGCAGAACAATACAAAAAGAAACAAAAATTATAAAGACAGTAAAGAAATGCAAACAAAACAAACAAACAAACAAACAAAAAAAAAGACAAAATACAGAAAAAAAGATTTTAAAACCATTATTACATCATTTCCTCCAGTAATATACATGGGTCAACAAGGTTACACATAAATATCTAGGCCAGTGGCCACAGGCAATATGGTGATCCTGCAGACAATGACAGGGTTATACCTTTAAACTGTTATCCTTGGCAATTGACAGATAATTAAAAAAGGATTTCAAAGTGGCTTTAAAGCCAGCCATGTTATCCAAAACGGATGAAGTGTTAATAAAATTCTGCATATTAATTAATAAATTTTCCAGTTGGTCATCTCAGGTCTGTTTTATTGTTTTAGAGAAGGGTTATTGTAGGTAAATTTATACATCTTTTTTCATGTTAATACAGGCAAGGTGTGCAGATTTACAGGCAAGTCTGGTGCAAAAAATAAGGTCAATTCCTCGCTATTTTGGTTAGCATTTGTAGCCACCGTTTTTATTTTCAAATACAGTTTTTCAATAGAAATAGAAAGACATCTTTATGTTTTATTCGTTTTATTTATAATATTATCTATATTTTAAATGAGCTCATGTAACATTTGATGAACTGCATGCAAAACATGAAATGACCAATAACCATCATTATTTCCAAATTAATGTAGACCATAAACATTAATTTCCTCCTCGTTTTACAGGCCCACCACATTGCCGGTGGAAAACTCCAGTCGTAAAGCTGTCATTTAACTCAGGCTATTATATGGTACTGTTGCACCACGTGTGTCACATTGCTGTATTGTTCAGTGTCAGAAAGTGCCAAAGTGCACTTTAATGGTGAGAATACCTGGCTGCAGTCATGTGAGTCTTTGGGTGTTCAGTCACTTGTCTGCCCTGCTCCATTGCGCCAACTGCTCGTTGCTGATAATATAATTCAACATATGTATCTATCTGTGTCAGGACAAGATATGATGGCTGTTATAGGGTGTGTGATCTTTGGCTGCACAATTTTAGCATTTTTATGGTTTACTTGTAAATTTCAGAGTGAGCACATTGAAGTTTGGACAGTTCACAGTTGTTGAAAGATAATTCTGTCCTTTTTACACACCCTCATGTCTTTTAAGACTTGTATGACTCTTTCTGTCTGCAAAAAAAAAAAACCCACAAAAGTAGATGTTTTTCAATTTAATAAACTATTTCTGCCCACAAAACGGAGATCAGTGGGTTTACAAATGTTGTAGGACTCCACTGACTATTAATTATTTTAAAAAAAGCAAATTTTATTTACTATTTAATATTTTTGGAAGATTGCTTGATTGACTGACTGATTGACAGGAGAAAGAAAGTCACACAGGTTTAAATGGTGGCAATATTTTAACTTCTGGGTGAATGATTCCTTTGTTGGTTTTAAGTGAAGGTGTTCATTTCTTTCAAGAGTTAAATTAATTGTGACTAGGGTTTGGCCCATTGTCATAAAGTAATCTTAATCTTACTCAGAGGATTAAGTGAAAGGTGCAGTAAAGCTCTTACATAAGATCAGATGATGTAATAATGATGAATGCAATTAGACAAGTACAATACAGTCATGGTAATAACTGTTCTGAGACAAAACCGACACCAAAAGTCACATTTGCACTAAACTAAACTAAACTAAACTAAACTAAACTAAACTAAACTAAACTAAACTAAACTAAACTAAACTAAACTAAACTAAACTAAACTAAACTAAACTAAACTAAACTCCCGCATTTGTAATGATGACCTAAATTTGATGACCCTCTGAATGTTTTTTACTGACAATATATAATAATTAAATATATCATAAAGGACAGGGCCTCTGCTTTAAACAAAATATTTTATTCTTTATTAGGCTTTTTATAACTATATGAATGCAAAATGTGTAGTATATGAATTATACATTTATTCAGAGGCACCCTGAAGAGTCATAATTTCTGTTTACCTGTATCTTTTATTAGTTTATCGTTCATATTGTGAAAATTGTGTTTGTTATGAGTAACATACACATGTAACCTGCTGAGAATAAGTGAGAATAGGTGTTTAATGCACATTTATGCATTGTGTCATATCACTCAGCTTGTATTGTGATTTTTTTCTGGAGTGAAAAGATGCCAATAAACTTCAAAAACTCATTTGTTCATTCAGAGGCTGATGTTAACCCTTCGTACTCTGTTTCCATTACAAACCTTGAGCATTTTATCTAATTTAAAGAGCCCCTATTATGCTTTTAAAAAGGTCATATTTTGGTTTTGGGGTCTCCAACAATAGGCAGATATGCATGCAAGGTCAAAAAACACTTACATTGTCTTATAATATGCATCTATTTTTACGTAATTATCCAAACGACTCCCATATGATTTGTTCAGCGATTCATTTGTTCTCAAACCCCTTCTTAGTAGCGTGATGCTAATCTGTGCTGATTGGTCTGTTGACCCAGTCTGTTGTGATTGGTCGACTGCGTTCAGCGCAAGACAGAGAGAAATGCCCAGCACGGCAAGCTGAACTATTTTGAAACTTGACCGCTGCATTTGTGAAGGAACAGCTGATGGGGGCCAAAGCAACGACAAACGTCAGTGGATCGCAGGCTCACAACCGTGTTTAAATCTGTAAAGAAAGCTACACGTCGCGTTTCAACATGATTTTTTCAGTTAAATTCTCAGATTACGTGACTTTGAGGTAATGGACATGGTTAACATACTTAACCACGCTGGTTGAACTGTCAGTTTTGACAAACAGAAATGGTGAGCAGGAGGAGTCTGCTAGGTTGTAATAACTCTTCTAAAACCCCCTTTCCCGGCTGGGTCAGTTGGCATTTCTGTATGGAGTTTGCATGTTTTCCCCGTGTTTGCGTGGGTTTCCTTTGGAGGCTCCGGTTTCCCCCACAGTCCAAAAACATGTGGTATAGGTAAATTGGGTAAGCTATATAGTCCGTAGTGTATGTGTGTGAATGAGTGTGTATGGATGTTTCCCAGTGATGGGTTGCAGCTGGAAGGGCATCCGCTGCGTAAAACATATGCTGGATGAGTTGGCGATTCATTCTGCTGCGGCGACCATAGATTAATAAAGGGACTAAGCCGAAAATGAATGAATGAATGAATCGTTCCGAATGAAATGCCTACTTTACTACATCCAATCAGGCTGCAGTAAAAAAAAACAAGTCACGGTCACTGTATCACGAGAAAAAAATAATAATGATCGCAGTTTCTGGTTCATTGGGACTTTAAAATCTTTTGTAACATTGCAAGCTTTAGATCAGGATTTTTTCAGATATGTCTGTCTCAGGATGTACAATGGGTTTATAATTTGTTACTGAAATTAAATCTCTAGGAATGCTGATTGAACTTTTTAAAATAAAAAATATAGATGTAGTAATTCATTGCTGAAACAATACCATATGCTGAATATACAGACGTTCTTGAGCATACAGCAGATAGAAATATCTCAGTTGTGGACATTATGTGGAGGGATGAGGAAGATGAAGTTTGTTATAAACAAGGTGCAATCTAAACAACAAAAACCTCAAAATTAAAGTAAAAATGTCACAATCTTAATGTTTGAGATTTTGAAAATAAATGTTAAGATTACCAGCAATCCTGAATTTAAGATACCAGCAATCATGTATGTTTTTTTTTGTTACTTATGTTGGTATAATGTTCAAGAAGTACAACTGTTCTGACCTGAAATGATAAATTGACACACACACACGCACGCACGCACGCACGCACGCACGCACACACACACACACACACACACACACACATATATATATATACATACAGTTGAAGTCAGTATTATTAGCCCCCCAACACAGAGAAGATTTTCTTAACACATGTCTTAACATAATTGTTTTAATAACTAATTTCTAATAACTGTTTTATATTTGCCATGACGACAGTAAATAATAAAAGGGTGTTGAATTATTTTTATTAATGTTACTTGGTCTCATTTATAGGCGTCTCAAGAACTATGAAAACTTACTTTTACATTTTTCAGAAACTTGGAACATAATTTGGGTCTGAAGAGGTTAATTCCTGCTTTTGTTTTCATGTACGTTAAAGCTTCAAAATACAACTTTGAATTCACCTGTCAGTATCTTTTGTGGTTTACAGATATCTCACTCCCTCCGAGGTAACTACTCCCCCACTTCATGGCAATTTCTCAAGTTGTTAAAATATTTTTTTTGACAATTTAGGTATATGATTATTTAGCATGTGTGTATTTTAGAGTACATCATGCTGTGTGTGTGTGTGAGAAAGAACAAGCACTGACACAAGCTGAAATTCACCACCATTCCAAATATAGTCAAAACTCTGCTTTTCATTCTAAACATCTCTCTATTTCATTCAGCTTCAACAAGGGTTGCCAGGTCGGTGTAACAAAATCAGCCCAATTACTAATCTAAACTAGCTCATGGGTGTGGTGGGAAATGGTAAAATCTTAAAAAAAAAAAGTTATTTTAGAATAAATGTTCATGGAGTGACCCAGGACATTTATAGCTCAGAGAATGTAGGTATGGAGGTCAATTTGTAAATAGTGTGTCGTGATGTTACAGGTTTTGTGTTGCAGGTGATTTGATGCTAATTGCCCCTGATAGTATGATAGCTCTCGGTCTGATTCATTTCATGTTTTTCAGGCTGCGACTGCATGAAGCAAAGGTGATTAAAGACAGAAGGCACCATCTCCGCACATACCCCAACTGCTTTTTGGGCAAGGAGATTGTTGATTGGCTGATTGAGCACAAGGAAGCATCTGACAGAGATACTGCCAACAAGATCATGCAGAAACTTCTTGACCACAGCATCATTCACCATGGTGCGTTTGTCCACCACTTATTTGAATTTTGTTTTATATTGTATTATTATTTAACCAAAATGGAATATTCTATCAGAGTTTATGAAAGTGGTTCCAAATTTGTCTGAAGATCATACCTGTTATAATATAATGAAGTTAAATGGGAAGTGAAGATACTAAAAATGTTAAATAAGAATTGCGCACTAAATTATAAGTAGGCTTTTTGACTTTGTGCAGTTTATTTTAGAGCTTCAGATAAGAGGAAGTAACTGACCAGGGTTGTTTTAGTAACACTGGGATTTCTACAATTTATTAATAGTTTTTATATTATATGTATTATTAAGAGCATATTTTGTATAACGTAAAAAAAAGGTTTGTAAATTAACAAACAAACAAAAATAAAGACAAATGCTGTATCATGATTTGCATACATATGCTACGTTCGAAAAGTATTTTCTTTTTTTGTGAAGAAAAAGTACATACTTTTGAGTGTGTAACAGAAGAGTATGCAAACTTTGGGACATACTACTTCCTCATTAAAGGCCCTTTATGTTGCTTAGTTATCTGCCACTGTTAATCATATGACACATCATTCAAATTTCTTTCATATTTAATAACATACCTTATTGAAGATGCAGCGGCAGGTAAGACTGCCATTTGCCACTATTTCATGTAGAGAAATTTCCTGAGGTCTTTGGATAATTATGCATTCAGAAGTTAATGTAAACACATCTTTATGTAAGTTAATTGTTCGTGCAGATGATAAATAACACGGAAAATGTGGTTTAATTATTTTCCAGCTGGCTAGATATTAATTAATAGTCGTTCAAACATCTTTACAAAAGCTTCTCTACTCGACAGTTGGTCTCACGTGTCCGCCATGTTTGTGGTTTGTTTGTTTATGCTTTTTAACCCAGTTTGTAGTTCTAATTAACTTCACATCCAATGTGCAATGTATTGTGCCCAATATTAGCAGTTAGAGCATGGACGGTTCTACAATTCCTTTGGAGTATACTTTTCTACATACTACTGTTTGGTACATATTCATTTTATTTTCGAATACTATTTAGAACGGACAGTATGTGTATTGGGACGTAGCACAAAACACAATGCCAATGTTTTAACCTCAAAAGAGTTAAGAAAACAAATTTTTGGTGAAATGACCCTGATTTTCAGTCACAACAAATTAAAACATTGATCGTAAGTCATATTCTGAGGGGAAAAACAAATGACAATCATTTTGTTAGAAACTTGAATTTCCCCTCAATCATCCCACAAGTGTTGTTTAAAGCAGAGAAGATTTGAAAGATGAACAATGATTCAGTTTATAAAGGAGAGCTGATAATTTTGTCTAAAGTGCTCAGCATAAGATAGTATACCCTACTTTTGAAAATGAATATTTTTATCCATATCTCGGTTAATGTAGCCAATCATTTTCGGTGCATTTAAACATATCTATAATACTGTATGGTCTGTTAAATCCATTAAAATAAAAGTCTGGTCACCTAACATCTCTAGCAATAGACTGATAATACATTTAAATTCAATTGAGTTATTGGATAAAAACTAAAAACAACATTTCATATTTCGTATTTTCCTCTTGATTTTTTATGTTTATTAAAATTGTATTCTTATATGTTTCCCCAACATATTAGTTTGGGCATAACATTTTTTGTCACACTTTATTTTGATGGTCCGATTGTTGAATTTAAGTTACATTGCATCTACATGCCAACTAATTCTCATTAGATTATAGGTAGACTGTAAGGTTGGGGTTAGAGTTAGGGATAGGGTTAGTGTTAGTTGACATGTACTTGCAAAGTTTCTTGTAGTCAGTTAAATGTCTGTTGAAGGAGCATATCAGCAGATATTAAGCAGACAGTCTACTAATACTCAAATGGACCATCAAAATAAAGTGTTACCTAATTTTTTGCTCTGTGATTTTAAGTTTTTGTTTATATATTTATGTATGCAGACATATATGCATATGAAAAAATTTGAGAGAAATAAAATACAGTTCTGAGAATATTATTATTTATTATGTGGCTGAAACAGGTTGCCACAGTCCTTATTAACTTTCATTATCTCGAAGAAAGCAATAACAGGAAAAGAAAAGCATACATCTAATACATTTATAAATCATGATAGCACTGACCGCCATTTTGAGTGAACTCCCTTTAAAACATAATTTGCAAATGAACAACAAAATGTAATCTCAGCTGTTACACTGTCTAGTAAACCAGTTTGATCTTTAGCCCACTATAGAAGTGTGTTCATGTGTACTGTTAACCTTTCGGCTACAGTTTTAACAAACCTGTTTTGAATGTGTTTTTTCCCTCACAGTTTGCGATGAGCACAAGGAGTTCAAAGATATGAAGCTCTTCTACCGTTTCAGGAAAGATGACGGCACTTTTGCACTGGACAGTGAAGCCAAAGTGTTCATGAGAGGTCAACGGATATATGAGAAGTAAGAGCTTTTATCCATCATTATGATTTTTTGTTTTGTTTTGTGGTCATTGAATTATTAATAGTTTACAAGTTGATTTGATGTCCATTTCTTAAACGTTAATAAGATCGTGCTTTGCTTCGTTCACTCATTCAATATTGAGATAGAGTTTGTTATGGTTTTGTTTTGCTCTATCGAGATGCACAGGATGTGATTGTGTTGTTTTCATTCAAGTGTGACACAAGTCTGTACATATTGATTGTGAACATTTGGAAGCTGTCCTGTAAATCTACAGTGGCCATAGAAACAGGTTTCGAGCAGATCAAGCATGCTGTGTTCCAGCTGGATACATTTAGAAGGAGCTGCTTTACTTGCTTTAAGTTGTTTCCTGTAGCAAAGAACAAAACAACACAGTTTGCATATACACTGTACAGAGGGAAAATAGTTATTTCAGGGTTATTTTTAGACGAGGGTTATATTTTAGATTTATTTCATGTTAGTTTTATGTTTTGAGTTATTTTTGTTGTTACAAACTTGTCTTTTATTGTCCTTATTAATTGAGTAATGTAAGTATGCTATGCTCTTGGCCTGCATGGCTTAAGAAAGCAGTAGGTAGTTTAGCAATTCAAATATGGGAAAATATTTATATTGGTTTTGGATACCGTTATAGATTGTTGGTAGAGTTTGTTTTTATGTAGATCACTTTAGGTTTTTTTGTCAGATCTGTAAAAAAACAAAAAGTCAGCTGTAAATATTGAAATTTGCATAGATTTAATTTAGTTTTACATACTGCAATTTATTTAATTCCTTTATTCACTTCATTCACTTATTAATGTGGCTTAGTCACCACATTAGGGGTCACCACAGTGGAATGAACCACCACGCCAACTATTCCAGCAAATGTTTTTACACAGCAGATGCCTTTCCAGCCTCAACCCTGTACTGGGAAACACACATACACTCCCCCATACTCCTACACTAGACCAATTTCATCCAATTCACCTATAGCGCATGTCTTTGGACTGTGGGGGAAACCAGAGCACCCTACATAAACATGGAAATAACATGCAAACTCCACACAGAAACGCCAGCTGGCCAAGTAGTGACTCGAACTAGTGACATACTTGCTGTGAGTCGACAGTGCTAACAATTGAGTCACCGTGCCGCCCAATTTAGTAATTTTTTCATTCATTCATTCATTCATTCATTTTCAGCTTAGTCCCTTTATTAATAAGGGGTCACCACAGTGGAATGAACTGCCAACTTATCAAGCATATGTTTTACCCAGCGGATGGCCTTCCAGCTGCAACCCAACACTGGGAAACACCCGTACACTCTTGCATTCACACACATACACTATGGCCAGTTTAGTTTATTCAATTCACCTATAGCGCATGTCTTTGGACTTTGAGGGAAACCCATGCGAACACGGGGAGAACATGCAAACTCCAAACAGAAATGCCAACTGACCCAGCCAGGGCTCGAGCCACTCACCTTCTTGCTGTGAGGCATTCGTGCCACCCACTGCGCCATCGTGATGCCCATTTTATCTGTTATTTTTTCAATTCAAATACACTAAACCATAGGTCTCAAACTTGATACCTGGAGGGCCGCAGCTCTGCACAGTTTTGCTCCAACCATAATCAAACACAGCTGATCCAACTAATCAAGGTGTTCAAGACTACTAGGCACTATTAAGCAGGTGGTTGGAGCTAAACTATGCAGAGCTGCGGCCCTCCAGGAATCGAGTTTGAGACCATTGTACTAAACAAATTGGTTGGATTAATACAGCAAATATATATATATATTGCAATTTGAAAAATACATTTTCACTCAGATCAGATTGAATGAGTATGCATGGATCACATTTTAAAAAACTACAATAATAATAATAATAATAATAATAATAATAATAATAATAATAATAATAATAATAATAATAATAATAATAATTCCTTACATTTATATGGCGCTTTTCTGGGCACTCAAAGTGCTTTACACATAGGGGGGTATCACCTCATCCACCACCAGTGTGCAGCATCCACCTGGATGACGTGACGGCAGCCATTTTGTGCCAGAACCGCACACCACACACCAGCTGATTGGTGGAGAAGAGACAGAGTGATGAAGCCAATTATGATATGGGAATGGTTAGAAGGCCATGATGGACAGAGGCCAGTGGGCAAATTTGGCCAGGATGCCGAGGTGAAATCCCTACTCTTTTTTTGAAGGACATCCTGGGATTTTTAATGACCACCTCACTGAGTCAGTACCTCAGTTTTAAAAATAAATTAAAATATAATATTAATTTAAAAAAAATTCCTATGGTGGTAATGCAGTCACTGTCAGATTATATGTTGAAAAACTTACGTACACATACTATCATATAACATAATTTTAGTGTGGTTCATGTGTGATTTGAAATTACTTTTATTTTTTTTAATTTGAAAGTATTTCTTAAAAGTTATTAATAAGAAAGGTGTAAAATGTACTTAATCAAAAATGAAAAATATTCATTAATTTCTTCATTATTCGTCCATCCATCCATTCATCCATCCATCTATCCATCCATCCATCCATCCATCCATCCATCCATTCATCCATCCATCCATCCATCCATCCATCCATCCATCCATTCAGTTATTTCAGTTGCTGATCAGTTACAATATATTTTAACAATATTAACCCTAACCTTTGACTTTTAAAAAAGCTCATATTTCTCTTGATTATTGGAAAAATGGTTGAAAATATAGCTTCAATTTAGCCTTAAAGCGTAAATCAATCACTTTTTCGGGTGAAATATTCTAGTGACCTTTTGAATGATGATCCATTTGAGCCAGGAATGCTCTATCCGCTTGTGTTTGCTGTGTGATTATGAGCAGGATGAGGTGCAGGTCACGTCTCTTTCTGAGTTTTCTCTGCGGGCAGCTTTGCTCTTGCATAACAGGAAGATGAAGTCCAGCGGGAGACATCTGTCACACAAACCACCAGTGAGCTTTTACATAATCACCATGGACACATTTGTGCTTGTGGTCAGTATTTGCAGACTTTGCTCTGAGGGAAGATGTTGTTTGGTTTGCTTCTCTTTATGGCTGAAGAGCTCAGTCAGCTGATGGAGCGTGAATGTGTAATGTTTCTGAGAGCACATGTCTGGCTTTGGGTGAGATCTAATGAAAAAATTTTTGTATCTATGCAACCGTGATTTGCTTTTGTGACCTACCTTTGTGTTTTATTTAACGCCTTCCTGGAGGAAGATTGTGGAGATGTTGTGGTAGTTTGCTAGTGTTCTTCTCATACTCATGCTGGACAAAAACCAGCAGACTCAGGAACAGCTTTTTCCCCAGAGCTGTCTCCTTTTTGAACTCTGTCCCTCACTGACTCTTTTGCCCCCACAATATACCCCCCACTCTCATCTAATTTATACTCCTCACCATCACTGCACTATTTAACATTTGCACATTTAAAATTTGCACATATTCATTGCACTGATTCACTTATTTCAACTGTACATACCCACTGCACATGGACATTTGTAATTATGTACACACCCACTGTGCATGTACATTTGTTATTATGTTTATCTATCTGCACACTTCTGCTATTAATAGCATCCTGTACATATATTCATTTATTGTAAATCTCTGTTCGTAGCTAATACAACCTGTATATAATGGTCATAGTACATCCATCTGTAAATATTACCATAGTTTTTCTATAACTGCACTTTATAACTTATACCTGTATCCTGCACTTGCTGCTATTGCACTGCTGGTTATATCTAAACTGTATTTCGTTGCCTTGTACTTGTACATGTGTAATGACAATAAAGTTGAATCTAATCTAATCTAAATATATTGGAAAAAAGAAGGTTAAAAATTGTCTTTTAAGATTTAAATGGTTTAATAGATATAATATTTATTTTAATTTATAAAATATCTGATAACATTTCTTTAACATATTAAATACAAATGCTTTTTTTTGCTTAAAATATTAAATTGTGCAATATTTTCAGACGTGTTTATATTCATTTTTTTAGACAAATCAATACCATTTTTTAACTTCAGAAAAAGTATGATTTTTTTTGTGGAGTAATCCTGATTTAAACAACAAACAAAATGACAATTTGTTATTATGACCAATAGTCATTTTCTTAAAAACAGAACCTTTAAAACATTAGGCTAATGCTTTCAATGACCCTGATTTTCATCTTTAGAAAACACGATGATAAATGATCATTTAAGAAAGGGTATCATATCATAATTGTATGAGTTGCTGATAATTTACTCATCTAAACATTCTTATTGTAGATTGAATGCTGGATTGTGGATTGTAAAGAGGCTCGAACTAAGGCTCAAACTATGTGTAAATTCATGCCATAAACTTATACAGTATAAATGAATAATGCAAACATATGTAACACTAGTAGAATAAAGACACGTCAGATATTTGCACAAAATGTTTGGAAGCTAGAGGAACAATGTTTTACAGTATATTTCAATTCAATTCCTGTTTATTTACATAGCGATTTTACAATGTAGATTGTGTCGAAGCAGCTTAACATAGAAGTTCTAATAGATTGAAATTGTGTCAGTCCAGTTTTCAGAGATGAAGTTCAGTTTAGTTCAGTTCAGTGTGGTTTAAATTTCACTGCTAGCCCAAACACTGACGAGCAAATCCATCGATGTGCAGCTCTTCAAGTCCCAAACCAAGCAAGTCATTGGCGACAGTAGGAAGGAACAAACCTCACCAATTGACAAAAGTGAAGGAAACAAAAACCTCAAGAGAAAATATGGCAATGTAAAGAATTTAAATTATTTCGGGAAGCGGTAAGGGTCACAATTGAAAAGATGATTTCAAAACTAATTTTCCTGGACTCTAAACTTTTTTTTTCACAGGGCTTATACCCAGAGAATCTAAATTATAGTAGAGATGAACAAATAATTATAAACCTCAGCTTACTCTATGTCAAAAATGTGTAGCTTTGCTTTGGACAAAGATTCAACGACCAAATACTATTTAATGGATAAGACGGATGTTGTCAAGCCTTCCATTGCTAAAGATAACTTACATACTACAAGCTAAACAGCATGTATTTAAAAGTATATGGAGTCCTTTGATCAGTTACATCAGTTACATCAAAGATGTAGATTTATCAGAGGAAGAAGTGGATGAATAATTGTTTTGGACAATGCAGTTCCAATCTTGCAGTTTCGTATTGATGAACTCTTCAATACATGTTTGTTGTACTTTGAATTCTGTATGATGATTACAGTCACTTAAATATATTATCACTCATCGAGACAGGAGGAGCATTTATATATACAGTATATCCTTTTCTGTTTGTATATTTAGTAAATGCAGCATTGTTTTGGCTGTAAAGAATTTTGTTTGATTGTAAAAGTTTGTATTTTAATGTGTAAAAACTACTAACAAAATATCTTTATTTGAAATGTTGAAGAAAATTGATCAGACCTTTATAGATTAAAACAAATATTAACATTTTATTTAAACCCATACCTATTCAATTCAGTAAATCCAGAGAAGCTTCCAATTGTTTCCTTATAAAGCTGCCCATACTGTAGGTTCAGGTTACTACATCCAAAAGTAAATAGAGGAGTTTGGCCCCTTAAATAGTTTGAAGAATTTCCTGTTTCGATGTTGGTTAAGATTGCTCACTTTTGTCCTAATGGATGTTGAAACCAGCTATTAGCATCTGGTTCCCTTTACTCTGAAACATACCCATAGAATTCCAGTATTGTTGAAATGCGTTAGAAAAAACAAAGAATGAACAATGTCTTTACTTACTGGTTTAGTGGATTGATACTGCACTGAGGAACTCCTAAAAATAACAGCAAGTTTTTTTTTTACATCCACTTGATCTTTGACTATCAGTTCAAATATTGTTGTTATTCTATATTTTCCTGGAAACATTTTAACTGAACCCAAGCTCTAATAGAAAAGGTTTACATCTCATCTTTCAGCAAGTTTGATTAAAAAAATACATTTTAATGAATAAATACTAATAATTAACAAAAATATTTATGTACATTTTATTGTATATATATATATATATATATATATATATATATATATATATATATATATATATATATATATATATATATATACAGTTGGAGTCATAATTATGAGCCCCCTTTGATTTTTCTTCTTTTTTAAATATTTCCCAAATTATGTTTAACAGAGAAAGGAAATTTTCACAGTATATCTGATAATATTTTTTCTTCTGGAGAAAGTCTTCTTTGTTTTATTTCTGCTAGATTAAAAGCAGTTTTAATTTTTTTGAAAACCATTTCGAGGTCAAAATTATTAGCCCCTTTTTAAGTTATATTTGTTTTCGATAGTCTACTAAACAAACCATTGTTATACATTAACTTGTCTAATTACCCTAACCTGCCTAGTTAACCTAATCAACCTAATTAAGCCTTTAAATGTCACTTTAAGCTGTATAGAAGTGTCTTGAAAAATATCTAGTCAATTATTATTTACTGTCATCATGGCAAAGATCAAATAAATTAGTAATTAGAAATTGGTTATTAAAACTATTATGTTTAGAAATGTGTTGAAAAAAATCTCTCTGTTAAACAGAAATTGGGGAAAAAATAAACAGTGGGCTAGTGGTTCAGGGGGCTAATAATTCTGACTTCAACTGTATATACATTTTGATACATTTTTAGAATATACATTTTAGCTTAATGCACAGATCTAAAAATTAGCAATGTTTTGCTAAAAGTTTCCAGATATTTGGGGCCTTCTTCTTTTAACATTGGAAGCAATATTAATGTTGAAAAATATAAACAATGGTGCGAAAAAGTGTTTGCCCCCTTACAATTTTGCATATTTGTCACATTTTAATGTTTCAGACAAATTGAAAAATTAATCAACAATATCATGCAGTTTGAAATAAAATTAATTTGGAGGGGCCTAGTCAAAGTCCTGACCTCAATCCAATTGAGATGCTGTGGCATGAACTTAAAAAGGCGATTTATGCTGGAAACCCCTCCAACGTGCCTGCGTTAGAACAATTCTGCAAAGATGATTGGGCCTCAATTCTTCCAGAGCACTCTAACAGACTTTCCAAGTTATTCCAAGTTGATGAAAATGCTTGATTGCAATTGTTGCCTTTAAGGGTGGCCCAACCAGTTATTAGGTTTAAGGGCGAACACTTTTTCACACAGGGATATATATAGTTTTAGATTTTGATTTCCTTTAATAATACAAATCTTCATTTAAAAACTGCATGATGTGTTTACTTGTGTTGTCTTTGACTAATATTTAAATTTGTTTGATGATCTGAAACATCAGTAGAAATCAGTAAGGACGCAACACTTTTCACACACAAATGTAAATTTGTAAACTATTTTTCAGTGTAATTTCTCCAGGCTTCAGTGTCACTTGATCTTTTAGAAACAAACATGTTGATTTGCAGCTAAACCAGCTGTGCAGCTTAATTTTTTGTAATTTTAATACATTCGTACTTAATACATTCTTACAAAATAAATAAATAAATCTTCCTTACCTCATACTTTTGACAACATCAGTGGTTTTCAGTCACTCAGAGGACAATGCATCCATAAAACTGCAATAAAGACCTTTGATGCATGCTTTCAATTAGCCATTAATATCTAGATCACTTCAGCAACAACAGCAAAACAATATGTGAACAAACAGTACGTTTTGGGCACTTGTGGAGCACATACAGCACCTGCTGCAGTATTTCATCCACTAGAAACAGCAAGACATTCTAAATCGCTTCACATGACATTTGCTTAATGCTTTGACACAGGGATATTAAAAAATCGGATTCAATATACAGTATACCTTATTGATGATGCATATTGTGTACAGGCAAGCAGATGAGCCCACAAAATTACATGCTGTCTCGATGCATTACGCCATCTTAAAAGGTTCATTCAGCCCTAAATGAAAATTTTGTCATCCTTTACTCGCCTTCATGCTGTTCCAAACCCTCAAAAATATTTTGAGAGGTGCGCGTCAGCCACTGCAAGGGGTATGTGACCTAGCGAAAGCTGCGCCGGACCAAACTCGTGCACTAAACACATAAGTATAAATCAGCCTTAAGATGTGGGCATGTTTTGTTTTTTTTCTTCAGTGTGATTGGATGATACAGAATGGGGTGTTATAATTTGTATAAAGGTGAAAAAATGCTGTATTTCTATGGCAATTAACCAGAAATAAAATTTTTAAAAAATTATCACCAGTTTCTAAAGTTTAGCAGCATTACTAAATAAGAAAAATATAAATATTGAGTGTGGCTAAATGCATTAAAGAGATAGTTCACCCCAAAATGAAAATTCTGTCATTATTTACTTACTCTTCACTTGTTGAAACCCCATTTTCAGTTTCTTTACACAATTGGTAATATGGAATATTGACTTATGGAAGTCTATGGGTCCTAGCAACCATCATTCTTCAAAATATCTTCTTTTGTGCTAGTCAGAAGAGAGAAAATTGATAATTTTGGGTGAACTATCTCTTAAACCCAGTATTTACCAATTGGTATTTAAAAATGTCTTCATTCATGTTTAAAAGATGAGCTAAAATTGTAAGTGTTTGGAATGACATGAGTGTGAATAAATGGCAACAGAATATTTTGTATTGTGAGAACTAGCTAACCCTTTAGGAATGTGCTTAAGAACAGCTGGTAACCCTTGAAACTTATAATTCATGTATTATGGAACAAAATACTAAGGGTGCCAATCAGCTTTCTTCAGAATTTCTCATTTTGTGTTTAGGGTTTAGAATAAGTGAAGGATGAGTAAATGATGATGTAATTTTTATTTATGTGTGACCTGTCCCTTTAACATACGGTATATTCTGTTTCATTCTGAGCGAATCTGTTAACGTGTACAGTATATAGAGTTCACACCATCTGTTTATAAATGAATTGCATTATAACCACAGTCAAAACGGGGTAAATCACAGTTCTATCAGCTTATGCAAAGTCATCAGGCCACCCTTATTGTTGAGCCCTGATAGGATTTCTCATGACTTGACAAAACTGCAGCTCCAAGCAATATTTACACAAATCTGTAACAAACATGCAATGCCACCAGATCTGTGGTTTCAGTGGTTTAAAATGGTGACCTTCAAACAGAATACCTAGATATACGAGCGAGAGTGATCGTCATAAAACAGTGAGGGGCTTGAAAATAGGTCAATGTCACATCTTTCTTGCAAAAGTCGGTTGTTGATAACTGCTTGCTCAACTGCAAACGATCTGAAATTGCAGTTTGACTTGAAATGCACAAGAATAGACTCAGTATGTACACGGCAAACATTTAATATGGAGGCTCATATTGCTGGCACAGCATGTTGACTGATACTGAGTCATCTGTGTCCTTGTTCAGCCCATGTTTGCTCAAGCTGTTTCAGCTGCATCAGACTCTTTTTCTTGAAGATTTTGACATGACTGGTTTGCTGTTTGAGCCCGTGTTTGTTCATTCTAAATTTTCAGTTCTGATATGACCTTGACACAGGAGTGTTTTTTAAGGAAAGTTTCTGTAATGTTTTAAGCAGGGTGGTAAACTAGCTGGCCCTCATGGGGAAAATTCTAATATATATATATATATATATATATATATATATATATATATATATATATATATATATATATATATATTAGCCAGTGGCAGGTGAAGTAAGTCTTAAAAAGTATTCATTCATTCATTCGTTTTCGGCTTAGTCCCTTTTTATTAATCCAGGGTCACCGCAGAGGAACGAATCACCAACTTATCAAGCACATGTTTTACGCAGCAGATGCAACCCATCTCTGGGAAACATCCATACACACTCATACACTATGGACAATTTAGCCTACCCAATTCACCTGTACCGCATGTCTTTGGACTGTGGGGGAAACCGGAGCACCCAGAGGAAACCAACGCAAACGCAGGGAGAACATGCAAACTCTACACAGAAACGTCAACTAACCCAGCCGAGGCTCGAACTAGCTACCTTCTTGCTGTGAGGCGACAGCACTACCTACTGCGCCCTTAAAAACTTCTATTTTATTATATTATATTATATTATATTATATCATATTATGTTATATATCCATATTTGAGATTGTTTTGTGTTTTTTTTAAATATTATAATAATTATAATATACTTTTCATAAGCAATATTTAAAATTTTATATTTGGTACACAACACGAACAGTAACAGTTTTTTTTTTTTAAGAATGGGTCAAGAGTGGTGTTAAAATCCACAAGTTACATAAAAAAACAAGCAAAAAATAAATAAATAAAATAAAATAAATGAATCAATGAAAATGTTAAGTAGGATTTGCTACTAAAAAGCACCTATTTACACTTGCTTATGTTTAAATTCTGCCCTGTGTCTGTATGTATATGTATGTATTTTTATGGTTTTATGATGTTTATCCTACAATGTTGTTGTAAATCATTTTATCGTTTAATACATTTTATTTACTAAATTGTATCATTTTGATTTCCTCACCGAATAACAGTAGTAAAACACCTTTTTGTTCAATGTTTAATTTCTACAAGCTGGAATTGAGAACTTACCACATTTTATTTTAATTCTTCCCTAAACTGAATTACTTAATAATAATTTATAAATAATAATAATTATAATAATAATAATTTATAATAATTATAATAATGTATAATATAATATAGTAATGTATAATATTTTTTCTGTAGTATTTACTTCATCACAGAATATTTTGGATCACATCAGATATAACATTTTAAAGCAACGCACTGTAGTTTTCAGTAATTCTATTAGTAATTAAGCTAATAATAACTTAATAATAGTCTCATTAGAAATTATTTAATTAGCTGACAGAGATTGAAGTGATATATGGCATAGTAAAAATGACATGAATTAATCCTGAAAGCAGATTAAGATCAATGTTTAAGTCTGAATACCCTCAAAGCAATACATTTGAATACTACTTTCAAGAAAAGTAAACCCAGAGCTCTCAATACATTCTTCATTTAGCTGTGGTTGTGTGCTGACAGCTAAACAGTGTGTCTTTGTCAGTGGTTTGCTTTTGACCCGTCAGCACCTGCCTTTAAATACAGGAGAATGTTGCATATCTTGTTGCTGTTCTTTTGATGACATATTTAGCAGCACTGCTGAACTTTGACCTAGTTTTGATGAAAACGACTTCTCGAAGCATGCTACTTTGTGATGAAAGATCCGATAATTATATGTGCAGTGAGTTTGACATGCTGATATGTATACTGTTTCACTCTGCAGGTTGATGAACACTGAAAACAACCTGCTGCAGACACGTGAAGAGGAGGGTGTGATGTATGAGCGGACACTGGTGGCCTCAGAGTTTATAGACTGGCTCCTGCAGGAAGGAGAAATGCCCTACAGGGATGAGTCAGAGCAGCTGGGACGCAGACTGCTGGAGCATGGCATCATTCAACATGGTAAGCAGCACATGGACACACTACGGTTGTAGTCACAGTCATCATAATGAGTCATGGAAAACTAAACTTTGTTAAAGATTTTAAAGCAGTGTTTCTCAACCACGTTCCTGGGGGACCACCAGCACTGCATGTTTTGCACATCTCCTTTGTCTGTCGTACCATTACATGGCTTTCAGTCTCTGTTAATAAGCTGATGATCTGAATCAGGTGTGTTTGGGTAAGGAGACATGGGCTGTTTCCGAAACCGCATACTTCCATACTATATAGTACGCTAAAATCAGAATGCGAGGCGAGTAGTAAGTCTGAATTTGAAAATCAGTGTGCGAAAAGTACCCAGATGACTTGCTACTTCCGGCGAGATTCTGAAGTGTGCATCCCATGCTGCCCTGCGAGAGAATTCATGTATGGGAGCGACGCTATGCAACTGATGCAGGTAGGTCACGTGACCATGACAAAATGGCGGATGTAGTACTTACGAATTCATAATTTTCACATTCCTACTGTATAGAACGTACTTTTCTAATGGCCGAGTTGTACGTTTAAATTCAAATGCAGCACCTACTGAGTAATAGGTGGTTTCAGACGTAGCCATGGAAAATGTGAAGAGCTGAAGTTCCTCCAGGAACGTGGTTGAGTTTTAAAGGGTTAGTTCACTCAAAAATTCTAATTATATTAATTACTTTTCTCACACACATGTCATTCCAAACCCCTAAGACCTTCATTCTTCTTCAGAACACAATTTTTTTTGATGAAATCCGAGCGCTCTCTTATCCTCCATGAACACCAATGACCCTGACTCATTCAAAATCCAGAAAGGTACCAAAAAACAGACAAAACAGTCCATGTGTTCAATCGAAATACCATTAAGCTACGAGAAGACTTGAGCTAAGAAGCTATAAAGCTAAGAGAAATACAGATTCTTCTCCTTAGTGTCAGTATATTGTGAACATTGATCTCCATACCTCCAACCGCCACGGCAAATAAAGCACAGGTGCATCCGAGTCAGAGTATACATCAGCAGTGCGAGCGAGCGCAACATGCATAAACAGCAGAGTGCTCTTGTGAACGTGCACCCTATACTGACACTGAGGTGAATAAAACTGTTGGATAATACAGGGATATGATTCATCCATATAAATATGGATTTCCGTATTTTCCGAGCTCAATGGGGTGACCCCTATAATTTGCGTAAATCTGAAGGTTTTTTTTTTGAAGGGGGGCGGGGTCTCTATTATCAAAATATGCAAGATTATGAAATCGCTTTGAATGCTTGTGCGGCTGTGCACTTTTTCCACGCTCACATTTCACATCATGACCACGTGCGCTCTATGTACATTATAAATGAAGCCAGGACGCACATTTGTTGTTATTCTCTGCAAGTCATCTGTTCTTATGTCTTCATTAATTCAGTGCTACAAACTAGCACCTCTAATTTAATACCTGAAAGTGTCACAAGTTTAGATGATACTACAAATTTATAAAAAAATATATCTCATAATTAATTAAAACTAGGCTATTAAAAACAGGGACTAAACCACAGGAAAGGGACAGTGAAAGTAATAAACTCTTACTAATGATTTATGATTATTTTTCTCTGGGTGAAATGTTAAATTTTATTAGGTTACTCAAATATATATAAAATCGTAATAAATATAATATATTAGGTTAATTCAACTGGACTAAATATTTTTACAGTTTGAATTGTTAATTGACTAATAGTTTATTTATCACGTTGGAATAAAGAGTCGACTAAATTACAGGGTAAGTTATATTCTGTGGACACAAGAGAACTAACCGAGTTAGTGGCACCATCTAGCGGCGGTGTGTGCATCTGTTCTGACATTGAGGTACAGTATAAACCTAATAAAAATTGAGTATAAAAATAAAGTATAAACCTAATAAGTATTACTTAGATCACTATTACATTGCTAAACATTTTAACTGATAAAACAAATAAATTAAACTTAAATTGTGTGGCCAAAAACAAATTATGTAAATAATATTATTTATAATTATTTTTAGAATTTTAAATTTTTTAGAAAGGGGGGGGGGGGTCTCATCTTCCTCTTATGCCTGATAATACAGCTAGCATGAGAAAGGTGCGCACCAGGTACTGCAACCAGCATAGAGTAGGCTGCAACAGTGGTTCTTCACCACATTCTGCCTTTACATTACACACTTTATTCTAAAAATTTTCTGGATTTTGGCTTTCACTTGTATGGTGGCTAATTCATGCTACATGCTAAAACTTATTGTTTATAATTATTATTTATGTGTTAAACATGCTATAATATGTTAGCATCATACAATACAAAATATAGCAAAATAAGCATGCTAATACACATTAGCCATATGCTAATTATGCTAGTAACATTTTATTTACTTTGATTTCAAATAGTGAAACTTTCGAACTTCAATCTTAGTCAACAGTTTTACTATAAATCAAACAAATGAACAAAAAGCAAAACGGTTTTGGAAATGGTAATCAATACAGCAACAACAAAAACACACAACAAAATGTTATAATAAGACAAAGACCTGCATGCATCAAATTTATCATTCTCATTCAGGTTTGTTCTTTGTACTTTTGTGATTTTAGAAACACAAAACACTGCTTCAGCTACATGTTATCCATGAGATGCATCGTTCTTTAAAAAATATATGCATTCACGTGAAAGTACAGTATTATGTAAGTTATTAAATATGACAAGAGGGCCTGTGCAGTCATGATTCAACAGAAGGAAAGACTGTTTGATGGTCAGAAACAGATGGACATACCTTTGAGCAGGCAACAGCCAAACATGGCATGCCACACAAGAACACATCTACACAAAAGAATTGACATACATAATACACAGCTGTAAGCATACACCCAATACAGACCTGCGCGCACACGCACACGCACACACACACACACACACACACACACGCACGCACACACACACACGCACGCACGCACACACACACATACACACACACACACACACACACACACACACACACACACACACACACACACACAAAGAGAGAGAGAGAGGGAGCTTTAGTCACATGCACAGCAGCACAATCGCTGGCCTGTTGGTCTGATACAGTGTCTTTGTTTGACAGTACCTTTCCTGTCTGATTTGTGCTGACTTTGAGAATCTGCTGCAGGCATCACAGCCCCCCTCTGAACTCTACCACTTATGCACATCAAACTTTGAACTTTTATACACAATTTAGTTAAGCACAAATGTAAAACAGTTCAAACTAAATTCCCAACATCCAGAAGAGTAACCGAAACAAAACATTTCATGTAACTACAGTGGTTCAACTGTAATAATACAAAGCCCCAAGCCCCATGGATCTCAATACAAATAAAATAAAATAAAATTAAATAAAATTATGTATTTAATAACAAAATGTTTTAATTTTTGTGAACTAATCCTTTAATGCAGTGGTTCCCAAAGTGTGGGTCGCGAGACAATGATGGGTGGTTATTTCCAAAAATCTAATTCATTTTATTAAACTATTAGAATAGGGTATATGCGGAAGTATGCTAAAGGACTTTTAATTTGTCAGTAACCTGGGTTAAGCACTTCCAATATGCCATTAAAAAAATCGGCGTGTTTAAGCTGTGTTTTCTTTAAAAATCAGGGATCTCCACTGGAGGTAGGTAATAGTTACGTTTAAAAAAACAACATGCTAATAAAAAATGATCAGCCTTTTGATTTGTTTGCGACTCCTAGGGTGATCACATTATATACACAGCAATAGCACCAGATCCAGCACGTTGATTTTATCGCACCAGGTTAAACTTTCTGACACCATTACAGCCCTCAGGTTTAAGCGCTGAATAGACTTGGGCCTAATGTGTGCGTTGTTGTGTGCAAGGTTTATATATTTATAACCAACTCAGAGGATATTGAGGGTCGAGAGTCACTGGCATTGTTATTTTGGGGGGCACCGGCTGAAAAGTTTGGGAACCTGTACACACTGTAAAAAATGCTGGGTTCCACACAATTCCTTCATGTTGTCCCAACACAAGTCAATTAAGTTAACCGGATTATTTTTACAAATTAAAGCAACACAAGCTCATTGTGAAAATGAACCCCTGTATACATTTCTAGAGAGCGCTAATTATGTAGCCAGAGCGACGTATGGCTGGTTATTAAAAATGCTACGGGGCGGTATGACACCGTTGATGACCAGTTGACCACCACTTACCTCCATGTGGACGGCTTTTCCGATGTTACCAGTTTGCCCAGTAGCTCGCCATGGACGTCTGTGGACTTGAGAGGCAGAGAGGAGTTGACCGTGACAACGGGGTTCGGGTCCAGCAAATAACTTTTCCAGAAAGCATGGAAAGCACAAACAAAAGGCAAACATTAAAATAAACAAGCAAATAACAGGGTGAAAACGTGGTAAGATTTGAAAACATGGTAAAAACCAGGCAAGGCCTTTTCCTTTTCTGGATTGTTTTTGAAAACTCTGTCGGTTGGGTTTAGGGAAGAGGGTGATTGGGTCAATCAGTGCTTTTGAAAACACTATCAGTTGTGTTTAGGAAAGGGGTTAGTGGGGGGATCGGTCGGTCAGTCATTAAGTTAGTCAGTCAGTCGACAGCAACGTCTGGTGGATTTAGTCGAGAACAGCAGATGCGAATGGCACTCGCGAGAAAATTTTGAGATCTGAAAAAGCATACACAGCAGCCTCTGGTGGATTTGTGAAAACAAAAACTTTTTAAAAAAGTAGCTCCTGGGACGTGTTTCGCGATTTCCAGAAATGCATATAGGGGTACGTATCAAGAATTAGCCTGGGTTAAATTTAAGTGGCTTGAATATAAAACAATTAAGTTGTCCCTAGAAAAACTCAAGAATTGTGTTGTTTCAGCTCATTTTAAATAAGTAATTTGAACAAGCAGCAAAAAAAATAGTATAAATATGGACAAATATAGATACTTTAGATACAAAAATGTACCCTTTAAATACAAAAGTGTACACTTTGAAAGAGTACATCGCCGATGACAGCTTTTATACCTTTATTTTTGAGAGTCTATTTTGAGACAAAAAAAATCACTGATATATTTTAACATCAGTCATTACAAGTTAGTGAAACCAGAAGTTAAAATGTTATGTTCGTGATATTGTTTAACTGGTAGTTTGTATAAAATCTTCCTATGGTGACGTATGGTTCAGTTCAGTTCAGTTATATTGTGTCTTGTGTTATTGTGTCATTTCACTTCCAAGATAATGCTATGCCCCTGTTCAGAGGCATGTACTCTAGATATTAAAAAAGCACACCACAGTTGAACAAAGGTTTGTGCCCTGACTTGTATTTACTTGACACTTTTGGAAAACAATAAGCAGATTATGACAGAACATTCTGGGAAATCTTCAGTTTTAAACCAACAGATCAGAGTAAAAAAAAGGAGTTGAATTCTTCCCTTTTCTGCCCGCGGCATTAGGGCAAAGGATACAGAGAAGATGAAAGGAGCAAAGAAAAGCAGGCTTTAAGTATTTCTGCTGTTTTGCCACTTCTGGCCCCTCTCAGTGTTCAGCTGTCAGCGGATCGGCCCCCCTGACATGACATTGCGTAACTGCCTGAATGTGTGGAGCTTGACTGGGAATTACACTGCAGTGTGTCGAGAAGTGTGTGTGTGTGTGTGTAAATCTGTTGTGTTTGTTTCACAGCCAGCAAGAGTTGCATTAAAAAAATGTGATCATGCTGCAAGTGAACTCATCCCCCCATCAGGCTTGACATGGCTGTGTTTTCCAGAAGCAGAGAGCATGTTTTTCTGTGTTTTAAATGCTTTTGTTTGTCTTTTGAACATTGCTCTGTGTGTTCAGATCAGTGTGTGGGAGTTTGGTTCAGGAGGTTGAACGGAGACTTAGTTTGGAGGGCTGAGTGTAAGAGCGCTCAAGTTTAGCATGAGTTAAGCTAAAGGAAATACTTGAGAGGTTGTTTACATGACACTGTTTGCAACTAAAAACAACTTTTGTGTGCGTGTTTTGGCCATTCATTTACCAACAACGGTCTTTTGGTGGCCCTTTTGTTTAAAACAATACCATTGTAACTACAAAAAATGGATTTTAACATTATGTCGTAAATGTGTATTAGGGCTGCACGATTCTGGCTAAAATAAGAATTGCGGTTTTTTTTTATAATTTTTTTTTTTTGCTGAAAGTCAAGATCACGATTTTCTCTCGATTTCTCATGATTTTCTCTTTACTCAGTTCAGAGAATATTTGGTCCCTCTCTAAACTGGGTAAAATTTACTCAACAGCAGAGTTAAAGTTACTGGGACAATGATGAGGTTAATTAAGAGATGATTGAGCACTGACAATGAAGTGCTCAATCATCTAAAAAGTGAAAGTACCTGCCCTCATTACGTGATGTTTTATAAACAAATTTCGGGAGAAGCATGCGCAGAAGTTTCAGTATCAAATACGTCATTGACAATTATTCTATTATCCAATCAGTTCTTGACCAAACCCCTATATACAGTATACCAAAGCTGTCTTATCTGCAGCATCTTACGACTTTAGCATCCCTCCACCACCCCGTCACCTCACCTCTTAAGCATTACAACCCCGGGGGGAGCGTTCTGGGGCCGGGCTAGATACTTCGCTCGAATCCCTATTCCTCTTTGTTTCCTGATAAGAGGAATAACTCGAGTTTGGGTGTCTTCCCCGAGCTCAGAGCCCTCTCCCCGGACAGCACGCCAAATACGGTTTATTCTGAAACTATTGCAAGTGTGAACTCGTGAAGTCACCAACGGACCTAGTTCAAAACCCAGGCAACATCACTACTGACGCAATGGGGCGGGTACTTTCACTTTTCACTGCAGCCCCTCCCTCACCTCTGCTCGTGTTCAAACCTAACTGAAATCGGCACGGTGTTTCTTATGGCGGGTTTTTATCCTTCATACATGTTGAGAGATCGATTTGATTGACTTGATTAGGGAATATGTCTTGACATAACCCACACAGATGTGACTTAGTAAAGTGTGAAGTCATGTATGACTTTAATTGTTGCATTCGTCTGATTGTAAATGCCCTCGTTATGAGTTAGAATTCATTAGAATACAATTAATCATAATTCTGAAGTTGAATTATTATGTTTGAGAAATATGCTTGCATTCTGTCATAGACAACATGTTTAGACCATTTTATTTCACTGGTTAAATGAGTCATTTGCCATTATCAGATTCCCTTTTGCATTATATTCAACATTATATACGCTAGAGTAGTTATTCTGACCCAGTAAACATTTATTTTCATACACTTTGTGTTCGCTATGAAAAAAAAAAAAAAGCATATTAAGTGCTTGTCAAAACAAAACTTTAAAATGCGTTATGATCACTTAAATGATGTGCGCTCTAGATTTCACTTTCACTGCCGAGTGTGGCAAATTATACTTTCCACGTGGTTTCCAAACCATAACTCACGAACAACAAACTGAACGTTTTTTACTATATTTACAGCCTATGCAAGTTCTGTTCACAAGTAGATGTCATTCGCAGGCATGCGGGCATCCTCTCAGTAGTAAACAAGCAGTGCGTCAGCTCATGTGTGATTTCGCGGCCATGAATACATCATTACATTAAGACGTGGTGATTTATACCTTATAAATACATTATGTGACACATTTAACACCATTTGGAGGTGTCCATGTTGCTGAGCAATGCATATAAAACAATGTGAAGACTTGTGTGTCTGCCTATATGCTTCTCCCAAACTTGAAAATATAATTGGCTGACTCATAGAGATTCTGGATTAAGATCATGTGGGGGGTTGAATCGAGATTGAGATCTTTTTCCGATTAGTCGTGCAGCCCTAATGTGTATTATATGTTCATTCTATAACATGGTGTTACTTTTCCTCTCTTGTATTTCTAAGGCTGTCTATTAAGAATACTTAGAGGGACCAAAATTACACCATATTTTACTCAACATCAAGTCATTTTCGGTTGATATTGTTCTTTTTTTGTCAGGTGAGCACAGTCGGAATAATTAAAAATGTTTTTTTCATGCTGTATAAGGGGCGGTTCACACAGAATGCATGTTTCCTTTTCAATGCACTAATTTTTTATTACTTTCTTCAATATAAACACACACGTGACAGACTTGTGTGAATGTTATGCTTGCATCTTTCATCTTTAAAGTAGCATGCAGATGATACAACTCAGATCAATTCACGTTTATTTCTATACCGCGTTTACAATGTTGATTGTGTTAAAGCATAACATTGAGCTTAACATAGAAGTTCAAGTAAAGTCCAGATTTTAGAGTTCAGAATAGTTCAGTTCAGTGTGGTTTAAATTTCACTGCTGAAACATGAGCACCGTGTTTTTAGATGCCTTGTCAAGTTAAACAATCTTCACCTTTTACACGCACAGTAGTGGTGCTCATCACCGTCAGTTCCAAAGCAGTGGACCAGTCAGAAGAACTTGGAGGTGGGGCAAGCATTACAAGTTTCTGTTAACAGGCGCTTAGTGTCTGTGCCTTGAGAAGAATAACCTTGTAATTTATGCTGCTCTTTTTTCAAACCATTTCGAGGCATTGTGTCCCAGATTATTAGAAGCAAAGACATATTGGGTGTGAATGTGCCCTAATGGTGTTGAATTGTGGCTTTTATTTTGAAGCTTCCAAAAGCGTCAATTATTCGCAAAATGAACCCAAATATTACCATAGAGTTAATTCATGTCTTATGTCAATTGTTTTTTGTAACAGACATATTTCTCATTTTTTAATTCATCTACTTAATTCACGACGGTATGACGTAAGATGTAAGACACGTGTACATGGCATTGTAAGAGTAATATACTGTATAAGATTATATAGTAACGCCAAGCCAACTAGTTTTCTTGTTCGTCAATGTCGTATACGTCAGTCGCGCATAACGGACATTCAGCCACCACCGGAAGTCAGTGATTGGGGTTTATCATTTAAGCATTATATGATAAATATTTTTGTTATAAAAACAAGTCAATCCGCTTCATGCGTTAACCCCCGAGCAGGCAGTGTATGGGTGCTTCTTCATACTCCTTTGGAAGCTTCAAAATAAAAGCCACTATTCAACACCATTATACAGGTATAATGGTGGATCAAATTTAAAACTTGTTTGACTGAGTTCTTCTGACAGGAAAACATCATATACACTGAGAATGACTTGAGGGAAAGTAAATGATGTGGTGTTTATAAACTGGTTTTCCTGGTTCGGAGTAAATTATAGGGTTATTTTCATTTTTGGGTAAACTATTACTTTCAATTTAAGATATTTTTGAGCTTGATATTGTGGAGGCCTAGACACCCTTGTTTAAAAGGGACATTTCAAGCTTTTGGCCTGACATGAATACTCCAGTGTTTTTAGCAAATTTGTAAATCTGTGTAAACAGGGATTATTTTGATGTGTCTCTCTTCTAGGGCTGTCAAAAGTATCCTCTTCAGTACCAATTGGTACAGAAATTTTAAAAACACCAATTTCCCGCTAGCTTTTGAGTGCTTTTGAGCAAGGTCTTAAACACCACTGATTGGCCATTGTGTTCAAATGCTCAAGAGCCAATCACTGTTATATATGTCAAGCGTGTGAACACAATGGCCAATCAGCAGTGTTTACAATCCTGCTCGGCACACTGAAATGTTAAGAGGGAAAGGGATGTCTTTAACATTTCAGTATTGTTTTGTACCAAGTCAGTAGTTTTGACATCCCCAACTATCTCTATGCAAAAAAAAACTGATTTGTCTTAATGTTGTTTTTATCTAAATGTACCCTAAATCAGAATTTGGTGAGAGTATGTGGTGAGAGTGAATGTGATGTCATGGCGGAGTTTGCGGAGATTCGCTTTGGATGCGTGCGACATGGTTTCGGCCGGCAGACCGCATGATTTTTTTTGAGACTCGAGTGAACAGTGCGTGCAGCGCCGCGTTTGATTTGAGTTGAATATGAAACACTCTGAAGAGATTTTGTCTGAAGCAGGTATGACTGTACAGACATATTTATAATTCGTGATCATAGAGATAACCAGATGATCAATAATTCTTGGCTAGAAATTGCAACAGAAAGGAGGAAAGGAGGAATTTGTTATTTGTTGACCATTATTGCCCTTTTAACTTAAGAAGAGGACAGCAACTAGCCAGACAGTTATGTGTAAATTGTGGTGTGGGCTAAATCTAAAAAAACATCTGCATTTTTAGTAAGTGTGCTTTTTTCATATTCTTATTCTTATTCTTGTCATAATAAAAAATAAATTTGTTGAGCAACACACGCAGTGTTGTGATTCATGTTTTAAAAAACTTTAATAGGTAAAACTGTCCGAGATATGATCAAAAGCAAGTAATGCATCAGAGTTTGATAAAAAAATCATGAATGTTTAACAAAAATCCTTATAATCATTAAAATAATTTATAAAAACAATAAAAATAATTTGTTTAAAAATATTGAATGATATTAATGACATGACGTAGTTCCGGAAACTTCCTACTTCTCTGTTTATCCGTCTGATTTTACGGTCAGTTTCTTTGGACTGCCCCCCTGTCATTTTAAAGAATATGGCGAATGCGGCGAGTATAAAAGCCTCATCAGTTTCGTGAGGTGCGCGCGCAGTCAGCGGAGGTGCGCGATGCGGCGCCAGGCGAAAGTATAAATCCAGCTTAACAGTGATGCTAAATAACTAATATCAAAATATCATAATATAATCCTTTTCTATGTTCTAGATAACTTAACACATGCTATGATTTATTTTTCACAAATTACTTATATAATGCAGTAAAGCTCAAGCAATCAAAACATTCACGATTGACATTTGAATATTTACATAGCTATTATGATAAATGAGAGCTATTTCAAGATGTTTCCAATTGTTTCAATAATTTGTCATTTCTGAATGAAATTATGTGACTTATACACCACTATAACTGTCATTTTTTTGACTCTTAACAAATGCAGTTTTTACCCAGTGTCTTGTTAACTAACAGTCAGGTGCAACTTCCCCCCCCCCCCAGTTTTTTCTGTGTTTTGGCCTCTGTCTCTTTAATATTATATTACAGTAGTTGTATGTTGTATAACAAGTTGTAATGTCCACAACACTTTGCTAAAAGGCAAATGACTGGCTGTGCGAGACCATGCACTGATAGTCAGACAATGAAAGAGTGTTTACCCAGCTCTGCTCTCTCCTACACACATTTATCTGCATTCCTTTACTCCACCAATCAAGTGCATCCACCATCCTGCATTGTCCATAACATATCCATTTGCCTTTGCAGCTTTTTAGAAAGAATTTATTAGTGTGTGTTAAAATATTGCACATCTGAGCACATATTAATGGTTGGAGGAATGTCATTTAACATTTTTCCCTGTTAAACGTCTTTGAAATATCACTGAAATTGAAGTAAATACCTTGTGATTAGAGGCATGGCTGAATAATTACACAGTAGAGCACTGAACATGGTAATAAAAATGGAAAGTTAATTCCCTCACATAAAACTAAAAGCTGGTTTTGAAGCACGATGACTCATGGAATCTTAGGCAAGAAAGGAGTATGGCTCTGATAGTCCTGCATAGGACTGTGGGATGGATTTACTCCTGCATGTTCTCCTCTTACACAATCATACTGTCACGTGCTTGGTCAAACTGGTTTTCCCTCAAAAAGGGGTTCTTGTTTGGCCACCATGCATGTCAGCCCCATTCTCTACTAATAAAATAAAATAAAATAAAATAAAATAAAATAAAATAAAATAAAATAAAATAAAATAAAATAAAATAAAATAAAATAAAATAAAATAAAATAAAATAAAATAAAATAAAATAAAATAAAATAAAATAATAAAATAAAATAAAAAATAAAACAAGACAAGACAAGACAAGACAAGACAAGAGGTGACGCAGTGGTGCAGTAGGTAGTGCTGTCACCTCACAGCATGAAGGTCACTGGTTCGAGCCTCGGCTGGGTCAGTTACTATTTCTGTGTGGAGTTCGCATGTTCTCCCCACGTTCGCGTGGGTTTCCTCCGGGTGCTCTGGTTTCCCCCAAAAGACATGCAGTCCAAAGACATGCAGTATATGTGAATTGGGTAAGGTAAAATTTTCAGTAGTGTATGTGTGTGAATGCGAGTGTATGGGTGTTTCTCAGAGATGGGTTGTGGCTGGAAGGGCATCCGCTGTGTAAAACATATGCTGGAAAAGTTGGCAGTTCATTCCGCTGTGGCGACCCCAGATTAATAAAAGGACTAAGCCGAAAAGAAAATGAATGAAAATAAAATAAAATAGTTTTGTATTTTCATTCATTAACTTGCTTGACAGGCCACAAATTTATTTGCAGTAAATTGTCAAATGATCTCCTCTCTTCAAAGCATCATTTTTGGGTGGTGGACTGCTTTAGGGCATTAGAATTCATCTTGATTTAAAGAGCATGCAAGGACAAAAGAAGACAAAACCTCAGAATTCACTAATAATAAACTAAAACAGTATCACATGTTGGTGTTAATCCTTATACAGTAATGCTTTTTAGATATTATCTTCATATTTTTCACACTTAATGTGAACTAGCCTTAAAAGAACACTCCACTTTTTTTGAAAATAGGCTGATTGTACAAGTTCTCTATAGTTAAACAGTTGCGTTTTCCATTCAGCTGATTTCTGTGTCTGGCAGGAGCCCTTTTAGCTTAGCTTAGCATAGATAATTGAATCGGATTAGACCATTAGCATCTCACTCAAAAATGAGCAAAGAATTTTGAGAATTTTAAGACTGACCTACATTTGCACTCCCTGTGCAAGTATGGTGTTTACATTGGAAGTTTAGTAGCAGGGGACTATTTTCAGTAGGGATGCACCGATACCATTTTTTTTATCGAGTATCGACTGATACAGATCCCATCCCGATACTTTTTAAAAAACATAATACTGTTTTTATAGTTAAATAACACACCTATAGACCTACTGTACGGCACAATCTAACTAAAAACATGACGCTTGCTGTAAACTACATTATTTGAGAATTCGTTATGACATTGATCTGCTGTGGTCCAGCTTATGTTTATGGCGATGGTGGTAATTGGTAATAAGTGTGAAATAAGTAAAAGGGGGTGGTGGGGGGGGGGGGGGGGGTGGCGATCATAAGCGGTGAATAGGTGGATGGGGTGCTGGAGGGGTTGGTGATCATAAGACTGTAATAAGTAAAGAGCGAGGTGGGGGGTTTGTGGGGGTGGGTGGACGTCATGTGTAAGAAAATGGATTTGTGGCATGAGAATACTGCCAAGTGAAGTTTCACAAACTAATTTCGAGAGGAGCTTGTGATATAATTGAGTGCAGCTGGTCTCTTATCTACAATCATTAGTTAGTCAATCAGATTATTCCGAACTCACTATAAGTAGCCTAGCAAAAAATACTCCCTTATCTTCGTTTTCCAAAGTAACCCCCCATCCACCCCTTCTCCCCCTTTCTTCCTTTATCACCTGATCTCATACTCCCTTTATATGCTCAATCGACCAGGCGGAAGCCCTGGGCTCAATTATCTCCGACCTCAGGGTTCTCTCCCGGTACAGCATGCCAAACCTGCTAATAGCGTCAAGCAATATCTAAGTGTGAACTCTTGAGTTGCATGAGTGCGTGAGAGTTGGCAGCCCTACATATATCGGCCTAAAAAATAGCAACTTTTTTATTTGTCTTCAGTCTTAGTACACAATGTGTAACTACAGAAGAGTCAAGCATTAAATAGGAAAATGATCGAAAATGATCGAGATGCTAATGGTATAATCTGATTTAATAATCTATGCTAAGCTAAACTAAGCTAAGCTAAAGTGCTCCCGCTAGACCTGGAGATCAGCTAAATAGATTGAAAAATGGTAAAACTCTGGAAGATATGTCGAATGTTTAAAAAGTGGAGTGTTCCTTTAAATAACAAAGAATTGCATATATCAGTATTTTTACAGCTTATATACAGCTTCAAATGTTAATATTGTGATGAGTTTAGCATTTTTTTTTTGTCTTTCACTTCTAGATTTCTTACCACTGCGGCTTGACAGGTCACGTCTTTAATTCCAGTGAACTGACATATGACCTCCTCTCTTAATGCATTTCTCTTTCTTCCCCTGTAGTTTCTAACAAGCACCATTTTGTGGATGGCGGCCTGCTTTACCAGTTCAAGATGAATTTCCGGCGACGGCGGCGGCTGATTGAGCTGTTGAACGAGCGCTGCCGCAGTATCCCGGAGAACCACGACAGCCCTTTCTGTCTGCGCAAACAGGGCTCTGAAGGGGGAAACACCAGCTTCCTCTCAGGTCAGTCCACATCTTCATGAAGGAACACCAATTGATTTTTTAGACTAAGTGGACAGATTTACAGGTGGTTTACAGAGAATTAATGTATGGATCCGTTGGTTAATTAGCTGTTGATGCAGTGCTTATGTAGTTAATGAAGGTAAGATAATCTAAATTAATGCTGTAGTGTTGAAAGCTGCTGAAATCATAAACCTAACAAACGAATGTAGTGAAATAATGCATCGTCTGTGAGAATCGTGTTCAATTTAAAGTGTCATATTTCTGCACAAGCATCTAATCAGCTGACAGGAGATTTACTGGTGTACATATTTTAAGCAATATTAAATGTAATATAAAAACATAATAAATAATATTTTTAAAAATATTTAGTTGAAGTCAGAATTATTAGCCCCCCTTTGATTAAAAAAAATCCTAAATGATGTTTAACAGAGAAAGGAAATTTTAACTGTATGTCTGATAAAAAAAAAATTCTTCTGGAGAAAGTCTTATTTGTTTTATTTTGGCTAGAATAAAAGCTAAATTTAAATTTTTTTTGAAAACCATTTTAAGGTCAAAATGATTAGCCCCTTTAAGCTCTATTTTTTCGAAAGTCTACATAACAAACCATCATAATACACTAACTTGCCTAATTACCCTAACCTGCCTAGTTAACCTAGTTTAACCTAAGACTTTAAATGTCACTTCAAGCTGTAATGAGGTAGAAAATATCTAGTAAAATATTATTTACTGTCATCATGGCAAAGATAAAAGAAATCAGTTATTAGAAATGAGTTATTAAAACTATTATGTTTAGAAATGTGCTGAAAAAATCTTCTCTTCGTTTAACAGAAATTGGGGAAACAATAAACAGAGGGGGGCTAATAATTCAGGGGGTTTAATAATTCTGGCTTCAACTGTATATATAAAAATGATGATTTTTAAAATTTAAGAATATGTCAAACAATGCATTGTACATTTTAAAATATATTTGATATTCAGATTTTTTTTTTTGTATAAATAACATTATAAACATAAATAACATATATATATTTAATCATTTTTTAAATAATATTAATCATTTTAAGTTATCATTTTATGCATAATGTGTAATGCGTTTGTAATATTTCAATAAGTAATAAAAATGTATTTCATGCAGAAATTTTAATGTTAATTTACAAGCATTTATCTTAAATTATAATAATATAATATTATTTCATAATATTTGTTTTTTTAAGTAGTATTTTACTATATTTTTGAGCACATAAATGTAGACTTGTTGAGCTAAAGATATTTCTTTCAAGAAAAAAAAGTCATAAGTAAAAAATAATTCAAAGTATAAAATAAAAGGGCATCACAATCCACTCCACTGATAAAGGGATACTTAAACAGCTCAAAAAAAAAAATAAAAACGATAGCATTGGAATCACTTTCAAAATGACCTTTTCCAGCATATTAATAAAAAAAACTTTGGATGCATTTACAATACATGGATTTAAGTGACTCAGTTCAGATTCTTTACTCCATTCTTTACACCATGTGGCACAGATCAGATATGCCCCATGTACGTGTAAGCAAGAAAAAATCCCATGGATATACATTTACTCAAATCAGATTAAGGCCTTGTTCATATGTGGAAATGTATCCAATATGAATCGGATCCGTGTCCGTGTGTCTGCAGAGTAAGCAGTTAGACTGGATTTTTACCTGTCAATGCGAGTAGTGCATTATTAAAAACCATAGGGAATGACGTCAAGTCTGATGCTTTTTAATTTCAGAACTTCAGCAGAGTCGCAAACCTTAAATCTTATACACGAGGACTAAAACAGCTATATTGTCATGTAGCACAAGTATTTAAGCATGATTATTGAGAGAGAGAGAGCGCAATATCCGGCATGTAAACAATATAAACTAATATAAAACTGTGGCATATATCACGTGCATAAATCACACCATGGAAATTACATTAAAATGCCTACTGGTTTAAAAAGGACTAGATTAGCTGTCAGTCAGCGCCTGCTATTTTTTTCAGTGTCATTGCGCCTTTGCCGTTGCTGTGTAAATGCAGACAATCAGCTATGAGTCACTTTTAAAAGCTGATGTAAGCTGGTCATCAAAAAATCGGATACAGGCAACAAATCGGAATTGACCATCAAGATTTGCAGTGTAAATGCACTGTTTGATAGCCAATCAGAATCCATCAGCATTTAAAGCGACTGATGTCAATTTTATATTTGTAGTTATCATTCTTAACATGAACAACCTAACTCACAATGAGTTGCATTTATCAGTATTTTCTAACAGATGAGTACAGGATTGAATTGTACTCTCTTTCAGTGCACAGCCATTTATCATCATTGACAATTTGATATTTCAATGATCTCACATCCTGTTAATGCTCAAATATGAAAGTGTTGTAGTTTCACAGGTTTGTCCAGATCTCCTTGGTAAAGTCTGCTGGATCTGTCATATCATCTGCTTTTTGTATCGAAAGTATGCGAAAGGTCAACAAGCAAGTAAATATTTTTGCCCTTTTATGCAATTATTTTATAGTTATTTTGTTACTTATATACAAGAGATCATATATTTAACCTCTATTTTCCAGTACTGCTTCTGTTGCAGAATAGGTTCAGGCTCTAGTGTTTTGAAACAAATTGCTTTGCTAAAAAAAGCTCCAGCATCGCCATTTTTACGTTAAGTAATGTGTGAAGCTGTTTTAGAGCGTTTTTCAGTATCACACCGTCATGAGTCAGTAGAGGAAATGATCTCAGTGTGTCTCGATACTGAATCTCTCTGGTTCCTCTTGGAAGAGCTAAATAAATTATGAACTCATTTTTCATGGGATTGATTTGTGTGTACTGTGTGTACAAAATAATGTGTATTAGGAACATCGTTACCCAAACAATGTGTTCTGTACTAGGGTTAAAGTCTTTGTAAAGAGGCTTTTAAACAAAAAAGAAATAAGATGTAATCATATTATATTTATTTATAGTAAACATTACAACCTTGAACAGTTTATAATATATATAATTTATTATTAGGCCAATTACAGGAGTCAGAAAATGTGAAAATCCATATTTATGTGAAATAAGCACATGCCTGCATAAAAAAAAAATCAGACACTAAATTAGTGTCAATTCCGGCACTAGGTTTCATTGAGAGTAGAGGAATCCCCATCCCTAATTCAGAGTATAATTAAGTTAATTAAATTAAACATTTGATATTTGATAGTGTGCATAGAGTTCAACACAGGATTGTTTCATCCTTTCCCACTGTTTGCGAAATTTTTCTAACAGCATGACCCAAAAAAGGTGCATACAATATATATATAGTTATTTTGTATTTTTAATGTTACATATCACAAAGAATTCAGGTGCAAAAACCTCTAAATGCTGTCTGAAATATTCTGCTAAAGTGGACATTTTTCTGTAGCTCATGTGTGTGTGTTCAGTAAATCCACTTTTATAGTAATTCTTTGCATTGCCTTTAAAGTGAAATAACTGAACACAAACATAGGATATTGAGAAAAATGCTCATTTTAGAACAACATTTCAGACGATACTTTGGCTGCATTTACACTGCACTGTTCAAGTGACTCAATTCCGTTTTTTTTCCTTTTTTTCCGTTTTTAAAGTTGAATATTAATACATTTACATTAATACATAGATTTTCTTTGTGCCACTCCTAGTAACTCTTCTTCTTTTTTTTAATTGGAAAGAGTTTATCTTTTAATGGTGGATTAGTGTTTGGTTGTAGCAGTTATAAAAAACAAGACGTTTATGACACGTCTGTTCAGCTAGATAAACTGTTTGGCCTTATGATGTCATTTGCCATATCGCATCAACAGCGACATGTGAGGCCTGCCTCTTGACTGTTATTTCAGTTAGTGAGTATACATAAAAAAGAATGTTTACATACCATAACACTATCTACTCAGATCTTGCATGGTAGTTGTTTTTCAGCAGGCAGAAGTGTTTGCTGTTCTCACTCTCTCACTTCCTCTTACCCACTCTCTATCTAACCTCACTGTTGTCTTTCTCAATGTGCTTCCCCTCAGTAAGCCCCACTAAAGAGATAAAGGTGGTGTCGGCGGTGCGGCGGAGCAGCATGAGCAGTAGCTGTGGTAGCAGCGGATACTACAGCAGCAGCCCCACACTCAGCAGCAGCCCGCCTGTTCTCTGCAACCCCAAATCAGGTAAGAGCACCGGCCACAAACACATGAACTCCCTGAAAGCACACACACTTTGCAGAGATGTCTTTTTTAAGTATGTGTTTACATCTGGAAGACATATTACCTCTATGCCACTAGGCATGTGCCGGTATCACATTTTCATGCTGCGATTAATTGATTGAGCTTTTATCACGGTATACGGTATTATCACGATATTGTAATTTTACCAGAGAAACTTCAGTTTCGTCAACTTAGTAACTTTAATAACTTTTTAATTAACTAAAAGTACTTCAAACATTTAAATACAAATAAATATAAATAAAACAATATAAAAGTAAACTTGAGCAATTATATCAAAGTGAATGCGCAAAGGGAAACCGTCTTTAATCAGCAATCGTGGAATGAACTGCCAACTATTCCAGCATGTTTTATGCAGCAGATGCCTTTCCAGCCACAACCCAATATTGGAAATCACCCATACACACTCATTCACACACACTCATACACTACAGTCAATTTAGCTTATTCAATACACTATTCACTCAGCCTATATTCAATAATAAACATAACAAAAACTGCCTGCTAATGCATGGGTAAATCTTCAAAGGGAACAGTGTTACATTTTAACCTTTCACCTCATCCTGCTTGCTGTTTCACTATCTAAACAATGAAAACATAATATAAGTCAAATTTGTTTCATTTTGATATTTGATTTACACTGTCTCTTTTGCAGAATATCAGTTTTAATAACCAATAATGGCCATTATAACAGTATAACGTACATTAAATTTAAACGATAAAGGTAAGCAATCATTCAATGTGCAGAATCAGTGTATGTGGTTACATAAATTAATATATTAGCTTATCTTTGCACTCAGCCAAAACAGTTAACTGAGAACAAGTGATTCAAAAGACATAAGAATTGTTAGATAGAGACAACAAGATGAATTCAATATCACGTTTAACAACTATAGTGAGATGAAATCATCCAGCAGATGAACTGTCTGACATGCACTATACTCTCATCTGGGGTTTATGCTTACCCGCTGAACTAGTGGCTGCAGCTCTGGGCAGAGAGAGTGTGGTCACGTGATTTGCGTTTTTAGCCGTGTACTAGAATGAACAGAGAACTTTTCAGAATCGCTAAATGAAACGCCGGTGTATTTCCCGTGATTTCTCTGCGCCTCCCTTGCGTTTCTTCTGTCTGACTCTCGACTATTTTGACAAATACACACAGACGACGCACGCTCACACGGAGTCCAAAATAGGAGTTTGTGATTGGGCCAGCCCAATGTCAATACCGAAAAGAGCCAATGGGCTGCACAGTGTCACATGGGCCGGCCCGGTCTGTCTGTCCGGGAAAAAAAGCATCTACTTTCAGAGAGTCACAGATCACAGCAGCGTCAATCAATAAGGCAGAAAAAAACGATAGGCTGCTAAGCCTTTTATGGGCCGATCAAATCATAAGACGATGATCAGCCCGGCCCAAAAAGTACGTCGGCCCACCGCGAAAGTGCCCGGTCTGCCAGATGGCAAGTCCGCCCCTGCGTGTGAGGATTATCGCGCGGTGGCAGCGGCGCCGCGCACACAGGGCTTCTACATGTGGGGATTGTTTACATCAGAGTGCGCATCAGTTCTGCGCAGCATATACGCAGTGTTTCTTCAAGCGGTTGATGGAAAATAAGCTAAGGCGCGTTCTAAGAATATAAATTCGGATCTATTATTTTTCACGGTATTTTGAAGTGCCCGCGATAACAATATCGTGCATATTCATTACCGTGATTTATCGCATTACCGAATACCGGCACAAGCCTATATGCCACATCCTCTGTTGGATGCATTTAAAATATACCTTTAAAGAGTTAGTTTACCCAAGAATGTAAATTCTGTTTTTAATTAGTCAGCCTCACATTGTTTCAATCCCTTTAGACGTTCGGAACTCAAATTAAGATATTTTAGATGAAATCCTGGAGCTCTCTCATCCTCCATAGACAGCAAAAGCAAAAACATTGTCAAAACATTCATTGTGACTTCCATGGTTCATAGGGAAAATGGCTTTGCTTACCTATATTGAATTTAAATGGCCTCTTCACCAGTAAAAAAACTTGTGTATGAGTGACACTGTGATGTGAGATACATATTTTACCATGCTGTCAGTCCATTTGATTCCTCTGTGCATACTTAAGAGGAACTTACTCTACTTACCCATATTTAAGAACAGTATGGAGGAAGACCAGTCAGCTGACAGGAAACAGGAAACGATATACAGAGATCAGAGATTTTCTTACAATAGGGAGATGACAATGACTTACCATTGGGAAAAATATAGCGCTAAATTGGTCACGTGAAGTATGTCATAGCCAATCATATAGTGGCTTTTGATGTTCCTTCCTGCATACTGCTATAAAGGCAGCATTAGCATTAGCTGTTATGCTTTTTAGGCTAATGATTCAGGCTTTCCTTCAATGGGCTTTGAGGCAGCATGGCTAACACAAGAGGGCTACTAACAGCTTCCAAATGTTTCTGTACTGTGGATTTTTTTTCTTTGTTAGTACATACCTTTTCACAATATTCTTGCAAGCATATGTATTCTATGTTTTGGATTGTTAATACACTCAGGAACTTTTACAGCACAGGTTGATTTTCTTTAGGGTATAGTGCATTGAACTGTATGTTTTCAACAGACTGAGCATCTTGCTTTATTGTGTTGTTTTAAACAGCAGTGAATGTTTGTGAATACACTTTTCCTAGCATAGTTACTTTTGTGTCGTTCTTTTAACACTTACAAACATCCCACACAACTAAATCTTACCGATTTTGAACGTTGTTATCTTCTGGTGAGGCTGAACGTTATATACAGTATAGATGTACTGTGCTTCACCATAATAAAGCCACAGAGGCATTATGAAAATAAATAAATCGTAATGTTTGATGACTGAACTAAAAAGTATTTATACTGAAACAGATTTAGTGTTGTGATTAATGAGCAGGCCCTGTCTAGGCTTAGGAAGGGCTTTCTTGAGGGCTAGGTGAGGGCTGCCCATGCAGGAACCAACATTTTGCCAGTGATCAAAGTCTCAAATAGATATATGCCGGTATTTAATAATCAAAAGTATTGTGATAATTATATTGCGTTGTATTTGCAGTGATTTATTTTGAATGTAGTTGCTAACGTTGTTACATTGTAAATACTGTCATTACATGTATTTACATTGTAGTTACATCCAAAATAATATTTATGAACGTACATTTTTTTGTATATTGCATGTACAGTAATTGGTTATCTATAGTTGTGTACGTAAATATTAAAATTACATTTTTTTGGGATGTAATTACTATGTGATAACGTTGTATTTACATTGTTATAACATTGTATTTACATTGTTATTACATTGTATTTACTTTGTTATTACATCACAATTACTACATTGACAACATTGTAATTACATTGTTTTAACGTTGTTATATGTAACTACAAACATTTATCTTGTATGTAATTGCTAAGTCGCGACATTGTAAATACTGTCAGTACAAGTATTTAAATTGTAGTTACATCCAAAATGTTTATAAACGTAAATAGTTCTTTGTAAATTGCATGTACAATATTTTTTCCTATATAGTTGTATACGTAAATATACACAGTACACATGTAATTGCAAACTTAATTACTATGTCATTACATTGTAATTACATTGCTATGGCCTTGTAATTACATCCAAGATAATATTTATATTCTAAAATGTTTCTTTGTATATTCCATGTATAGTGTTTGTGTATTTATATGTAAATATATGAAGTACATATGTGACTTTTTTGGATGTAATTACTATGTGATAACATTGTAATTATGTTGTCATAACATTGTAATTATATTGTTATAACATTGTTATCACTTCTTTTTTATAACAATGTAATTACATTGTTTTAGCATTGTAATATGTAATTACAAACATTTATCTTGGATGTAATTACTATGTTGTTACATTGTAAATACTGTCATTACATGTAATTACTTTGTAGTTACATCCAAAATAATATTTATAAACTAAAAATTTTCTTTGTATATTGCATGTGCAGTATTTGTTTATAGTTTATATTGTCTATAGTATAAGTGAATATACACAGTACACATGTAATTACAAACTTTTATCTTGTGTTCAGTTACTGTCGCTTCATTGTAGTTACTATGTCATTACATGTAATTACATTTTATTACACTGTAATTGCATCCAAGATAATATTTATAAACAAATTTTTATATTTCAAGTGCTGTATTTGTGTATTTATATGAAAATATACACAGTACATATGTAATTAAAAGCTTTTTATTTTGTTCTATTTTATCTGCCAAATAGAACCTTATAATTCCAAGTGGAAAATGACTTTTTAGAATCAGAAGGTTCTATCTGCATTTGCTCTGTTTTTTATAACCCTAAATTTGCAATTTTAAGAGAATTTTAATAATTTACATTTAAAGTTCCATTTACATTTAAGGTCTCTGTCATGTTAATCTGTGAAAGAGAACTGTTACGTGCATATTGTTTGTTATATGAAATGCATAAACTCAATATGCATAAAGCTCAATATCTCAAAATCATTTAGAACACAGACAGACCCCTAAAATTCTAAGGCTATGAAATATTAAGATACTAACTCCAATTAATCTGGCTTTTATCATAAAGTGAATTTATTGTAAAGTGTTACCTATTGTACTTATGTAATCATTTTAAATCTAAATGTGACTGAAACATTTCTCTACTTTATATATACTTCTGTATATGCCCTTATGCTAACCCTAAGTGGGTCCATTAAGAACCAGAACAGGCATGTTTGCAGAGCACACATTTTAAAGATGTTTATCAGCAGTTGTCCTCCAGACCAAACAGTCTATAAAATACATCTAGCAGATGTTCATGTGCTATCTGGACTCAATCACATATTTCAGTGTGTGTGTGTGTGTGTGTGTGTGTGTGTGTGTGTGTGTGTGTGTGTGTGTGTGTGTGCGTGTGTGTGTGTGTGTGTGTGTGTGTGTGTGTGTGTGTGTAATACAATAATATATAACAGCTTTGAATAAGCACATTGAATTTGTTTAGAGCTCTTGCTGCCTTTTCTAAAACTGTGAATAAATCAGCTTTAGCATAAGCAATAATATTCTTACTTGGTCTCAATTTAAAATGTTTTGTTTTTCCAAACTGTTCTACAAATGACAAAAGGGTTTTGTTTAAACCCCCACCCCCCACCAAAAATAAATAAATAAAATGAATAATTTCTCACCCTCATGTTGTTGCAAATCCCAGAAATCTTTATACATTTTCAGAACACAAATAAAACAAATTTTGTTCCCTCATCTTCCATAGATGGCAATGTTCTTGACGCATTAAAATTTAGTGGTTTAATCTGAATATAATTAAGCTTTAAGAATACTTTTCATTCATTCATTCATTCATTCATTCATTCATTCATTCATTCATTCATTTATTCATTCATTCATTTTCTTTTCGGCTTATTCTCTTTATTAATCAAGGGTTGCCACAGCGGAATGAACCGCTAACTTATCTAGCTTATGCTTTACGCAGTGGATGCCCTTCCAGCTGCAACCCATCACTGGGAAACACCCATACACTCTCATTCACACACATACACTACGGGCAATTTAGCTTACCCAATTCACCTGTACTACATGTCTTTGGACTTGTGGGGGAAACCGGAGCACCCTTATTCAACAGCTGTCCCAAAAGTTGGCCCATGGTAACCTTTGATTTGGCCCACCATCCCATCTGAGAAGAGAGGGAGAAGGTTGGGGCGAATGCCTTTAACAGAGTTCGTCATTTCTAATTGAACATAACCTTTTGTTTATTTCTTTCTGTCATTTATTGAGCTACATGAAAGCAAACTGAAATTAAATGTTTGAATTAAATGTTGAGCGTAAATCAGATTTTTAAGAATAGAAATGCTGTCACTCGAAGATAGAGGACAATGCACAAGACAACGATGAGCAAATCAATGGAAAAGTTCATTATAGAATGTAAAAATAAAAATTTATATATATATATATATATATATATATATATATATATATATATATATATATATATTTAATTATTAATACAATTAAAGTATTTTTTCTATGTATTTAAAAATCTTAATAAATTAGGAAATTACCATGTGAATACCATGGCAACTTTAATGTAAAAGTTTGGTATACTTACCTTCGGCCCACCACCCTCAATCAAGTTAGGGTTTTGGCCCTTCATAAAAAGTTTGGCCACTCCTGGTATAGGGCATGCATTCATATCCTGTGCTTGGTCACACCTCTGATGTATTACTGCAGATGCGAATGTGCTTTGTTTTAAACAGAGGAAGTCATGCATGGGCACTGCACAGTGCTCATGAACGTGTGGCTATATACTAACACTGAGGAAAAGAAACTGTTAAATAAAGCCTTTATTTTGATTTTATGTGTGCACAAAAGCACACTCTTAGCTTGAAATTATTCATGTGGAATCACTGAATGCATATGGTTTGTTTTGCGAATCTTTGGCATTTTTTTTCTATATTTTGGACTTGGAGATCTTTCTGTCTATGGAGAATGGGTTCTCAGATTTCAGCTGAAGTTTCTTTACTTATTCCAGAGATGAATAAAGGTCTCAGTGGTTTGAAACAACATGAGGGTGAGTAATTAATAACAATTGAAGTTTTTGGGTGAACTACTGTAACACTTTAACAAAGAAACCCAAACATATATGCTAATTTGAATATCTGAACATAAATAAGTACACTGATTATTTTTAAATAAGCAAAATAAACTGGCTTTGATTTATTTTTATACAGTTTTTATCTTAACCTTCATTAGCATTAGTTTACTTTGTTAGCATTAGATTTAGCTCTTATTTTAGCCATTTTGTCTTTGTTTTTATGGTTGTATAACATGGCCTTATTTTAAATGGAGCCTCAAATAACTGATGACCTAATTATATTCAAGGATGCCAAACATAAATTAATTAGTATATGTCAGCATAAAAAAAAAAAACATTATTTTAGGCAAATCAGGTTCATTTTAAAATCTTGTTGTCTTCAAGTCCTTAAATCTTTAGGTTTATAAAGGCTAGCGTTAGCACATATTTTTTACACCATCTCTCCTCTGCTTTCACAATTAACATGGCCTTTAAAATGCTTTATAGCTCCAAAATGCACCACAGACAACTTACTGGCAGGCCCCAATTATATTTGTTACCATGGCTGTTACCTTCACATTAACATTAGCATAGCTTGTTAATGCTACCTTTATCCCTTTTTTATACATTTGTTTAAGGTTAAATAACATGACGTCATTTTAGTATTTCCATAATTCTTTTTTTCCCCAAGCAGAAGACATCTAACTGCTCAAAGTCCGCAGACTTTGTGTATTTCAATATAAAAAATTACACTCATAACCTTTAAGTAAGCACGTAGGGTCAGTTTTAGTTGCTCATAGTCATTTTAGCTCCAAAACTGCATGTTTCTTAGGCTTATGCAGTTGCTAATATCCTGCTCATAGACATATTTGTGAACACTAACATAAAACATACAGTAACACACATATAAGCAAATCAGGTCCATTTTGATTTGTTATCGTCTTTAAGCTTCTAAATCTTAAAAGTAACATCAACATACCTTGCTAGCATTAGCTTTATAACGTATTTTTACTTCATTTCTGCTTTGTTTTTGTTAGTTAAATAATATGGTCTCAGTTTAAAATGTCTTTCTCAAGCCGCAGACTACTCACTGAGATTCCCTAAATCATACCCTGTTCTTTGCATCTCTTTGGCTTTCACAATGATGAATTACTAAGGAGATCTTCCTCCCAGTTTTGTTTGTGGTGTGTTATGTTCCTTTAGCAGAACATGCTGTGTAGAGAGACACAGTAGATGTCTTCTATATTTCATAAGAGCTGTGAGTGGGTCAGAGGGTTTGTGTGTTTGTGTGCTTTCGGGCTATAAAGCCACATCAGCCAGTTCCACCCCTGTTCCGTTTGGCCTTCCTTCACTATAATTGTGCTTGTTGACAGTAACTCTAAGAGGCATCGGCCATGTAGTTCCCATGAATTTCTTCACCCTTCTGACAGGGCTTCTCCATATTAACTTGCACTAACAGAATGAGTTAATATAGTATTTTTCAAAATAATAGTTCACTAGGGATGGAACTATTCACCTGACTCACGATTCAATACGATTCACGATGCTATAATTCACGATTTAGTCATGATTTAAAAAAAAAAAATTTTTAAAACAAGTTTTAGGTGGAGAGCCCTTTGTTTTTTCTTAAATGCTGCACATTTTTTGCAAAATATAATATAGTTTCTGTCATAACTAAATTGCTAACAACAATACAAACTAAAGACTCATTAAGACTCATACTGTGACTGCTTAATACGATCCAACCACATTTGTTAATTGGGAAGATGGAACAGCTGAACATAAACCCATGCATATGCAAATGGTATCTCTCATTTTTAACAAACAGAACTCAGGTTGTAAAGGTTAAAAATATCTGTTCAGATGAAAAGAGCAGTAGTACTGGGGTTCCACAAGGCTGTGTCAGTTCACCCATTCTTTTTACACTTTTTACAAATGGATGTTCAAGTAAGCATTCACAGAATTTTATTTTTAAATATTCCGATGACACAGCCATACTAAGTTTACTGTATGAGAATGATGATATTGGTGTTATCTTCGTTGAGTGGTGTGATAGAAATAAGCTAAAAATAAATACTAAGAAAACAGAAGAGATGGTATTTGACCCAAAATGTATAGGTGACCATCGTCAAGTGGTTGTACATGACCATCCTATTATTCAGTCAGAAACTTATAAGTAATTGGGCATTTACATCGACAGTTCTTTCACATGGAAAACACACATTGAGTGGGTTTGTTCTCGTTTACACCAGACCAGAGATTGTATTTTTTGCGGAGGTTGCGTCTTTTTGGAGTTAACAAGAAACTCATGATGTTGTTTTATAAAGCAGTTCTTGAAAGCATTGTCAGGTATGGTATCACAGTGTGGTTTGGCAACCTATCTGTTCAGTGTAAATCTAAATTGATGCATCTCTTAAAGACAGCTTGGAAAATTGTTGGGCATGATGAATATTTGAATCCTCGAGTTTTATATGAGAATTGTGTCCTCAATCAGGTGGAAAGGATTGTAAACGATCCAACTCATTTTTTGTTTCCTCATTACGAACTGCTTCCCTCTGGTAGTAGATATAGAGTCCCAAAGTGTAGGTTAAACCGTTATAAGAAATCCTTTGTACCTGTATCAGTGGGTTTATTTAATAAGAGTCTATCTTAATTACCATTATTTTGTAACTGTTGTATTTTGTATTGTTTTTATTGCTTGTTTTAAGTGAATGTCTGCAGCAATATGGCGATGCCCATAACAAATTTCCTGTCAAGGACAATAAAGTTTTACTACTACTACTACTACTACTACTACTACTACTACTACTACTACTACTAAACAAACTAAAACTGTGACTGCTGGGATTTTACATTTTTAAAAGAAATATCAGCATATCTATGTTTTCCGGTATAAACTGAGCACATTTACAATGTCCTCTGCTGATGAGAAAATTCTTTCACAGGGGACTGAGATGGCTGGTGTGGAGAGGAAAGCCTTTCCTAAGTAAGAGAGTAGTGTGTACAGAGGTGGTCAATAGGTCTTCTGTTCAATGGGACTGGTTACTGGCATAAAATACTGATTATAAAATTACTAATTATAAAGTAGAATAGAGACAGGAGTTAAACATGATTATGAAGGTGAATAATTAATATTATTAATATATTAAAATTCAATAATAATAATAATAAAAAAATATTAAAATATGTATAAACTAATTTGGAAAGCAGAGGGTAAAAATAATCTAATACCGGCTTCTGTAACAGAACAACTTTCTCTTTTAGTGTAAAAAAAACATCACCACATTTTCGCTATGAAAACACTGATGCACCGTATGATCTCCATAGCACTCGTTGAAGCAAGCGGAGCTGCAAATCATCCGCTCCACGTGGTTTGGATTATTAATATTTTTTTGCATATAGACATCTGTGACAGTAGTTTTTCACTGTGCTGAAGGTTTATGATCATCATATTCGTTGTTCTGTTAGTTTAAGTAAAGGTCTTTTTGCGGTATTTGCACACAGTTTGTGTTTGTCTGACGCACTTCACCGCTGTCATTTTACTCTGCTGCTCCACCGCTGATGTGCAGATAAAGCGAGATTGCGCCTGTAAACACAGCATCCCCTCTGTTACCCCTATAGTTCACACAGAACATAACTAGTTGAGGACAAAACTAAAGCTCATATACTTCAGTTTCGATGCAAACGTTTATGTGCACAGTTCAATACCTACTGTAGTAATATATTTAATAGTGTTGCATACACAGAGGTCATCACTGAAATGTTTCATCCTTGTCAGTGTTTACAATATTTCACTAACAGCAGGGGCAATTAAAAAGTTGCATGCATTGATATCAAATCTAAAAAATTTTCTACATAGAATATCTTATCATGCAGAAACAAACACTTGCAATCCATGCTTCTTATATTTTGAAGCATCCGTCTTTGGAATGCAAAATTGAATCTGTGTTTTTGGGTTTTGTCTTACTGGATATTTTTTAAGAGAGCATTTAGATATATAAGTTTAAGTTATGTGATTGTAAAAGCAAAAAGGAGTGTTGCACAGTAAATTGTTGAGGCTGACAATGCTGAACAATGCTGTAATCAAAGGTAACAGAAATTCTGCTAGTATTATTTTCTTCATGTTTAGATCTTGTAATACTTTAAGATAGAGTTCTAGTGTTTTTGTAGCGTGCATTTGCCTAATCAATCTATACTTATGTCACTGATAGTTTCTATTGTACTATTAGACCAGGGATGGGCAAACTTGATCCTCGAGGGCCGGTGTCTCTGCAGAGTTTTGCTCCAACACTAACCAAACACACCTGAACACACTAATCAGTGTCGTCAAGATAACTAGAAAGCTACAAGCAGGTGTGTTTGATTAGGATTGGAGCAAAACTAAGGACACCGGGCCTCCAGGATCAAGTTTGCCCAACCCTGGGTTAGACTGTACAGTACTTTGAAATAGGAGTTAATTTAGTTTCTATAACACATTTCAATAAATTGGTGGCTAATTCTTATTTTTAGGGATCCTATATATATGATATACCAATAACACACATACGTTTTGGTTCACAATATCATAGGTCTCAAACTTGACTCCTGGAGGGCCGCAGCTCTGCACAGTTTTGCTCTAATCCTAATCAAACACAGCTGATCCAACTAATCAAGTTATTCAAGACTACTAGAGACTATTAAGCAGTGTGAGTTGGAGGTGGTTGGAGCTAAACTGTGCAGAGCTGTGCCCCTCCAAGAATTGAGTTTGAGACCATTGTGGGAGCAATGTACGGTTCAATGTGGAAGCAATGTACTCCAAAATGTGGAAGCAATGTACGGTTCAGTTAGGTTTGGTTCCTTGCTGTACTTTGAGAGTATTGTGGTTGGTTTTTTGGATTTGGTTCGAATATCATTACACTTCTAAATCTCATGAATTCAAACTATTTCGTTCATACAAAAATATAGACCTATATAGCCAAAAATCTATATTTTTACCAATAGCCATCAGATTGTGAGAGTTTTTCTTAAGAATGTATAAAGGTGCCATAAAATGAAAAGTTGGATAGGCATAGCTGAATAATTTGAGTTCAGTACAAGGAAATAATACACTGTCAGTCTCCAACACCATTGTTTCCTCATTCTCATATAAACCCTGTGTGTAAATATCTGTGAAAACAGGAAGAAAACACTGACTCTGATGATTCACTGAGAACACACAATTCAGGACAGACAGATTCTAAATGAATTCAGCGCTCCCCAGTGAGGAATATGGTCTGGTTAAATGTATCGTTTGTTAGTTTAATATTGTGTAAAATTATATTGTATTATATTATATTGTATATTGTTCAAATGTGCAGCGTTTGTTTGTAAGAAGGCAACAAACACATACAGGCTGCAAAAAATTTGTGTTTAATGCGCTCTCAGAAATAAAGGTACAGGAGTTATCAATGGGGCAGTAATTTTTTCAAAAGATACATATTTGTACCCAAAGAGTCCACAGTGGTACCTAAAAGGTGCATATTAGTACCCAAATGTACCTAAAAAGTACCTTTGAGGTACCATTATGGACTCATCTGTTACAAATATGTACCTTTTGAAAAGGTACTGCCCCAGTGACAGCTCCTGTACCTCCTGTACCTGTACCACTCTTTAAATCATTATTTATATCACTCTTACTGTGATTTGACTGCAGTGAAAGGATGCCAATAAACTCAAAAAATGCATCTGTTTAGGCAGAGGCTGATATCAATTCCTGCCTGTGTTTTTATATACATTAAAACCACAAAATAGAACTCTAAATATATCTCTATCAGATTTATTTTTGTTAAGTAGAATCATAAGGGAAGTGAGTGTGACGTGGCAGAGCCCATACTGATTTATTTTAAACATTAGACACACACATACCTTCTTTAAAGCAACATAAATGTCCTCTGGCACTGGAGCATTTGAATGCCCTGTCAGTCCACTAATGATCAGCAGAAATAGAACAGACGTGGCTTTCAAGTGCTCCAGTGTCTGTGTGAGAGCTGTTGTAAAACATGAAGACCTAACTACTGCATGGATTTTACAGCTTGACTGAATAATTCAAAAGCAGTGTCTTCTCATAGGATAAGAAATTCCGTCTCGTGAATGATAATTGGAAATCGACGTATCATCTTTGAACTCACAGTCGTGTGCATTGTCACCAAAAGTGACGCTGCCTTACATAGTTTTTAAATCTGGAAGATGAAATTACTGGAAAAAAGATTAAAATTAAGGCTGCACGGTGGCGCAGTGGGTAGCACGATCACCTCACAGCTGGTTCGAGCTTTGGTTAGGTCAGTTGGCATTTCTGTGTGGAGTTTGCATGTTCTCCCCGTGTTGGCGTGGGTTTCAATTGTAGACTAATATCAAGGGGGATGGTACAGGGGGTGGTGGGATTGGGTGGTGTCCTGTAGCTACACACACACACACACAATGATAAAAAAATAGGTCTAAATACATTTTTAATTTGAGAAAGTGCTTTTTAAAATAACAATCAACCATTAACAATCTTAAGCATTTCATTTTTAAGAAAATCCTGAAATCAATATGGACAATTAATTAATTAATTGACAATGTAAGACTTTGACTACCAGTCACTGATTGATTGACTAAATTAAAATTAAAATCTTTATTTACCTAATGTGACCCAACTACATTAGCTTTTTTATATAAACTGATATCAGGAAGAATATCTTACTATCAGAATAAATCAAAAAAATTCCTCTTGACACAACAAAGATGGCAAAGAAATTAAGCATTTAGATAAATTTACTGTTTATTTATAAATTGACTGTTTAACAAGGCGTAGGAGGTGGCATGAATGCAATAAAATTATTCACAAAAATGTCATGAGATTTGAAACTAAAACCGCCAGTAGGTGGAGTCAAGTCTCTGTCTTTGTCACTGAATGATTCATTTAATTGAGTTGTTCGAACAGCTGATTCATTCACAAATGTCTTTCTGAATGGATGACTGAATCATTGTCTCATATCAAAGCTCAAGATTCATTCATAAACAAAACATGGTCTGGAGATGTAAGGCAGCTGAGCTGTTAGGAAGCATTTTCAAGAAAACGGAGCAACATTTGGATAGCAGTAGTTGTAAAAATGCACATCATTTGCGTTCTGATTTTAGGGGTAATAATAACGGTTCATTTTAGAAACAGGAAACCTAGAATCTGCTTAAACTTAGATATTAACCGCGAATCTTGGCTCACTAAAGTAAATGTTAGCAAGCCCTGTTAATTTATGTATTTTATGCCATGTGTTTTACAGTGAGTATAGAACAGCTTAAATTACACTCGTGTCAAGCCACCTAAACTGTTCTGAAATGCAGTTATGCACGGCAGGTACAGCATACATATTAAATATTAAACTATTAAATATCATACCTTCTGCTCTCTTCTTTTTGAAGAATGCAAAAAGTTGCGTCTGAACTGCTCACTTGGACATTTTGAAAATTGGATGTTTTGGAAGATGCCAGCGACCACAATTACACCCCCCCCCCCCACACACACACATCCAACCCTTCAATTCGCGCACGGCCTATACAACATACCTACTATGTAGATAGAGGAGATCAATTTAACAATTTAAATCATATTATTGAAATATATTTCTAAATATTTTTTTATTGGCATCGTTATTTCCATGAAGAAACTTTTACATCTACAGAATCTTTCCAGTTTACAAAAGTCTTTAATAGTGGAAACTGTTTCAAATACTCTTTAAAACTATAAAAATGTCTCTTTTAAGAATTTTCACTGAAAGCATTTTTGGGGAACAAAAACATAGTTCTTCTAACATTGCTGCGAAAACCATCTTTTTGAGCCTATACATTTAATAGTCTTTCAGATACGACATTAAACCAAGGTCCTGACTCTCTGTGGTCAATAAAAGTCTCAGGATGTCCTTAAAAAAAGAGTAGGGGTTTAACACCAGCATTCTGGACAAATTAACCCACTGGCCACCCAGCCATCCCCATATCATAATTGGCTTCATCACTCTGTCTCCTCTCCACCAATCAGCTGGTGTGTGGTGTGTGGTCTGGCACAATATGGCTACCATTGCATCATCCAGGTGGATGCTGCACACTGGTGGTGGATGAGGAGATTCCCCCAATATGTAAAGCTTTTTAAGTGTCTAGAAAACTGCTATATAAATGTAAGGAGTTATTATTATTATTATTATTATTAGTAGTAGTAGTAGTAGTAGTAGTAGTAGTAGTAGTAATAGTATTAGTCTATCCCAGATGACAATATTCCTTTTATTAAAAATTACACACAAAACATTTTTCTTCAGTTTATCATATGAATTTAGAAGACTTCAAAGTAAATGTAAAGCTCAATGCATTCTGTATATAGTCATCTATTCAGCTCTATCTCCCTTCTCAGTGTCTTTGTGTGGATTAGCAAACTCTTTGACCCATAAAACTCTCAGGCTAAGAATTCGGAATAGTAGCAGCACATGCATAGTGTGTGAGAGACTGTCTGACAAGAACACTTAGTCCCCTTCAGGAAAGGCGAGGAGCACAGCCAGCAGGCAGAGAGACAGAGGAACATTTTATACACACTCCTCATCCTCCTCCACCACCACCAAATGAGAACATCAGCCTCTGTTGTAATCTAGTGCGAGCCTGAAGCACGAAAACTTCCACACCTACCACATGACTCAGCTTTCGCTTCACCACAGCATGGCAAGGCCCACTGTAAATACCAGATTTTTTAAATTTTTTTTATGTCTGTCAACAGAGCTTTTAACATTAGAATATGTTGTGCAGTTGGGATTTTGTGAGGGAAATAGGCTGCTTTTCTTGACGTGTTTGTTTTATTGTGTGTGTTTTGATATAAAACACCTGAGACAAACATGCTTTGGGTTTGGCAGTGCTGTGGCTTGCCTCTGATTGGTCTGTTTGCTCATCCAATCCTGAGATTTCTGAGCTCGCCTCCCAAAATATATGACCAAAAAATGAACTGAGTGAGAGGGAATGTGAGAGAGGCCTGATGCATCTGTTAGTCCATTTATTCAGCCTGTCCTGTTTTCTCTCACACTACCAAAGAATGCAGTGTGCGTGTGTGTGTATGTGAAAGATTTCAGGCACGTTTAGAAGAATAATTGGCAAAGCTCTTCTAGTTGAGAAAATATATGGCCACGTGCTCCCTTTATGCACCCTATATAAACCCATAAAATCACATGCGCCTCACATGTGGATCATGTGAGCTTTACGTGCTAAAATCACCTGTGAAAAAACATGTTTGTTTGGAACATATGTAGAAAGATAGCCAGCCAAGTGATTAAAAAACAAACTCTTATTTTGTGGAAAACACAGTGTTAAATGAAATAGAACAGCTTAGGAAACCCTTAGAAAGATTACTACTACTATAGGTGTTATTGTTCACACATCGCAAAGCCGCGGTTTGGTTCATAGTAATAGACTCATGGTATGGTTTGGTTCAGTGGGTTTCTCTTTGCTTTGGGAGCCGGGGTTGTGTGGCACAAGCAATGTTAAGGCTGGGACACACCATGCAGATGCCAAAGAACTAGCTCAGACAGAAACTGACTGTGTTGTAACCTTGTGTCTGGTCTCGTCTAGAACAAAAAGCTGCACATGAACACGCTGAACAGTCAACAGCTGACTAAAATGAGAGTACGTGTTCTGTGTCTGCATGGGAAGATGTCTTTCCACACCCGAAGGGGGCTGTAGTCTGTTTTCTTATTCCACAAAGGCAAACCTGAACTTGAGATACACACTTATAAACTGTAAGCAAAGCAGCATTTAGTGCTATTTTCACAGTAATTTCACAGTACTTGTCACTTAGCACAGAGGGATTCACTTTAGTGATGGCCGATCGTGAAGGAATTGTTCTGTTTAACCAAATCTTCTAAGTGAATCAGTCGAACCAGTTCACTAAATCAAACTGACCCGCTCATGAAAAATACACACTTAGGCCCTGTTTACACTAATACTTCTTAGTTTTAAAATGGCATTTTAGAACGAAAACGATCTAGCATTTCTGAAAAGCCTCCTTCCACACTATAAAGCTGAAAACGCACATCAGGTGACCACACACACATACACACACACATACACACATACACACACACTCTGTCATGCACTACAGTGTAGGCTATGGGGGCTTATACCTTAAACATAGCAATAATAAACGGAATCATTTTATTAGCCTCATACACTGGATTTACATTTATCTACATGTTTTCGGTCCATACTTGCATACATATCCACATAAATGTGTGTGCTGTTTGGTTATTAATAGATAAAGTCCATTAATCATAATGTAATTGTTTGTATTTACGAGAATACTGACAAGGTGCTGTTTCTGCATATAAGCTTGAATTTAAATGCAGCAGGAATTAACTCACTTCAGTTGTCATAGGCTCAATGATGAATTAGGTTTTTATTATTTTTTTCCTTGGTCACTACTTTGCCTGAGGAGAATTACTGTAGTGCTATGGCTTAGGAAATTCTGCCTATCAGTGCCAAGTCATGTACTCTTTTACATTTTTAATTCCTTTACAAAAACAGCTTCTCTTTCTTTGCTGCTTTGTTGTATATAAGCAATCTTAGCAGTAATATCTATATTCATTGCATTATTTATATATAGAATAACTTTAGGCGAATGGAAGGCAGGTGGAAATAGCATAAAGTAGAACATAAAATACAGCGGCCGGCTCAAGAGTGTGAGAGAGAAATCATACTTCTATACTTCTATAGCAAAACAAGAAAATCACCATCCGTTCACCAAATCATCATTGGACGTGTCAATCAAACATCAATTTAAAGAAATATTAGCGTGAACTATTTTAAATGGAACTTGATTATATTACAAATTTATTTGAGTCAACCCTCAGTCCATGAGAGGACCAAAACCATTAACATATGGTCTCGAAAACGAGTTTGAGTCTTGAGTCCTTCAGCACTGAATCAGGAGCTAGTCAATAACTGCAGTTGGATTCTAGATTGTGATTAAATGGTTTAGGTCTCACTTATTTCATTAGTAATGAAGAGTTCAGGTTGATTAGAACCTCTTTTGTACTGATTATGTCCATCACAGCGATGTCACAACCTCATTAATTCATTAAACCCAAACCTACAGTGCTCATTACCGCTTGATTACAGCTTGACATCTTTTTAAATGAGGGATATTATGTATTGCATAATGTGTGGAGTAAATGATAAATCAGACCGTGTTATTTTCAGTAAATGGACACAGCTGATTCTTTTGTACCATGTGCTAAATAAACACATGATGTTATACTATCATGAAAACTGACCTCGCATTCATAAACACTGTGCGTTTTTGTTCCAGTGCTGAAGAGACAAGTGAGTCCAGAGGAACTTCAGACTCCTGGTGGACCTTACATAAAGAAGACATTCACAGTAAGTCATTCACTCACACTGCTGCCAAATGTGCACAGACTCCAAGCTCTAATTGCATAATTTACTATGTTTGGTTCCGAGAATCAATTTACAGGCAGGAAAAAGTTCAGAAATAAAAATAGCGACAGGAAGTTGTTTCTCAGATGCATTCAAAGCCTCAGATGGATCAACAGGAAAAGCCAGACGCAAATCAGGATTGCATGAACTCTGATACTTGTCTTCAGCTTTCATGTATATTATTTAAGATAAGAGTTAAACAAGAATTAATTGTGTCCACTATGTTTTACTTTTTTGTTATTTGTCTGTGTTGTTTATATATACATTTTAATAATATATAAATTGATATATAAAGTCATACCCAGAAAATTATGATGAATGTAACTCTGCTTAAATTGCTCCATTGCACCAACTGTACCATCACTGCGATACTGGCAACCTGATGCATTTTTTTCTCAGAATCAGAAATCATAGGCTCGGTAATCAGTGTAGGTTGAGTAATTTCATTTCTATGACATAGACTAGATTAATTTCATGCCCTTTAAATTGAAATAACTAAAGATAAACATAGAAAGCGAAGAAACATTCTTATTTTAGTAGAAACTTTCAGAAGATGTAAAAGCAGTTAATTTAAAGGGTCATGAAACCCCCCTCTTTCAGTTCAAGTCTACCTCAGAATTTTTTTAAACAATGCTCCGGGATGGGTGTGGAACGCTGTGAGCAGAGGGAGGAGTGGGCGTGGCTAGCAGACCAGGGGAAAAAGAGGGGCTTTTTTTACCAGTTGGCTCACCAGCTCAAGATAAAAAAAAAATCTGATACAAGATGTGAGGAGTAATACAGTTACATGTACAATAGGCTGTTTGTAATTTCATATAATAAATAACCACAATTTTTTATATCATTATAAAGATAAATGAGGAGGACTTCTCTCTTTATTTCAAACATGTGCGAACATGGCAGCACGGATATAGGCGATGTGTCTGAATGGTAACGAATTCAAAAGACAAAGTCCGCCATTCTTCAATTATCGTACAGCTCTCCCGACAAAAATGCTTGCTGCACACAACCAGGTTGGCTGTATTGGTGGCTCGGACAGCATAGCGGGGAAAGCCATGGAACAAACTCTGTGGATCATGGAAACAAAACACATACGACCCTTCCCGAATGGCTAAATACTGCATGTTGTGCACTGTCTCACAGCTTGGCAGGCTTGTGGTCTGTCCATATTAGTCTATCATCAGAAAGCACATGCAGTCATGAAGAATTAAGAAGCAGGGTCTTCTCATAGGATAAGAAAACTCAGCTATGAATAATAATAAGAAACCGACACATTTCCAATTTAACAAACAAGTAAATTCAGTTGTTAAATCCATTCTTTTCTTTCTTTTATTGACCTTGAGAAGGTGATCCATGCTTTTATTTTGGGAAGACTTGACTATTGCAGCTCTCTATATGTAGGTATTAGTCAAAATGCCCTGAATAGATTGCAAATAGTACAAAATGCGGCTGTGAGACTTCTGACAGGGACTCGCAAGTTATGAGCACATATCCCCAGTTGTTTCCTCTCTGGGCTGGCTGCCTGTTAGGTCACAGATTGATTTTAAACTATTAATTTTTGTTTTTAAATCCTTAAATGATCTGGCACTACCTTACTTATCAGACCTCCTACATGTATAAAATCATGGTAGGTCACTAAGGTCTTCTGATCAGTTTATTTTTTCGGTACCAAGGTCCCGGTGTAAGCAAAGTGGGGATCGGGCTTTTGCTGTTATCGCCCCAAAACTCTGGAATGGGCTTCCACCCCACATCAGACACCCTCCAACTCTATCTGTTTTTAAAAAGCTTCTGAAACTCCATCTTTGTTCTTTATCATTTGAGCCTTTTTAATTGTTGAGGGGTTTGCCTTATGTTTTAATTGTCATGTATGTGATGTAGGTTTTATTTTAATTAGTATTGATTGTGTTCAGTACTTTGGGCAACATTGTGTTGTAAATAAACAAACTAACTAACTAACTAACTAGGGGATGCAGTGGTGCAGTAGGTAGTGCTGTTGCCTCACAGCAAGAAGGTCACTGATTTGAGCCTCGGCTGGGTTGAGTTGGTGTTTCTGTGTGGAGTTTGCATGTTCTCCCTGCGTTTGCGTGGGTTTCCTTCGGGTGCTCCGGTTTCCCCCACAGTCCAAAGACATGCAGTACAGGTGAATTGGGTAGGCTAAATTGTCCGTAGTGTATGTGTGTGAATGTGTGTTTGGATGTTTCCCAGAGATGGGTTGCAGCTGTAAGGACATCCGCTGCGTAAAACATGCTGGACAAGTTGGCGGTTCATTCCGCTGTGGCGACCCCAGATTAATAAAGGGACTAAGTCGACAAGAAAATGAATGAATGAATGACTAACTAAAGTCATCACTCCACTAGCAGATGCCCGCTACATCACCGATTTTGATCCCTCCCCAAAAATATTTTAAACCTGGAAGATGAAATTATCTGACAAAAGCTCAAAATTATCAATTTTCTTTTCTCAATTAAAGCTCACAGGTGCTAACGTTGTCTTAACTGATGCTCAACACAAATCTGTTAACATCTCAAAAAAGTACCCCAGGGTGTCTTGAACTTTTAAAGATCACAGTGCAACCTTTCAAAACTCCTAGGTTTCTCCTTAGGTTTTTTTGATGATTCTGTATTCTCATAGAAGTTATTTGAAACTTTATAGATTTTAAATGCATTTCATTTGATATCTATGTATTTAAAATCATTTTGTAAATTCAGTGTGATTCAGACACTAATAAATGACATTGCACAATTGCATGTTTTTGTATGTACATTCATTACATTAAAATAAAGTAAATAAATAATAATAATTAATAAGATTCAAGAATTCACATGGTGGGAATATGGACACAGTGGGACTGATAAAATTAATTTAAAAGCATTTCAATAACTAAATATGCTTGGATGTATGCGTGTGCAGATTGTGGGAGATGCAGTGGGCTGGGGCTTTGTGGTGAGGGGAAGTAAACCCTGTCACATTCAGGCCGTGGACCCTGGTGGACCTGCAGCAGCAGCGGGAATGAAGGTACAGTACAACACTCGTCATGAATTAAGACTTTTTTTAAAGTGGGAAAATATCATGACCACATTCTGATGTATTTGAAGCCAGAACTATTTAATTGAGAGTGTTATGCTCAACATCCAACATAAATCTTATACAGTGATGGGTAAGTTACTAAAAAAAAAAAATGGCTGATTACTAACTACTGTAATGTGAAGTGATACTGACAACAGAAGTGCGGATCCAAATGCAGGTCTATGTAGCAGAATGGTCAGACAAGCAACCGTCAACACAGGAGCAAACTGATGTATACTGGCAATCCAGAATCGTAGTCAACAAGCAGACAGATGGTCAAAGGCAGGAAGCAGACATGAATGAACAAGCAAAGCTTGGTAAAAGGCAAGACTAAGCAAGGGAAGGGAAGGGAACCACATCATTATGTTCACTTTAACAATTCAACAAGACTCAACAACAATGTGTGTTTGCGCTGTTTTTATAGTCCATGTAATCAGTCTATGACAATCCTCCGGCTGTGTGTATGCAATCAGTTATGATCAGGAACCGGTTGTGTGTGTGGTGCATGACTGGATCTTGTAGTCCATAAATGGCAGATTTGTAGTTCTCCTGCGATCTGCATGGGCTAGATCGCTGGTGACTGTGACAATTACATCCTTAAAATTGTTTTTAAATTAATTTTTCAAATTTCCCTCAGGAAATCTATCTCATGAACACCATATGATAGTTATTGTGAAACAAACATCACTACTTTTTATACACATATACACTTATTTATTTAACAACATACTGTACTTTACATGCCAATTTGCACATAACAGCTGCACATAAAACGTTATATATAGTAATGTACCTGATATTTGCATTCACTACTTACTTCTGTTTTTAAACATACTTAATATCTGTGTTTGTCCTCTCTGTAATTCTGTTGCACTGTACACTCTCAGAAATTAAGGTACAGGAGCTGTCACTGAGGAACTACCCTTTTAAAGGATACATATTTGTATCCAAATAGTCCACAGTGGTACCTAAAAGGTGCATATTAGTACCCAAATGTACCTAATAAGTACCTTTGAGGTACCATTATGGACCATTCAGGTACAAATATGTACCTTTTGAAAAGGTACTGCCCCAGTGACAGCTCCTGCACCTTTATTTCTCAGAGTGTAGAAGCTCAGTCAGGTAAACATATGTGTGAATATACCTGGCAATAAAGCTCTTTCTGATTCTGATTCTGAAAACAGACAATATAAAAGTCAAAAAGGGCCTTTTATATAAAAAATGTAATACAAAAGTTGAAAAGTTGAACATCATATAAATCAAAACACAAAATATTTCAAGGTAGTGACACCATATTTCGTAATTATCATACATTATCATTCATTTCTTACTCAATTGGTTGTTATGCATGTTCAGTCAGCTTGATAAATGTAACTTTCTTTCAATGAAAAATATAACTATTCTCAAAATAAATTTGTATAACAAAAAGATCAGTTACTCTGCTTTACTGAATTGATTTATACAGAGCGGTTGAATTTATGTACAGTATTTACGACAAGTACATTATAAGTAACATTTAAGATTGTCTGAACATTTTTGGTGTCAAAAAATGGTCATTTGTTCAGAAATCTCAAAAAAGCTCTGAAATTTCCTCTTAACGATTATGTAAACACTGAACCGACTGAAATTTCAGTAATATGACTATCCCTTTAGAGGCTAACAGTTTGTCAAGAGATAGTGCTAAGGGTCAAGATTTGCCATAAAATATTGCTTTACCATCAAATGTTGTTGATGTTAGATTATGATCTATGAGATACAGGTAGATAAATGATAGAGATTATAAACACCAACCCACCCACAATCATTCAGCTTTGACCTATGTTCTCAATTCAACTCAAAATTGAGTCTGTTGGTCTCATTCATTCATTCACTCACTCAGATCCAGGCTAAATTCTCACTCACACCACGAACAATATCCATAAAGATATTATAAACACATACACATCCACACGAACACACTGCTATTATACAATGTCAACCACTTTAAAGCATCATGGCTATCAATGTTCTTAGCCTTCATTAGCTGAAAGAAATGTTCTGAAAATAATTCCAATGATAATGTTGCTCTGGATTGTTACTACTGTATATCATTATTGTAAATTAAATTCAGGATTATTTTTCTCAGTATCTGATTGTCTCCTTGTGGTGAATTGGCCTTTAGAATTTTATGTGTCTGTACAATATTTCTAATTTATAGTAGTGACAGATGGAATAATATCTGTTTTGCATTCAGCTGCTGTGACCCTAATTTATACTATAATGAAGCTTGACGGTTATGCAACTGTAAAAAAAAAACCACTACTCCCTCAGCGTCACTTCTGAACGCTCATTACATAAGGTCATGTTTGCAGACTGAGTGCACTGTATGTGCTCAGTCTGTTTCTGCAGCAAAATCATTGTGCTATTTAAAGACAACCTTTGAGCAGAAGCTGTAATGCTGCACTTGTTAAATTATGCCAGTCCTACCCCCAGTGGCTTCTTTTTATTGTAATGAACATTATTGCAAACACAATGAATGTCTATTAAATGTTTTACCAGATGAGCAAATCATACTGGAAAATATTTACTTTTCCATTAATGAAACCGTTTGAACAGTTTATCCCACTTATTAAACAGCTACCTGCCCCAAACATAAAAACGAGACACAAAACATTCTGAGCCATAAAAGTTTATTAAGTCTTTAATGAAAGGCAAAGCTGACAGAAAATGAAAATGGCTGAATGGGGTATACACTATATTCAGGGTTCATATGGCGGTGGAAAACCTGGAAAAGTCATGGAATTTTGGCATGGCATTTTCCAGGCCTGGAAAAGTTTTGGAAAAACCAATAAAGTTTTGGAAAAGTCATGGAAAACAGATATCTGTATACTTGAATATAGGTTATTTACTTATTTTCTGTCCCTGGCCAATCACATACTCTTACATTATTAGTGTGGTGTAAGCATTATCTAAATCAATTTTACATAGATATAAATATTAATTGAAACTAAATAGATTGCTGCGTGTTTTACGATATGCTGTAATAAATTTGAGCATGCATTGTTCTTCTTTTACCATGCATATGTAGACATTGCTTGAAACATTAGGTCATGAAAATTTACTTGAAAGTCTTGGAAAAATCATGAAATTTTTGCAGTTAAAATGTGTATGAACCCTGTATATTATTTAGTCACAAGCCACCAACCATGGTGGGCTCTTGTATGATGCCTCATTCACACTAGCAGTGACTTTGTAGCTGCCTGTCGCTCTGGGTGGCGATTGAAACCATTAGTGAGCGTTCCCACCTTGAGTAAGTCTATAGAGAGGATCACGTGAGCTCTACTGATGCTCATATTGGCTGTCGCTCAAGAAAGTTGCTCTTCATTTGCATAAAATTTAAGGATTCACATTATTGTCATGTCGCTCAACACGCCCACCTTGTCGCCAACAGACTCTGTCACTCACGTAGACAGAGGTCGCCAGAAGTCACTCGCTCTCCGTTGAAATGCACAGTCACTTGTCACTTTGCCGCTACGAGTCGCTTGTAGTGTGAATGCAACTTAAGACTGAAGGGCTTCAGTCTGTGAAAACAACCTGAATATACTTTATCCTGCTTATTACATGGCTATTTGCTACTAAATATAAAAATTTGATACAAAACATTGTTAGGACAAGTATTAGTTTATTAAGTCTTTAATGAAAGGCAAAACTGACAGAAAATGAAATTGAATGGAGCATACATTAACCTGCAGTATTAATATGGCGCCAAGCAGCTGTGAAACAGACAAGTGTATAAAAAATGTAAAAGTACTCGCTGATAATCAAGATAGTTCGAAGTGTTAGTTGGTTCATTGGTTGTTATCTCGGAATAACATACCTTAGAACATAGATCTCAAACTTGATTCCTAGAGGGCCACAGCTCTGCACAGGTTTGCTCCAACCCTAATCAAACACAGCTGATCCAACTAATCAAGGTGTTCAAGACTACTAGCGACTTTTAAGCAGGTGCGAGTTGGAGATGGATGGAGCTAAAATCTGCAGAGCTGCGGCATTCCAGAAATTGAGTTTGAGATCATTGCCTTAGAACAGAGAAGCCCAAATTGCCCGTGGGCCAAAGTTGGACCATGGTAACCTCTGAGTTAGCCCGCCATCCCATCAGAGAAGAGAGGGAGAATTTTGGGGAGAGTTGAGGTTAATAGCTTTAATACACATTGTTATTTCTAATTTAACGTAACATTTCATTTCACAATCGTTTCATTTTAAGCTACAAAAAACTTTAAATATATGTTTCAGTTATATGTTGTAAATTATTATATTATTTTTGTAATGAACATCCTGTTGCTCAACAGATATACCCCAACTCAGAAGTCCTTAGTGAGCAATTCAAGGCAAAGGCAGGTGCAGCTTGACTAGTGTATTCCGCATTAAACTCCATTGTGTCATAGATGGAATTCCTATGTTTTCATTATAATAGGTTAATTATATAGCGTAAAACAACAACAACAAAAAAAAAACAATATATATATATAAAATGCATGACTTATTCTGATTAAAGTCATGTTTCCATTAATTTTTAAATAAATGAGGACATTATTCATGGCAACATTGTTATACAGCTTGATATATTTACCTTCGGCCCACAGCTCTCAATCAAGTTTGGTATTTGGCCCTTCATAACAAAAAGTTTGGGCATCCCTGCCTTAGAATGTCATGACTGACCAATCAGAGTCAAATATTCCAGACAGCCATGTAATAATTTAAACTAATATATTGTCAATTGGTTTCAGGTTCATCACTTCATTTACGATTGAATTTTATTGAACCTTGTTGGAACAACTTTTTTGGAACAAGTTTCAGTGTCAGGCCTTATGCTAGTGTTTATGCTACAAATGATTAGGTTCCTCTTACATAACTTTATTGGAAGTCATCATAACTTTTTCTTTGTTGATTCAGATAATTTGTTTAGAGTGTACATGGTTTCCACTACATTCATTCTTCCATGGCGGGGCGCCACACCAAAATTCATCCCGCCACGGCTACATTACAGCTTCTCATTCAAAACATTCAGTAATTTTTTTTTAAATAGCGGGTTATAATCGCACCAAAATGTATTAAAAGGTAAGTGAATTACAGTTGAAGTCATTAGCCCCCCTGTTTATTTTTTCCCCAATTTCTGTTTAACGGAGAGAAGATTTTTTCAACCCATTTCTAAACATAATAGTTTTAATAACTCATCTCTAATAACTGATATATTTGATCTTTGTCATGATGACAGTAAATAATATTTGACTAGATAATTTTCAAGACACTTCTATACAACTTAAAGTGACATTTAAAGGCATAACTAGGTTAATTAGGTTAACTAGGCAGGTTAGGGTAATTAGGCAAGTTATTGATTAGCGATGGTTTGTTCTGGAGACTATCAAAAAAAAAAATTAGCTTAAAGGGGCTAATCATTTTGACCTTAAAATTGGTTTTGAAAAATTAAAAACTGCTTTTATTCTAGACGAAATGAAACTAATAAGACTTTCTCTAGAAGAAAAAATATGATCAGACATACTGTGCAAATTTCCTTGCTCTGTTAAACATCATTTGGAAAATATTTAAAAAAGAAAAAAAAAATCAAAGGGGGGCTAATAATTCTGACTTCAACTGCATAACAGCGCAAACTTATCTGTTACTGTAGTAGTGCTGTGCGTTATTTTTCTAACCCTTTAAGGTGACATGCTGACTGACAGATGCAAGAGGCTAGCAAACACGACGTAGCTTTCAGTCAAGATGAATATGGTTTCTATAATTATACTTTATTTATAAATAAAGGTCTATGGTTCTGCATACAATGACTTTCTCTCGCTGGAGTTTGTAGCCGTTTCACTTTACTTCAGGATGCATTAATGCCACGCTGTAGGAGCTCAATTGGAGACATTCATAAATATTCCTAACAAATTTTATGAATGTTGTAGACATACTCGTATCATAAACACACAAAATCGCACTTCAGCAGTGTTTATTTCAGAGCGCACAAGAAGATCTGCACTTGAGCAGTGTATATTTGACGGCGTGCAAGAAGTTTTGTGCATGAACAGAGGAAATTGACGCGCAAGCAAAGAGATTTGCATGCTCGTATTACTTAAATGCGACCTCGACTTGTAATACTGCGCTTACAACATTTGTCGTTGAAATAACGCCATAAGCAGTTGGTAGATCTGTAAAAGGCCTGCCGCCACAGCTGGATAATTCCTAGAGGAAGCACTGGTGTATCTCCACACTGTAAAAAAAATTATGGGGTTATTCTCCGGCAGCTGTGGTGCCGGAAAAAAAACTTAATTTAACAGCCGTTATATAATGTTTTTTTTTTTTTCAGCACCCTAGCTGCCCCAAATAACGTAAAATAACAGATTTTTTTTTACAGTGTAAGTATAGCTGCTGGCATTACACACACAACTGTAGAAGCGATGCCAAAACAGAGGTTCTAAGCACGTTGACAATTATCCCAAATGGCAAGCTTTCAAACATTGTTTGTTTATCATTTGATGTTGATAACGGTAATGAAAAAAACTTTAAATATATGTCTCAGTTATATGTTGTAAATTATTATATTAGTTTGTAATGAACATCTTGTTGCTCAACGGTTATACCCCAACTCAGAAATTCTCAGTGAGCAAATCAAGGCAAAGGAAGGTGCAGCTTGACTAGTATTCTGCATTAAACCACATTATGTCATAGATGGAATTCCTATGTTTTCATTATAATAGATTAATTATAAAGTGTAAAAAAAAAAAAAAAAAAAAAAAAAAAAAAAAATATATATATATATATATATATATATATATATATATATATATATATATATATATATATATATATATATATATATATATATATATATATATATATATATATATATATATATATATGTATATTGCATGACTTAATCTGGTTAAAGTCATGTTTTCTATTAATTTTGAAATAAATGAGGACAGTATTCATGGCAACATTGTTATACAGCTTGATATATTTAACTGTAGAAGTGATGCCAAAACAGAGGTTCTAAGCACATCTTGACAATTGGCAAGCTTTCAAACATTTTTGTTTATCATTTGATGTTGATAACGGTAATGGTATGACTCATTTCAGATGACAGCTCCATTATGGGTTTACCAGGAAGGGCTTGAAGGCTATGTTATTCATTAGCAGAATCTCTCAGAGAGTTAATGTAGGCAAGTTAAAAAAGCACTCATATACCGTTCTCCCAAAAGGTGTAATTGTGTCAAATTACTGCAGCGAAAAAGATTACAATCTGTGTATTGTGCCATATACTGTGTGATTTATATGCTCCATATTCATTATGTTGTTTTTCAGCACTTTATGTCTTTATCAAAGTACAAACAGGGTGTACTCAATGTGACTAAACATGAAACTGTGCTTTTCTCATGCTCTTCTCTACAGGTGTGTCAGTTTGTGGTGGCAGTCAATGGAATGAATGTGCTGAATCTGGATTACAGGGGTGTCAGCAACCTCATTCTCACCGGTCCCAGAACAGTGGTCATGGAGGTTATGGAGGAAGGGGAATATTGAAGACGAGCTCTTCTGTTGTTTCTGTTATTCTCTCTCTCTCTCTCTCTCCCTCTCTCTTTCACTTCTTCCTTTAGCTGAAATTTTCTCAGCGAGTGAACATTTCTGAGAAGTGAACCCTTGATTCTGTTCATCGTTTCAATTCGAACTGTTAGTTTAAAGAGCATGACACTAATCCATGCTTTGAAATTCGTGCCTCCCATTGGCTCCTCATTGACTGTTACCGCTCCATCTCAGCTGAGATTGTAACTGGACAGATTGTATGGGAAAAGCAGCTGCCAAAACTCATTTTTTAGCAGAACTGTAGCATTTAAAACACTTATGGTAGGTTTGCAGGACAGATGCCAAACTAATATATTTGTCTGCCATTCAGGTGAGAGCACAATTCAGTGTTCTTTTATTTTTCGACTGTTTCTTCATTTAGAGTTCATGCTGTGACTTTTGGAGAGTAAAAGAAAATAATATAGCGTCAAGTATTTTTTGATGTTAATTCTTTACATTACCTTAGTGTGGCTAGTTTAAATTCTAGAGAAAATATTTTATATTACTGTCATGCTTGCAGAGACATATGCTGGGTTCACACCAAAAGCAAAATGAAGTATTTTTACTAATAGATTACATACAGTCAATATAAATGTGCAAATGTAGGTATTTATCCACCGGGTGGCGCTAATTATAAGTGTGCAGAATTTGCCTCAATCGCCTCAGTCTTCCGCATAAGTTCAAATAATTCAGCTTGAGCAGAACATTTGCTTGAGGTAGAAAAAAAATAAAGAAAGCTAAAGTGTGTTTGGTGTGAACCCAGCATTAGTGACATTTTATAGACATCCATCCAAATGCAGGCGACAACCAACAGCAGCACTTACAGACTTAAAGTGAAACTTAAGGGTGAATGTTTAAAAATCTACGCACATCTAAAAGATGCTGTAACTCATGTTTTGTTTAAAAAAAAAGTGTCTTGTGAAAGTAGTTTCTGTCTTTTGTCTAAATGGCATCTAAAAGGCAAATAATAAGCTGTATAATGTTACTATTATATGACAACAAACAGAAAACATCACTTTATACAGTGTTAGGTCAAAAAATACTTTATGCAAGTACAAATACGCAGACAATTGGATGTTAACCTGCACTTTTGCTTTGCTTTGTCAGAAATACATCACAATTCCTCAAATTCATTCCAGATCTCAACCTTCTTTAGTAAATGTTAACTGAAAGAAAATAATTATGTAACCAAAAAAGTATGTTTGAATTAAGTATGTGACACATGGTGGCTCAGTGGTTAGCAGTGTCGCCTCACAGCAAGAAGGTCGCTGGTTTGAGTCCCGGCTGGATCAGTTTCTGTGTGGAATTTGCAAGTTCTCCCCATATTTGCATGGGTTTCCTCCGGGTGCAAAGACATTCACTGTAGGTGAATTGAATAAACTAAATTGGCTGTAGAGTGTATGTATGAATGAATGAGTGTTTTAATTTCATTTTTTTCTTTCAAAACAAGTACAAACTCAAGAGAGTTAAAAGCTATTTCATGAAGTGAAAACGGAGTATATATTAATACGATAAAAATGTTCGATTTTTAAAAAATAAAGTGAAATAAATTTAATTTGCAGATGAGAATTCATAGTAACTGATTTGCCAAAATTCTAAAATAGTTACAAATTGCTGTTAAATGTTTTGGAGATTAAATACACTCCCTTAAGAGGGTGATAGAGTTAGATTAAAAAGATCATTTAAATCAAACTGAATCTTATTTGATTCAAATATGCAGAAATTGCCCTTTAAATTGCTTGCTCAGTAAGATTATCATCAAACTGTTGTTTCACAATGCTAAAACAAAAGACCAAACTAACCATAAATCAGACATTATGGTAATTCTCCATAGCCTGTGTTTTGAGTTATGGGCTACGTCCGAAAACGCTAAAATGCTGTCTTCAGAGGCAGCATTTCAAGGCGGGGAGACATCAAGGCACATCCGCTTTGCTTCCTGTCTTCAGACTGTTGAGCCAAAAAAAGATGGTGTCATGAATGGCTACTTGGATGTCAGTTTGTGAAATTTCGATCAATGGTTTACACATTTGTTGTGAGAAGTTACCATTGTAGTAAGCAATTCCCTTCAATTTCATGAGGTAACTTGATGCACAAACACTGCCCACCAGAATCACCGCCTGCTATGACAGCTATAGGTAACCAGTCAGCTGCCTAGGTTTTCAGACGCAGCCATGAATTGCAGTCACTGGGACATCTAAAACAACAGCACACAAAATGTTGGAGTACAGCATGTACAATAGTGTCTGCTTTCTAGTACTTGTGTAAAGTATTTTTTGAGCCTTTTAACTGGAGAACTTTAAATACTGCCAGGAAAAAATATATAATTTAGGGTAGTCATAGAATAGTAGTGTATGGAATCACATGCCAAATTATGTAACTAGTTTAAGAAAGATATCTTTAATTGTAAACATACAATAGATATGTATCTGCAAATAAATCCCCACGCATGTGTATTCTGAAGCAGTCAGTCATTTGTGCAAGAGTAAAGACATCCCTTATGAAAAAATAAAGTGAACCAGGGTTTGTTATAGTAAAAGTGTAGTGACTAAGGTTTTTGGCAGATTGATTACCACTTTTGCAATCATATCATGGTTAAACTATGGTTAGTGTTGCAAAAAACTGGTTATTATCATGATTTAACTACAATTACCGTGGCCTTTTCTTTTTTTATTTGTAGTAAACTGGTCAATTTTTGTAAGGGATGTCATGACACACTATCTATTCTATGCTCATAAGCGGATATTGCATTTGTGGGTTTTATTATAGTGAAATTGTACCAATTTGTGTTAATGAAAACAACAATAATTGTTTTTTAAAGGGTTTTATTTGTTTTTGTATGAAGTAAGCTTGAATCTTCTGCCTTAATGAACATGATTGTGCTGCTAATTCTCACGGCTGGTCACGTACCCTTACAAAAAATAATCTAGTAAAAGATAGTAAAAAAATTATAGTAACAGTAATAGTTTTTTTTTTTTTTCCTGGCAGATTGAATACCATTTATATAACTACATTTTTACTACAATTACCATGGTTTAACTACAGTATTCATGTAAAGTAAAACCATGATTAATTTTTATTATGTAACGTCTCTAATTTTACAGAATAAATCATGTCTGTTTAAAGACTTTAAAGATTTTGGAGGTGATCATGACAATCAGCATCAGGGTAGTCTGTTAAATACTGGTCCAGACATGTGCCACATATTCTGTAAACTAATCTAATGATCTTGTCGTCCTTGTATTTTGACATGGTACAAATAGAAGAGTTTCATCCAAAACTTGTGAGTTCAATGCACGTGTCCGTTTAAAGAGTAAGCTCATGGTACCTTACAGCCTATTTGTATTTCTCTGTGCAGCTCAAATCATGATTAATGTGTGTTTGATTCATGTTTTAATAAACACCTTGATTTGGTTTAAAGCTGTCTGCTGTTCCTTAAACCATTTTATGTATTATATTTTGACTCTCTTTCTCTCTCTCACACACACACAAATATATTGGGTGTTTCATAGGGAGTTCCCATTGACTTAATGGTTTTTATACGGTACAAATTGTACCTTCTACTCCTAACAGAATAATTGTGTATGATTTATAGGCTGTTTTTCAAATTTTTTTTTAATAAGCTGCTTACAGTATGGTTTACAATGTTTAAGATAGCGGTTCTCTGGATTTGGCACAACATGTGTAGATGTTTGATTATAATCCTTCATATTTTGCCTAGAGTGAAACATTTTTGTAAATAATAAAACAATAAACCAACCATCCATTTATCAACCACCTATCTCGGGCCAGGTCATGGGTACAGCAGTTTTAGCAAGGATCCCAAGGCATGCTGCTCCTGGTTGACAGAGTTTATTACTTCCTGCCACGCCGTGAAGGAAGTGAAGAGTCTCCCAAGGCAAAGAGTTTCTATGTGCTAAGCCTGACAAAACGGAGTTCAGAAACCGCTTATGAGTAAAATACGGCCAGCCTGGTGGCTAGGGCTTTCCCCACAGGACTTGGCTGGGCATGGCCTGGAGGAGCGATGCAGAAAAATCCTCCTATAAACCCACCACCTGCAGGAGAAGCTGTAAGGGGTCAGTGGATTGGGCACTGGTGGAAGGCAAGGCCACGGCTTGATTTTTGGACCAATAAAGCAGATTTGCCCACATATTTCATTGTACACAACCCCATAGACACTATTTATTTAAAACGTCAGAAAACATGGGATAATTTTATATTTATATTTTAATATGAATAAAACTATTTAGGGCTGCACGGTGGTGCAGTGGGTAGCACATCTACCTCACAGCAAGAAAGTTGCTGGTTCGAGCCTCGGCTGGGTCAGCTGGCATTTCTGTGTGGAGTAAATTGGGTACGCTAAATTGTCCGTAGCGCATGAGTGTGAATGAGTGTGTGTGGATGTTTCCTAGAGATGGGTTGCAGCTGGAAGGCCATCCGCTGTGTAAAACGTGCTGGATAAGTTGGCGGTTCATTCCGCTGTGGTGACCCCAGATTAATAAAGTGACTAAGCCGAAAAGAAAATGAATGAATGAATATTTAGGGCTGCATGGTGGCGCAGTGGGTAGCATGTTCACCTCACAGCAAGAAAGTCACTGGTTTGAGCCTTGGCTGGGTCAGTTGGCATTTCTGTGTGGAGTCTGCATTTTCTCCTCGTGTTCACGTGGGTTTCCTCCAGGTGCTCTTCTGGTTTCCCCCACAAGTGCAAAGACATACCGTACAGGTGAATTGGGTAGGCTAAATAGTCTGTAGTGAATGAGTGTGTATGGATGTTTCCCAGTGATGGTTGCAGCCGGAATATATATATATAGATATATGATTTTATTTATTTATTTATTTAATGAAAGGTTTTCTGTGTGGCATTAGACTTTTACGTCCAAGTACGTATATATTACAAAACTTTACAACAGGGGTGCCCAAACTTTTCTGTATGAAGGGCCAAAAGCCATATATAATTCAGACATTAAGAGAGCCGGTGGCTGAAACTTTAAAAATAAATTAAAAACATTACTTTAAATCGTATTAACTAATGCCATATAATTTCAATGCTAAATGCACTATAGTCAAGCAGAATCTGCTGTTGCCTTCATTTGTTTACTGATATCTATGCATTGTTGTCTATTTGTTGAATGACAGTATGTACATTAAAAATAGGATTTATTTACAACATTTCATATTTCACTCAATAAAACAAACAAAAAAGGTAACATTAAATTAGAAATTACAGTCTCTAATCCTCCCGCTCTTCTCAGATGGAATGATGGGCCAAATCAAGAGTTACCATGGGCCAGCTTTGGCCCGTGGGCCCTAGTTTGGGCATCTTTGCTTTACAAGAACACTTTTTTTTTGTCCACAGATGGCGTTGTTGACCTCCTAAATCATTAGGTTTATTAGTGCCACCTGTTGGTTAAAAAGATTTAGGTATTTTAATAATTTTGAAGTTCTGAAGATAGATGTTCGTTTTCCCCTATTAAAATATAGTTAGATTGTTGTTATTTTTGTGACTCATTCTACTCAATGTTACTCGCACAGGGCAGAACCCCCATCCCAGTTCCTAGAGCTCTACCTTCCTATCTGCAGATTTTAGTAACAGCCCTGACCAAACACACCTGACTGTAATTAACAAGTGCTGCTTCAGGTCCTGGTTAATTGGTTCAGTTGTGTTTGATCAGGATTGACGTTTTCTGCAGGAAGGCTCCAGGAACAGGGTTGGTGACCCCTGGGATATACAGTAGGGTTATTCTACAATAATCCCATAAGTGCAGTTATTTATTGCATCGCTAGAGGTCAGCGTTACCCTTTGCCTTGCCTGATTCAACATCCACTACTATTGCCTGCATGCCTACTGTTGTATGAAAATACTCATCGTCAGCAGCCAGAACTATGTCAAGATGACTTCGTTAACACCATGTTATAAATGCTCCACATTTTTCATTTCCTGCGTCCTACTGAGGCAATGCGTCTTTCCAGTTTCTATTAAAGTCTATTTAGTGTGGGAACTTCTATTTAGTATATTAATCTTACCTGTTGTCTGAATGAAACATAATGTGAGCACATGAATTTCCATCACGCTCTTTTTCGAAAACTGCTTGTTCTGCTGTGTGCTACGAGCCGTGGAAGTGGGTTGTATTGTTGATACAAGGTGGTCGTTTAAGGCAGAAGAGAATCTTGGGTAATTCCCTTCCCACTAAAAATGCGGTAAGTGCTGGCAAACAGACGGTTAACCCCTGTCATTAGTCAACCAACCCACTGTTACCTGGCCTGGGGTAAATAAGTAATACTGACCCCTAGTACACAGTAGACTTTGACTATACTTTTTCAGATTTCAGTTTGTGGTTGTGTTTTACTGAGATGCATATTTGAGCTTTTATCGTTCGATCCAGAAATGCTTATAGGCAAGTTTAGTTCCCTCTAAATAAAATAAAATAAATACAAATAAATTACTCACTATTACTCATCCTCAAGTGGTTCCAAACCTTATTCTGTTGCACACAATTAAGAAGATATTTTGATGAAAGCTGAAAATCTGTAACTATTGAAAGAAAGAAGAAGAAGAAGAAGAAAAGAAACTCAAACAAGTGAAGGGTGAATGACGGATTTCAAATTTTTGGGTGAACTCTTAAGTAAGCCTACTTGTATCTAAGTACTCTTTTCATTGAGTGGCCTATAATCTTGTCACATATTTTTGCGATTTATTTGAAAAATTTACATGTTTAAGTATATATATATATATATATATATATATATATATATATATATATATATATATATATATATATATAGTTGTCAGCGTTGGGGTGAAATACAGTAAATAATACCTAAAACATGTACAACCAGATTTTTTTTGTACGTAGAAAACATAAATGTTAATATATAAACATAAAAAATGGCCTGATTTAAAAATCTTAAAAAATAAATAAATGTCTGTAAATTATTATTACATTATTGTTATTGCATAACTTATTATTTAGTATAATAAAATGTGATGTTCAGTTCACTTTAGTAGTTCACTTTTACTATATCACTTTTTCTCAATATGTACTGCTTTAATTATACGTAACGTTACTTAAGTATTCTTAAGAAAATGAACTTGAAATGAAACTTAAGGAAAGTTCCGTTTTCATGTTGTTTTTATTTTTGAGGATCAAATGATCTGCCATTATAATTAAATCTTGCACGATTACAGCTACAAGATTTACATTATGAGATTAGAACAGATGTAAGAAATATCACATATTTCAAATTGCTTTAATTGGTGACCATTAACTATGTGAAAGAAAAGAAGTGCAACAAGAGCATGATTAAACTGCAGCAAAGTAATCAAATGTTTCAGAAGAGCACCATTTGTTTATGTTACTATGGTAGTAGTATGCTCTGCTGCTGATTCTCAGAAGTGAATGGAAGGGAGTGTAGATTCCTTCTTTGTTCAAGAGGCCACACAGTTCAGTGACAGTTGAAAGATGAGTCTTATTAGGTGCCAATCACTTCTGTGATAATTCCTTAGTCTCAATGCACAGCTCTGACCACCTGAAAATAAATAAGTTAAAATACAGTTGTGGAAACAATGATTCATACGATAATCAAATAACAAGGAAGCATTCAGTGAACAAAACAAAAATTGGCCATAGTGTGTGAGTGTGAGAGTGTGTGGGTGTTTCCCAGCACTGAGGGTTGACTGGGAAAACCTATTCCAGAGTAATTGTGATTCTCAATTTGCTGTGTTGACCCATGATAAAGCAGGGAATAATCTGAAGAAAACCAAGTGAGCTTTCATAGCTTTACAAGTGTCTTTATTGTTACTTTGATTAATTGAATGAATAAAACTATTAATTTCATGTAAATAAAAAACATTCATTCATTCATTTTCTTTTTGGCTTAGTCTCTTTATTAATCTGGGGTCACAGCGGAATGAACCACCAACTTATCCAGCATTTGTTTTACGCAGCAGATGCCCTTCCAGTTGCAACCCATCACTGGGAAACATCCATACACTCTCATTCACACACATACACTACACCCAGTTTAGCTTATCCAATTCACCTACAGCACATGTATTTGGACCTGTGGGGTAAACCGGAGCACCCGGAGGAAACCCACGTGAACACGGGGATAACATGCACCTTGACGCCACCGTGACGCCCTAAATAAAACATTTCTTTTAAATTGTAATAATGTTTTAGAACGTTGCCGTTGTATTGTGCATTTCAAGTAAAAATGAATCAAGCATAAAATAAGTAAAAACAAATACAAATAATGAAATGTATAGCAACATTGTGTAGTTTTAAAACAAGGTACAAAAAGTAAATTTTTTCTGCTGGAGGGTGCATATTCACAACAAACAAAGGTATAGTTTGATGATGTCGTGACTGAGTGTGGATCGTCCTACGTTATGTTATTACATCCTACGTGGCTCCTGCAGAAATTATGTTCATGGATGAGCTAAAGTCATAACACTTATTATCATAGTGTGAAGCAGAGTAATGCTATAAGCTGTCAAACTGAAATGAGGCCGTTGAAGCGATTGTTGATGTGAGATGAACGGGATGCAGCATGAAGTCAGTGGAGCTTTTAACATGTCACAGCCCTCATCTTTCAGATCTTTCAGTTGTGATCACATGGAGAAGAAGCAGCTCTGTTTTATCATGCTAAATAATTAAATTAATTAATAACTAAATAAATTTTTGGCAATATTAGGACAGAACAGTATGTAGACAGGAAGTGAATTCAGATAAAGAGATAAGGAGGTGGACGGCATGAGGAAAGGTCTGTGAGTCGGGACTCAAACAGGATACTCAAAGCGCTATATGTCTGTGCTGTGCCTTTGAGACTATCAATGCTGCATATTAAACGCACTTTAGAGTTATGTTAAAATATCGTGCAGTCTAATAAAACATGCAACATCATAAAGCATGTTTGGTGTTGAAAACAACTGAAAATCAAGGTGTGATACCATTTTCTTGGCGACACAGGACATGGTCAGTGTCACTTATTAAAATTGCTTATTTCTCTGTATTTGAAGATTCTTCGAAACAACATTTGGAATAATGTACAGTTAAAGTCAGAATTTTTAACCCCCCTGAATTATTAGACCCCCTGTTTATTTTTTTCCCCCATTTCTGTTTTTTCAACACAAGATTTTTTCAACACATTACTAAACATAATAGTTTTAATAACTCATTTCTAAAACTGATTTATTTTATCTTTGCCATGATGACAGTAAATAATATTTGACTAGATATTTTTCAAGACACTTCTATGCATTAATTATTAAAGTGACATTTAAAGGTTTAACTAGGTTAATTATGTAGGCAGGATATGGTAATTAGGCAAGTTATTGTATAATGATGGTTTGTTCTGTAGACTATCGGAAAAAATATCTAGATACAGTATATAGGGTCTAATAATTTTGACCTTAAAATGTTTTTTAAATTAAAAAATGCTTTTATTCTAGCCGAAATAAAACAAATAAGGCTTTCTCCAGAAGAAAAAATATTATCAGACATACTGTGAAAATTTCCTTGCTTTGGGAAATATTTAAAAAAGAAAAAAAATTCAAAGGGGGTTTAATAATTCTGATTTCAACTGTAATTACATAAGTCTGCAAAATATCACAATTCTAGTGGTTTTAGATATAGACCTTATATATTGATACTCATTCTCTCTGAACTTTTTACTTAAAGGAGAATTATTATGCCATTTTTACAAGATGTAAAATAAGTCTCTAATGTCCCTAGAGTATGTATGTGAAGTTTAAGCTCAAAATACCACACAAATAATGTTTTATTACTTTTAGAAAAGGCCCTTTTTTATCCAAATTGTGTCTTTTTGGTGATTGTTGCTTTAAATTTAGATTGTTGTGCTTTATTCAAAAGAGGGCAGAGCTACAAATTCCTATGCATCAGCATAACGGCAGATTTAAGAACAGCTCTGATCTTATCTCAATTCATTCAGTTCATATTTATTTCTATAGTGCTTTTACAATGTAGATTGTGTCAAAGTAGCTTCACAAGTGAAACTGTGTCAGTCCAGTTTTTAGAGTAGAAGTTCAGTTTAGTTCAGTTCAGTGTGGTTTAAATTCCACTGCTGAAAGTCCAAACACTGAAGAGCAAATCCATCGATGCGCAGCTCCACAAGTCCCAAACCAAACAAGCCAGTGGCGAGGAACAAAACTTCACCAATTGACGAAAGTGAACGAAAACAAAATAGAGAGAAACCAGGCTCAGTTGGGCATGACCATTTCTCCTCTGTCCAAACGCCCTGTGCGGAGCTGCAGTCTGGAAAAAGCTGGACATCCATTTTGGAGAACTACAGGTGTGAGTAGGTCATAACGGCCTACGGGATCAATGCAAAGACTTGTCTGTCACTTATCTCTGTGAAAACCTGAAAATGTGAAAAGCAGTGTTTTAGAAGGACATAAATGGAGCCTACGGTGTCCATTTGTGCATCCTAAAACTCCACTATTATAATCCTATTAGTCGCTGACATTATCTTCAGTAGGTGAAAGCTCTAAAGGTGGACGGCTGTTTTTCCCTCAGGGTTGTTTATCCTAATGAGGTACGGATCATCACTAATGGGCGTGGCTTTCACACAAAGGGAGAATATCAAGTGTTTCTGCAGATTGTTTTTATCAAGTGTGATTATAAAAAAATTTAATTCATTATTTTTTACCATTAGAGGCTGGCTATATTCATACGCTGTTACAGCACAACCCCTTATAAAAGTGATTTTTGCACAATAGGTCCCCTTTAAAACAAAGCTTAAGTGAATAATCATTAAGAACAAGTGTGCAAAAGCTTAATTACATTGCCTTTTGTGACTTTTTGTGTGTGATATGCCACATATCCCTTAAACTTTTATGAGACCAATGGCCAACGATGCAGTTATGTGCACTGATTACCTTCACAGACTGTTGGTGGAAAATATTAACCTTTATGTTAATGATGAATCTTCTCCTCACTGTCGCAGTGGCCAAACCTTAAAAAGAAGTCTTACAAGGGCATGGCTCATCACCCCTTTCATACCACTGGAAATCAGCCAGATTTAAATGAGTATGCAAACCCGAGTCATAGTCCATGTCCTTTCCAGTTTGCAAAGGGAGACCATATTAAAGGAATTTTTCACCCAAAAAAGACAATTTGCCCACTCTTAAACTGGCTCCAGATTTGTTCTTTTCAACAAACATTAGGATGTTTTGAAAAAATGTTGGAAACCTGTAGCTATTGACACCAATAGTAGAAAAAGCTATGGAAGTCAACCACTACCGCTTTTTCTATTTCTTTTTATAACAAGAGGAAGAAACTCAAACAGGTTTGCAAAATGTGAAGGGTGAGTATATTTGAATTTTTTAGGTGGACTGTCCCTATAAATAAACACTGAGACAGCAATATTCACTTTATGGATCCAAATGGTTACTGAAGATAAAGAGGCTGAAATTTCAAAGATCGATACGCTCTAGAACACTCCATGCCACGTCCGTGACCCCCGAGAAGCCTGTGAGATTGTTTGCATTCTGCGATCTTTAAAACCTTTATTCCTCAAGACCTTTGTTCGTCTTTGAGAGGTGTGTTCATTTTGTGCATTTCAAAGTCAGCTCATGTGTTTGTGTGTATGTGTGTGTCAAAACTGCCTTTATTTGCAAGCGTGCATCTGCTTGTCTGCGTGAAGCACTCTTTCCTGTATCCCCAGGGTCTTGCAGACTCCTCCACACCATCATCTTTTGCCGTATCCCACGGTTAATTAGAAGTCGCTGAGTAATATAAGGTTCCTTTGGAGCCTGCTGAATGAACCCACTGATTAGCCCACAATGCCTCATTACGCTCGGCCTTGTCATTTGGGAATAAGCCATTCAGAGTTAAAGAGCTTACAGCCACTGCATCTCGGCATCCAGGTGTCACCGTTCCAGTCCCGCGCCGACTGTACATTGAAGTTGATAAATGCTGTATACACTGCAAGCTGGGCTGCTGTCAATGAGCCATTTATTCTGTGAACAAGTTTTCTGGAAAGTCTATAAGATTCCCTTTAGTTTCAAATCACAATCTCCTGTTTTGATTTGAAGGACGAGCTTGTGATAAATCGCTGTCCACGTTTCAGCACTATAAGCTTGAGCACATTAACACTCGTCCCCGGGAGAGATTGAAAGTAGTTTAAAACACTTTTCAGACACATTTGCATTTAGTTGTAAATTGATATTCGGCTACTTATTTGTTTGCACTGAGGTCAGCGATGTGAGCATAAACATTCATTACATTTGCATACTCTTGTAAGCATTAAAAACATGGCGGAGGATCATATGGTGGGGTTTGTGAACCCTTGATCATCTCTGTAATATATTTACTCATCAGATGAGTCATGCAAATGAAGCGGTTCATTTTGACTGCAAATCTGCTGTCTCGTGGGAAGTGCTGCCAATGCGAGGGCCTGTGGCAATCAAATAATGAATAATGATAGTCAAATAGACTTTCAGGCCCATAACCAAACAGTAGGACAGAATGTGGAATTCGAGAATTTGGGTTTTTATGAACCTTGGACAAGGGAACACCTGTTTGGTGATAATTGCAAATTTGAATGATTTCCATTCTATTGAGGTGTTGGGTTGTGCGGAGAACTTCAAAAATAACATTGCACTTTGGATTCTGTCCAATCAGCAACCTGCACACAGTAAGACACTTCTCACGTATCTTTCACATCTCCTCCTTTCAACATGTCTTGTGTACATTCAGATAACTTTGTTCCCTGCTCAGCTAGAACTGATATAGGAAGGCACAGGTGTTACTGGAAGCATAAAATGTGCTTCTAAAATGTGTTTTGAAGTTCTTCGCGATGTGTTAGGAGAGAATAGAACAAATGCAACGTAAACAACAGCCGCTTGGAAAGAGAATGAATGAGTGCTTTGAGATGCTGAGACAAAGCTATAAAAGTTTGGTTGTACATGCCACAGAGAGGTAGAATTCATCTGTGGTTGTAACTGTAGCTACAATAAGCTTGCAAACGTTTTCGGTAAGAACTGTGTTGGACTATTACTTACATATTTACATGCAAAAATGTTTTAATTTAAGTTTCAAAGATGTTTGACTGTGATGGGGGCATACACTTATTTAGTTTAGCGATACTCTCTAAATGAAGATTTAAATAGAATAAAAATACATATATTTAAGGGTACATATATTTTTCAAACCTTTATATTTTGATTATTTGGACTAAACTATACAGTTTTAATAACTCAACGAGCTCTTGTCTGTTGAGGTAGCCATAGTAACAATAAACTCTCAAAAATGTTTACTGTTTCTTTTAAATTTTTGTAACAGTTGACATGACATACAAAAACTTCAGCATAAAAGTCAGCATGAAATCAAAATGTACTCTCCTTATTTTTATTATTAGTGCTTGCTACAATTAATGTATTTGTGCACTTCATTATTTTGTAAAAAAAAAATAATAATAATAGTAATAAAAAATAATTGACCTTTTAAACTTTAATCAAATACCATCACATCCCCTCCTCTCTTGAAATGACTTTTCTTCACCTTTGGTCACATGGAATGCCTTTTGGGTGGGGCTATCAGTGAGCATCTGGTTTCCGCTCTGCTTTCATTAATTCATCAATCTTTCACCATTTTTTTTTAACAATGCCCATCTTCCAGTGATCCAACTGCTTCCCAAAGGAGAACATCATGCACCACCCTACATTTTACCCTAATTTTTCTAATTTCAGGTGGATGTACAATACATCACAATCTGGTAAAAAAAAAGTAACATTTACCTTCTGTTTCTTGCTGACTTTAGAAGCTCCACTGAAGTGTTGTAGCTTTACACTTTAAAAATATGCTGTGTTGTCATAACATTTGATCATACATGGACAAACCCAACGTTGGCTTGATTTTTTTTTCAATTACAGTTAAATTACACTTTTTTATTTTTTTTGTTTAGTTTAGTTTATTTGTTTACAGGGTCAATGCACATTAATAAACATTACTGTAAAATGTACCAGAATTAGCCAAGAATGGCTATTTTTCATCTGTAGATCCCTTACAGAATGTTAAAACCCAACCATTGGGTTTGTCAATATTTGAACCAAAGTTGGGTTACGACAACCCAGCATTTTTTAAAGTGTGGTGACTGTCACAGTTTTATCAAAAAATATGTCAAATACAACTCTTTACTTTTTATAACTCAAACATTCTTCCCTTTATCAAGGCTGTTCATAAGGATTTTATAGTGTCTGGGAAGTTCAATCCTCTCCACTGTGTTTTAAATTCTGTTTAAGATTCAGAGGAGTGAGATACATGTTCTGCACAACTCTCTATGATCCGATCTGTATGTGTCTCTGGACTGGAGCAGACCCCAACCAAAAGCACATTTCATATCCGGTCCCCTCTTCGTAGGTTACACTATGTGCCAATCCCCATAAATACCACAGCAATTGTGTAAACAACACTGATATGAGCTATATCATATATTGAAAGGGTGGGACATGTCAAACTCAAGAAAGCATTTGATTTGTCAGAAGATCTGTTTTGAAAGATTGCCTGGTTATATGTAATCAAAATCTTTGATCCACATTCACAAAAGTGAGAGCTGCAATTTTTTCTTTAAAAAAATAATCTGGAGCATACCAGCTTATACATTTTGATTTCAGAGGACTTTAAAAAGTATGTTCAATATAGTTCTACATGCATTAATTAGTGGACTGTGGTGATAGGCATTGCAACAATAAGCCCTCTTAATGTAAATTTGTCTTACAATGTAAATATTGTAGCCTACTAATTTCAACCAAGCTATAGGTAAAAAAAAGTTTTCTTTAAAAAACGAGGGGCATTAAAAAGGGTTTAGTTTCGCAATATGAAATAGCTATAGTAGTAATACTGACAGAAGTTCCTGAATAATTGCCTCACCGACTGATTCAATTAATTTGGCTTAATAAAACATAATTAGGCAGTGTCATAACAGTCAAATTAATCATCCATCATCCTGGTGTAGGCGTTATGATAGTTCATTACAGTTGCATTCCCTTGAAACGTAGTGATAATGGCTTTTCTTCCCATCGCTGAAACAGGCTTGTAGGCAGGATCAAGTATTTGAGAAGGGCTCTTGATTGTAGTGAGATCATTCGTCGTCCGTCCAGTGGCTGCAATTGGTCGCATGAGCGTCTTTTCCCCCTGACTCGAGACTAAGGGATGAAATGAGGTGCAGAGCTGAAGGAATGGGCGAATGAGGACAGACGAAACACACACACGGGGAGCTTTGTGAGCTACTGACTGACTGACTGAAGACACGAGTGAAGTCTGAGCATCGGAAGACTCGGGATTTTACATCACGTTTTGATCAAGCGGATTTTATTGAAGTGCATGGTGTGTAAGGTAGGCTGTCATGTCGGATATTCATACTCTCGCTTTATTCTGTTATCCGAGCTACGTCTGTTAAAACAAAACTGCGAGAATTAAGAAAGCGAGGATAGAAATTATTGGCGATATTGCTTGTTTTGGCAATTTTGCCACTTTTCGTTTTATGCATTTGCTTGACTTTATCTGGAAGGAGGCAATAAAGGCTACTTATATTTTATATTTCCATTCATTAAAACACAGTGCACTTAAAAGTGCATTTGAAGACATTTTTGTAATATTTAATATTACAAGTCATTCATATCTGCTTGTAGTGTATTTGCCAAACGTAAACAAAAACACAGAACTTTATAATGAAGAAATAAAGTCTTGCTCATTTTTCATAAAGATGATAAATTTTTTTCTTTTGGTCTTATTATTATTATTATTATTATTATTATTATTATTATTATGTCTATCATGTCCTCCATAAGAAACATGAAAATGTCAGGAATGCACACCGATACTCAAAATAATGTGTCTATTTTTAAATTTTGCGCGTTTCATCTGACAGTTGAGAATAGAAATGAAGCCAAAGTCAGCGCTTGATGTTTATTTCAAGATTCAGGATTCAGTAGCAGGTGAAACAGAGAGTGTGTGTGTGAGAGAGAGAGAGAGAGAGAGAGAGAGAGAGAGAGAGAGAGAGAGAGAGAGAGAGAGAGAGAGAGAGAGAGAGAGAGAGAGAGCGAGCGACCGAGACAAAGACATGCAAGTGAATTAATGCAACGTGGATTTGTTGAAAGAGCTTTTCTTTTAGTACAAATATTTGGCTGAATTGAAACGTTCATCGCCTTAACAGCATGCGTTTTATCTCATTTTACAGAAAAAAAAGCATGCTTCAAGACAAATTACCTGTGAAATGCTGTGATTGGCAACCATGTGCCATCCAAAATAAGCTTTAATTTAAATGATAGCCTATCCGTTTGAAAAGTGTAATGCACCGTAGCACATGGATTAAGTGACAATATTGTAGAGATAAGCAGGTACTGTATATGCAAAAGTAAAGAGACATCTGAAAATGTCGTTTACTAGATTTGTTAGGTGTGGATTCGAGTAAAATGTCAATAATTGCTTATTTTCTATTAGTTTTATCTGAAAATAGTTAAAATAGTTATTGTGTTGTGTGTATCTCATTGTGTTTTGTGTCTAAAAAATGAGTAGGTTACAAAAACAAATTATGCAATAAAAGTTACTTGCTAGTTGGCTACTAACTTCTTTATTAGTATTAGCAATACCTGAGAAAGTGTATGCTTTAGGCAATTATCAATGCTATAAAGCATTAATAAATCTGTATGATATATTTAATTCCTTTTGAAAAAAAAAATTCTTTTCCCATGCACAGCTCATGATAATGTGCAAACAGTGTTTTATAGTTTGTAGAAAGTGCAGCTTCACACATAACTCCATCTTTGCTATGTTTGAGCTTTGAAATCAGAAGATGCAACAAGTGCCAATCATATTTCTAAGTTTGTAGTGACAGTGGTTCATAAAATATCTTGGCATATATATTGTCATATGCCTATATATATAATGCACTACAAAATACTGGGTTGTAACCCAGTGGTTTCCAATTCCTGTCCTTGCCCCCTACCAAACCTGATTTGGATTATCAACTCGTTTACAAAGAGATCTATGAACTGATCCCTGTGTGTCAAATAAAACTGAGACATACAAAATGTTCAGGGCTTTGTGGAGAGAGAGAGAGAGAACCGGAATTGAGAACCACTGTTTGTTGGGTCATATATTGTATGGACAAGCCCAACTTTAAGCTATTCTTTTTCTATTCAATTGAAATGGAACTTTTTAATCCTGCAGTTATGTCTGTCCCAGTTTGGCCCAATATTGGGTTATAACCACCCAGCGTTTTTACAGTGTGGATACATTTAGGAATTTTACTAAATAAATAATAATGATATTAACAAAAAACACTGACAATTGTTTGCGCAATTAGTTTAGCCTTTTATGTTAATTTAATAATGCACATTTATTTTATTTATTTTATTTTATTTGACCCAAGACAACAAAACCAGTCATAAGGGTATTTTTTTAACTAAGCCCTATACATCATCTGAAATAAGAATAAATGCACTTACTGTTGATGTGGTTTTGTTTGACCTTAAAATTCAAAATAATTTCTTAATTTATGTTTCAATATATTTACAGTAATAAATCTACAAAATGTCTTTATGGAGCATTATCTTGAACATCCTAGTTTTGACATTATATATACACTTTAGACTATAAAATATAATTATAGCTTATAATATATAATTTTGTTGGTAAATATACCAGTGCAACATATAGGCTTAAGGTTTTGTGGTGTAGCTGGTCACGGCTGTTAAATTTTCTCATGTCACTGGCCTTTGCAACTGTTCCAAAATATATATTTTAAGACATGCATTATGAATAATCTGTTTGCGTCACAACAGCTGAGGAAAGCTGACTTATTGAACTACTGCACTACATACCACAGTCTCCAGCTAACCAGCATAATCTCTTGACCCTAATTTAGACCACTGTTGTAGTTAAGTGGGGGTGCCCTCTTCAACAAGCCCGGACGGCTTCCTCTATAAACACAAGTCAGCCTCCTTATCCGGCATGAATGACAGGAGCCGTAGTGGCCTGCTTGTTCTCAGGCACAACAATGGTCCTCAGGAAGCACTTCTCGCTGGCTGTCCATCAAAACTCAACAAAGTCTTTACTGTTCTTGACCCCGCAGAGACTTCTCTCCCTCCCTCTCTGTGTCTCAGAAATCCCCCCGAGGCTTCACTGAATTCCTCCGCTCACTCTCTGTTTCTCTCCCTCTGTAGGTGCAGGGCAAGCATCCCTCACTCGGCTGTAAGGATGCAGGTGTCGGGATCCAGGATTAAGCTGTGGTGTCCGCTTATCTCGCTGGCACTGATTCAGTTTCTTGCCCCTGTTTCAGCTCAAGGTAATTGCTGTCTTCGTGGTTTCGACCTGGCGTTTTGCACTGCCATATTGCCGTTTGTGTGGTTGTGTAGAATGTGAGTTGTCACTCTAATCATTCTGTATGTCATTTTAAAGGGATAGCTCAATCAAATGTGCTCTTCCAGATACGTTTGGTGCTCTGACCAAATTTCTTCCAATGACAAGGTCAGCACTCAATAATTGATCGAATTTACAACAGGAGAAAAAAAAAACTAATGTTTCAGCCGTGAGCCTTTGTCCAAGGGATAGTTCTCCCAAAAATGAAAAGGTAACACTTTACAAAAAGGTTCCTTAGTTAATGCCTTTACTAACATGAACTAATCACGAAGAACACTTGTACAGCATTTATTAATCATAATTGAACATTTACTAATGCATTATTAACATCCAAGTCCATGCTTGTTAACATTAGTTAATGCACCCTGAGGTAACATGAACTAACAATGAACAACTTTATTTTCATTAACTAGTGTTAACTAACATGAACAAATACTGTAGTAAATGTATCATTCATTGTTTTTTCATGTTAGTAAATGCATTAATTAACATTAATTAATGAACCTTATTGTAAAGTGTGACCAACGAAAATGCTGGCATCATTTATTCACCCTTGATTTACTGTATTTCAAACCGGTTTGGGGTTTTTGTTTTTGTTTTTGTTCAGTTGAACACAAAAAATATATTTTGAAGAATGTTGCAAACCTGTAACCATTGGCATTCATAGTAGGGCAAACAAATATGGCAGTCAGTGGTTACAGGTTTTCGACATTCTTTGAAATATCTTCTTTTTGTGTCAAACTGGTTTGAAACAGGTCAGGGGTGAGGAAATGATGGAGGGATTGCTCAAACTATTGAGCCTTTATGCAGCTTTTATATAGGATGACCACCAGCAAATAAAGCAAACATGAGACAATGGCCCCTTTACACACATACAGACCTTTCCGGAAAATTACCAGCAATTCTCCGGAAAGGTGTGTATGTGTAAACACACACACACATCCGCAGCTCTTTTTGAAAATACTGATAAATTAATTCTGGCAATTTTTCGGAAGGAGAAGTTGTTACATTACCGGTTTTTGCCAGAACGCTGCTCTGTGTGAGCTCTGTTGTTCTAAACACAATCTTTCCGGCAATTTTTCCTTCTGCATAGAAGGAAAATTGCCGGAAAGATCGTGTTTAGAACGTGCTGACGTGAGACGTCTACTCCAGCCAATCAGAACACTCATACGCATTCACACCCGTTTTAGCTGTCTTTACTTAAAGAAGATTTTCTCTTCTTTGTTGCCATCATGACAGGTTGTAAAATTGTTTTACTTATATATATCATATATTATACTTTATATAATAATCTGGAACTCTTTTCTGTTTAGCTATTGATAGGATTTAAAAATAAGAAGCCTGTTATATCTGTGTGAGGTGGATTGCTTCTGATCAAGCTCTTATATTGCATGAGTCATTGTAAAGGTTAAAATGATAGGTTTTCCTTTTATGCTAAATATCATTATAATATTTTGTAAAAATCATATTTCAGGATTATTTTTTGTACATGTCCTACTGTAAATATATCAATACTTATTGTTTATTAATAATATGCATTGTTAATAGGTTAAATTGAACAACGTTAAAGGTGATTCATTCACTATTTAGATTTTCTGAACCCTCAGATTCCAGTCGTTCAAATAGTTGTATCAGCAAAAATTTTACTATCCTATAAATCTTGAGAATAAATAAAAAAGACACTTATGAGGGGTTTTGTGTTCCAGGGTCACATATAAGTGTAAATGATAAAACATAATGGTCACATTTTATTTTGATGGTTCGTTTGTTGAATTTACGTTACATTGCATCTACATGCCAACCAGTTCTCATTAGATTAGAAGTAGACTGTTAAATTGGGGTTAGGGTTGGGGTTAGTGTAAGTTGACATGTACTTGCAAAGCTTCTTATAGTTAAATGTCTGTTGAAGGAGCAGTATCAACAGATATTAAGCAGACAGTCTACTAATACTCAAATGGACCATCAAAATAAAGTGTTACCAAATAATAAATAAAGGTTTCCTTTAAAAGGCGAAAGAGTGCATGCACATTTTCTTAATCTAACAGTTTAAATCCATCACACTGACTAAAAACTGTCATTTTCTCAATACGCAAAGTGTGGGTCAAGGGGGTGAAAATGTGCTGTACAACTCAAAGCCTTACAGGGAGTCACCCTACCTTCACATCTTCTGCAAAGCCTCTTAATAAGAAGGTAAAGTGAGTTTTGAGGCTTTTAGATGGGATAGAGATGTGGAAAAGCATTTAGTTTAACATCACAGGGGACCACAATGATAATATCCCTCAAGGCAGCTTTAAGGCTTAATTACCTGCTCTGCTTAGAAGGAGTTTTACATTCCTCATGGGCCCTGGAGTGAAAGGTGGAGCTGGATCATCATCTGGAGTGGGAGGTTCTGTTCAGGAAGCTAAAGTCTGGCGTCTAAAGCCTTCACTTTTCTTTCCAGACCAGCACTTGTATGATGGGCAGGTATAATCTTTCAGTTTATGCCGCCTAGACAGGTTCTTTTTATCATCATATCAATGAAAGCTGCTGGTGTGATTTGAACTCAGTGGTGCATGCATCTGTAAAAGGAAGATTCTGAGTTTAATACAAGGTGAATTGACAGCACTTGTTGATAGCTGAGAAAATTTATTTAGGACCCTGTTTACCCTCAATATTAAAAATGTGTTTTTGGTTAACCCCCTTACAAGTGGATGATGCCAAATACAGGTGTAAACAAGATCTGAAATGTTCTGGGCTCATTCTCAGAGGTAATTGAAATCAAATTTGATTAATGCTTTTGTAGTGTAAACAGACATGTGCTTGAATCCATTTGAAGAAGCACAAAGTCAACCTACTTTCTCCCTACGTTACAGGACTTGTTGTTAAAGTGTGTTGTATGTACGTTTTGGATCCTTCTAAAGCATAAACATATGTTTGCTATTTACAGAAACATGCTACGTTAACATGTATGTTTGTCTGAAAAATGTTGCTAAAGTCAGTTATTCTCCTTTGAAAATGTTCTGAGTGGGAATGTCTGCCTTTGTTTTGGTCTCTATAATCCACCCACTGCGAGTTTACTCAATTATATTTAGGCACCCCATTTGATCAAATTGCTTTTGTAGTGTAAATGGACATGTGGTTGAATCCATTAGAATAACCACAAAGTCAACCTACTTTCTGCCTATGTTACAGGACTTGTTGTTAAAGTGTGCTAGCTAGAAGGGATTTAAATGTGCTGTATGCAAGATTTGGACCCTTCTAAAGCATAATCATACTATAATATATTAGCAGTTATTTAAGAAACATGCTAAGTTAACATGTACTGCATATGTTTATCTGAAAAACAATGCTACAGTCAGTTAATAATAATAATAATAATAATAATAATAATAATAATAATAATAATAATAATAATAATAATAATAATAATAATAATAATAATTCCTTACATTTATATAGGGCATTTCTAGACACTCTAAGCGCTTTACACAATCTCCTTATCCACCACCAGTGTGCTGCATCCCCTGGATGACGCGACGGCAGCCATATTGCGCCAGACCGCACACCACACACCAGCTGAATAGTGGAGAGGAGACAGAGTGAAAGAGCTATTTATGATATGGGGATGGTTAGGAGGCAATAATGGATGGAGGCCAGTGGGCAAATTTGGCCAGGATGCCGGGTTTAAACCCGTACTCTTTTTCAAAGGACATCCTGGCATTTTTAACGACAACAGACAGTCAGGACCTCAGTTTAACATCTCATCCGAAAGATGGCACTCACTGAGCAGTATAGAGTCCCTATCAATATAATAGGGCAGCGCTACTTAGCTTCAGTGGGCAACCATGTGAGAGTTGCAGAGAGCTAGCTGCCGGCAAGACTCATTCTCCTTTGAAAGTGTGTGTTTCGGGTGGGAATGTATGTCTTTGTTTTGGTCTCTATAAACCCACCCACTGCGAGTTTACCCTATTATATTTAGGCACCCCAGGTTGCTTTGGCGGAAGTATGGCGTATTTAATTTCAGTCTTGAAAGATCCCTCAATGTACCGTAGCAGATTCTGAAATTTAATCCACATGATGCAGTTTTTAATTCGCAAACATATAGCAAATATTACAAGCATAAACATTAGCTGATCAGCACATGTTAAGGCTTAATTGTCAGACATGCTCATTCCTGTTGGTGTTGTCAATCTGGCAACCCGCATGTGCATAAAGTCTGAGAAGGGGACCAGGTGAAAAACAAAAACCCTATCCAATCTTTTGAATTTGGACTGCAATACCTTCTTTAACCACTAGTCATAACAATCACACAATCATAAAGCCTTTAAATATCTATGAAATCACAAGCTTAAAGGTAAAATATGTAAAAATAATAATAAAAGAAAAATAAATGAAGCACAATGTTCTGATTTTAACCAATTCTGATTCTAAATTAAACCCACATCTTTGCCATAGTTTTCCAGCTATTAAAACAGTAATGTATGCTTTTCCTGATATGTCTAAGCTTTTTCTGAGATGTTATCATGATATGATAATCGAAAGTAGTAATATATCCTAATATGAAATTTTTTGATAGTTCAACCACAGCAAGAATGACTTAAAATGCTGTATTATGCCAGGCCAGTAGATGGCGATAGCACATTCTAACACTTTGTGCACATACAGTCCTGTAATCTGCCATTATTGTTTTGATTGTAATATGGATACACATGATGTCACTGCTTTTCCCAGTGTTGGGTTGTGGCTGGAAGGCATCCACTGAGTAGAACATATGCTGGATAAGTTGCTGGTTCATTCACCCCTGATTAATAAAGGGACTAAGCCGAAAAAAAAATGAATGAATGAATGATGTCATTGGGGGGCTGCATGGTGGTACAGTGGGTAGCACGTTTGCCTCACAGCAAGAAGGTCGCTAGTTCGAGCCTCGGCTGGGTCAGTTGGCGTTTCTTTGTGAAGTCTGCATGTTCTCCCCGTGTTCGCATGGCTTTCATTCAGGTGCTTCGGTTCGCCCCACAAATCCAAAAACGTGGTATAAGTGAATTGGGTAGGCTAAATTGTCCATACTGTGTGTGTGTAAATGAGTGTGTATGGATGTTTCCCAGTGATGGGTTGCAGCTGGAAGGGCATCTGCTGCCTAAAACATACGCTGGATAAGTTGGCGGTTCATTCCGCTGTGGTGACCCCAGAATAATAAAGGGACTAAGCCGAAAAGAAAATGAATGAATGAACAATGTCACTGCTTTCACAAATATCACATTTTCCTTGATAATTATGTGTGTTTTCAGCAACTTGTACTTTGAAAGCTGTGGTAAAAACTTGTTTTTAACCCTTAACTGCTGCTGTTGTTTAAAAATCTTCAGTTTTTACTTGAATTAGTGTTGTGTAAATACCCTTAAATAGCTCAAAATGTGCTGCAAAATGTGCAGAAATGTTGCCACGGAAAGCTGCTAATCAACACTATGCCACAAATGCCTTTAAATGAGCCTCATTAAGTTTTTTTGAAGCTGCCATATTCCTATAAAATGACACAGATGTACAGAAAACATTCCATCATGTTTGTGGGTACTTGAAGCGCTGGAGCGAAAATGCTTGCAAATGTAGACAATGCCCTGCTGAGAATGAATGGGTAGAAGCAGACAGGGATACAAAGCGTTTTAGATCAGTGTGATGAGACATTATAAGAGTGTTTTGGAACGGTCTTTATTGTCTGCATGATGAAGTTGTGGAAAAATGAAACAAAAGACTTGAAGGTCAACCTTAAACGGGCTGTCTGCAATCCTGTCAAAACTCTGAAGCAGTCAAACGCACACAATAAAACACATCCGCAGCTTTAAAGTAATTGTTGTTTGCATGTACATGGGCTGTACATCTCATTACAGAACCTTTAATTATGCAAATTGTCTGGTTAATGTATTTTTACACATCAAGACTTGGGAATTGTAACCAAATCTCTCAAGAAATTGTAACCAAGGAAGTTTTGCGTTGCTCACATCTTTACATTTACAGTATTCCTTATCTTGTGATTCATTTTTATGCTTTTGAATTAAATAGTTGGGTCTTAGTCTTTCCTCCAAAAATATTAATGTTGAAATGTTTGGAAAACTGACTTTTATTTACTTTTTCATAGTGTATGCACTCATCAGCCACTTAATTTTGAAGAACTTACTAGTACCAGGTTGGACCCTCTTTTGCATTCAGAACTGCCTTAATCCTTTGTGGCATAGATTCAACAAGGTACTGGAAATATTCCTCAGAGATTTTGGTCCATGTTGACATGATAGCATCATGCAGTTGCTGCGGATTTGCTGCACATCCCTGATGCGAATCTCCCATTTCTCCACATCCCAAAGGTGCTCTATTGCATTTAGATCTGGTGACTGTGGAGGCCATTTGAGTACAGTGAACTCATTGTCATGTTCAAGAAACCAGTCTGTGAAGATTCATGCTTTATGACATGGCGTGTTATCCTACTGGAAGTAGTCATCAGAAGATGGGTACACTTTGGTCATAAAGGGATGGACATGGTCTGCAACAATACTCAGGTAGGCTGTATCGTTGACACGATGCTTAATTGATACTAATGGGCTCAAAGTGTGCCAAGAAAAAATCCCCCACACCATTACACCACCACCACCAGCCTGAACCATTGATACAAGGCAAGATGGATCCATGCTTTCATGTTGTTGACGCCAAATTCTGACCCTACCATACGAATGTGATACCAGAAATTGAGACTCATCAGACCAGGCAACATTTTTCCAATCTTCTGTTGTCCAATTTTGGTGAGGCTACCAATTTGGTAGCCTCAGTTTCCTGTTCTTAGCTGACAGGAGTGGCACACGGTGTGGTCTTCTGCTGCTGTAGCCCATCCATCTCAAGGCTGGATGTTGTGCTTTCAGAGATGCTTTTCTGCACATCTTGGTTGTAACAAGTGGTTATTTGAGTTACTGTTGCCTTACTATCAGCTTGAACCAGTCTGGCCATTCTTCTCTGACCTCTGACATCAACAAGGCATTTGTGCACTCACTTCCACTCACCTGATATTTTCTCTTTTTTGGACCATCCTCTGTAAACCCTAGAGATGGTTATGCGTGAAAATCCCAGTAAATCAGCAGTTTCTGAAATACTCAGACCAACCCATCTGGCACCAACAACCATGCCACGTTCAAAGTCACTCAAATCACCTTTCTTTCCCATTCTGATGCTCGGTTTGAACTGCAGCAGATTGTCTTGACCATGTCTACTTGTCCAAATGCGTTGAGTTGCTGCAATGTGATTGGCTGATTAGAAATTTATGCTAACGTAAATTTACATGTATGTTGTCTTTGTGTCGTAAATTACAGTACAAAAAACTGGTAATAAACTGCCAGTACTTTTCTATTACTTTATGGACTTAATTCTCTATATATTGTTATTACTGTTTTTTAAACAAAATATTGTTTCAAACACCTAAAATGTGAATAAAAGTCACTTTGTTAAATGGTACAGTTGAATTGTCAAAATCGAAAGTCAACAGAGCAGAGATAAGGGTCCCATAATGCCATTCATAACAGTAAATAAACAGAAAAAAACTTGTGAATCACGGAATACTGAACCTGCTATCTGAGGTATATTTTTGGACTATTGTGAAGTACAGAATGTGTCAGGCTGCATCAAGTTAAGCAGGCATTAATGTTTTAATTTCCTCAACAGCCTTTTTTGAGTTTGTAGAAAATAAATGTTGAAAACGAGAAGTGTGGAGCTCTCTGACAGGTGAGTAATTGGAAGCGTGATGATAAAAGGACGCAGTGGATTTTGGAGTAAGAAGTGCGTGAGTGTGTGCCTCCAAAAGGATGAAAGATAACCACATCAAAGGGCCTGTGGATTTGCGGGTGCTGGTTTTCAAACATACAGACAGAAACAGGACCTCCTGCTCGTATTTCCCTCGTTTCAAGTCACAAGTCAGCGCTTGTCACCCTTAAACCACAGAGGACGTTGTTCTGTTCCTCCCCCTCAATCTCTACTGGAGTCTGTTTGGCACAAAACCATTAATCAGCAAACGCCAGGAGTCGCAAAGATTCCTGGTTGTGCTAAGACACATTTCCAAGGAATATTCTGCGATACTGTCATGATATTCCTTCCAGAAATTTGTCTTTTTTTATGCCAATGAATATATTAGACTCTTATTTTGAGCAGCATTGTTGGATTTACTTTCCAAAATGTATTATTTTTTCATCTGTCATGATATGCAGTACTGAGTTGGCACAACAACATGCTTTTCCCTGATATATTCATTCCAACAGGAGGGTTGTTTTGTGCCGTTCAAATTCTCTAGATGGATCTATATTGGTACTCATTTCATCCCACTCACATCAATGACTAAGACTTTTCACTGTGACTTTCTAAAAAAAGAGTACAGTTTAGTGTCCCCTGACCTTTATAAAGCAACCGACACACATATAATGCAGCATATTTGCATATATGCACTATTCCATCTTTGAGCAAATAAAAAGGCTAGATAAAACTAATAATATTAATATATATTTTAAAGGCTTTTTTACATATTCATATAGTGGGGGAAATAAGTATTGAATACATTATGTATTTTCCTGGAAATAATTTGTCTAAAAGACCTGTTGACATAAAATTGAACCAGATTTAGGTAAAAACCCATACAATACAAACAAAAAATAAATAAATAAATAAAACAAAACAAAAAATAGTCTCATCTATCAAATCTGATCTTTAATTTGTATTTTATATTGGATTCAAGTCAGGTGATTGGCTGGGCCATTCTACAGCTTGATTTTCTTTCTCTGAAAGCATTTTAAAGTTTCCTTTGCTGTGTTTTGAGCATTGTCTTGCTGAAATGTTCACTCTGGTTTCATCTTCATCGTCCTGGCAATGTAGATGTTGAACTGTAGCAACTAATATTCCTTTACAATAGTGAAGAGCAGAGCTGAGCGTCAATTTCAGCTGTTGTCTGGGCTTTCACTGCCTTTCTACACCTCTGTTTCTTCATGAGTTTAATACGTTTTTCCTGTGTCATTTTATTGTATTACACTTAATTTGTAAAGCAATTAAATTGTTTTCTTTGCGTATATACATTTCTTTGGTTGTTACCAACATCTGGTGAAAATTTCAAGTCAACAGCACCTTTAGAAAAATGGTCACATGTTCAATACTGACAGTTTTTCTCAGTGGCTTTGGTGCATTTCTCACAACACTATTTACATTTGCACAACATTTAATGCATTTCTCAAAACAATTATTGCAAACTGCAAAACCTAGTTAAAAAACCTGCAAAAGCGTGTCACTTGCTCAAAATGGATAGCTCATTCCTCAAAAGCAAGTATTAAAGTCAATGAAGGTGTCAGTGTCATCAAGATGAAAAGTCCTGCCACCATTGTTTATGAACAAGATAGTCAAATGGCTTTGTCATGTTTTCATTATGATAGTTTACTCTAGTGTACAGTTTTTTCCAATGCAAAAAATCAGATTTTGGTGACACTTCCTGAAAATGCTCAAGACAGCACTATATACTATTTGCACAGCCATTTGAAAACTACAGTAAAGTTAGACATCACTGCATTTAGTGAGGTATCTGAGTACAACACACTGAATATGTATGTTTCACATTTGCTCTTTGCAATTCTACTTGATTCACAGCACTGTGCAAAATAATAAATACATCCTTATTTACAACAAACATATACCTCCTTTGGGTAGAGCTGTGCACAACTGTTAACAAAATGGCAGTACATATTGGAACTGAAGCTACAACATACATAGGTTTGGAAATCATTCATGAAATTGTTCAATTTTGAAGACATTTTCAGGGGAAAAAAAAGATTTAAAAATTGTTATAAAATTGACAGATTTTGACCACTAGTTGAACATTTTTTTGTAATGACTCAAGTAATGAAATGAGGACTATTAGTTTTGAATGGAATGACTATTTAGCATTCATTAGTTTAGTTAATTTTGACTGACATGACATAAGCAAATGATAATGTTATAAAACAGCAGAGAGTTGTATGAAAGCAATTGATGCGTGTCCAAAAGCATTTGTAATTTGTTGGAAGGAATAAGAAACTGCTACTATGATGTGCACAAATGACTAATTGTTTTGAGAAATGCATTAACTTTTGTGCAAATGTAAATAGTGTTGTGAGAAATGCACCAAAGAAAAACTGTAATTCACACACTGAATATTTTTAAACATATACAGTAGTTCACTCAAAAACTTAAAACATTCTGTCATCTTCTACTGTACTTGTTCAAAACCTGTTTGTTTATTTGTTTGTTTGTTTGTTATTTTTTATTTGAACACAAAGGAAGATATACCGAGGAATGCTGGAAAAAACAGCCAATTGAAGTATTTTTTTCCTACTATGAATGTCAATGGCTGTTTTTTTCCCAACTTTATTCAGAATATACTGTTTTGTGTTCAATAGAAGAAAGAAGTTCATAAAAGTTTTGAACTACTTGAGTGTGTTCGGAGGAAGTTTTAATTTTTGGATGAGCTGTTTCTTTAACAATAGTTTTAATTCCATTTCAATCCCTAGAACAGCAACACAAATCGTTCAGTCCATCAATATAATGAAATTAAGTATCCAAAGGCTTTCTTCATGACAGAAGATAAATAAAGAATCTTAGTTATGTTCAAAATATTGATTTACTTGTTACGGTAACTATAAAGCTCAACCTCTCAACGCTCTCACCAACTTTATTGTAAAAACAAAATAGATTTTTAATTTATGGGATATATATCTTTACATTAATTAATAAAAAATCCTAAACCTGCCTTTCATTTAGACTAAACTTTCAAAACATGAATAACATTATACCTGCAAGTTCAACCCTTTTAGTTTTGCGAGTAGACACCCTAAAATGTGTTTTTCCATGTTGATGGATGAAAATGATGAATAGTTTCTCTAAAGACACACGCTGGACTGTTTGTATTTGAATGTCGATGAAAAAGGAGATGTTCACGCAGCAGGAAACCCAGCAGTGTTCAGTTCCTAAGGTTGGTGCAGTTACTGTAGACCAGTTTCACATCTTATATCTGTTTCTTAAATACCCTGTTTCCAATAGTATTTACCTCTGTGTTTTATAAACTCTTTTCTCTGTGCCAACATATTTTCTTCATATTTACTTCTTTCTTCTGGGCATGTGAACTACATAGGAACAGAGAAACATTGATTAATCAATGTTTGAATGCTTTACATGTGTGGTCTCTGGGTGTGGTGATTTCTTACATGGGGCAAACAAATGATCATGGGTCAGACGAGTTTAAAAAGTGACCTCTAATCAGTTGTTTATGGCCAAAGACACTCATAAATTCAAGTAATGTGCTTTGTTGGACTGTTTTAAGACTTTTCCTTCTTTTGAGCCTCACTGGTATTTAGGATGCTTTAGAAAATAGCGGACAACTATTCTTCTGACCTTTAAAAGTCACATTCTCTTCTCAATTACCAACTTTTTTGAATAAAACATCACATTTATGTTTATAGATTTATTTGGATAATATCAGATTTTCAGTATTTAAAAAAAAAAAAAAAAAAAAAAAAAAAAAAAAAAATATATATATATATATATATATATATATATATATATATATATATATATATATATATATATATATATATATATATATATATATATATATATATATATATAAAATGGACATTGCTAATGTAAGAAGGATGTGGATGTGACTTAAAATAAACCGTTCCTTAGAGTTTTATATTATTTATTATTTAGGCTTTTATTTTCAATGTATAATTCCAGTTTTTTTTTTTTTTTTAGTTCCAGCTCCAAGAAGGCTTCGATTTAAAGTTGTGAGTGCAGGAAAGCTTCTTGTCTCATGGAAGGAACCAAAAGGAGAAAATAATGGCTACAGATTTATATATAATACAGAACCAGGTAAGAAAGATATTAAATATAAACAGTTTATTTTATTATGTCCATTGTTATATGTGGTCTCACTGTATTTGAAATTATTTAAATGTATTTTTGTTATTATATTATATAAATTTCTTTATTTTATTTATTTTAGTTTAATTTTGATTAGTTTTTGTAAGGAATTTTATTTTATTTTATTTTATTTTACTTAAAAGTTATATTTACTGTTATAAAGTTCATAAAATTGGAAAAAAATGGCAACTCATTAACCCAGACAATATATTGTTTAAAACAATTTTAAAAATTACAAAAAATGAATTATATGTAGGGATGTTGCGATCAGGTTTTTTTGCCCTTGAGTCCAAGTCTAAGTCATTTGATTTTGAGTATTTACCGATACCGAAATCCGATCCGATACTTCTATAATACATAAAAGAAGAATAAAGAAGAGAAACATCCAGGATGTTCTTAATTTTTGATTTTATTCATGTTATTTTAACATTTGACAACTTTGTTAATGTGCAGAGCCCTTCTGTGAGGTAGCTTGAACAATCAAGTAATAAATAATATAAATTCTTCACTTTTGGACTTTAGGGCAACAGTAAATATACCAAAAAATCTAATAAAAAAACAAATAGCACCTCAACTTAAAATACCCAGTAGACAATCCCAAATCTCACAGTTTGCTATGGCAATGTTGTCGTCATCAACTTTATAATACCTCCAGACCACAGACATACTCTCGCTTTTCGCTTCAAGCTGCTTCTGTATTCTGCTTTGCCAGCATTTAACCCATAGCCTCTGCAACAAAATAATGTCATACTGCACGTGTTGCTGTTTCTGTGTGAAGTCAACAAAGAGGTCTAACTTTGTGCCACCACATAACTATAGATGTGTCCAAAAAAAAAAGTATATATATATATATATATATATATATATATATATATATATATATATATATATATATATATATATATATATATATATATATATATATATATATATATATATATATTCAAGTCCTGATCGGGAGGTAACATCCGATTACGATCAAGTCTGAAACTGTGTGATTGGCTCCAATTTCCGATCACGTGATTGGATCTGGACATCTCTAATCATATGCATATTTTTATTAAAGGGGAGAGATAAAACATCAAATGTTGTCAGAGAAGAGATCAAGTTCTCATAATATATATATATATATATATATATATATATATATATATATATATATATATATATATATATATAATGCAGTTTGAAAATATAACTGTACAGAAATATACAGTCCTACGATGGTTAATTAACCAATATGTATTATTGTATGGTTTACTGTAATAACCCTATTGACCTTATTCTTCAATGCGGAAGTGCGCTTGCTTTTGCGATTTCGATTCAGCTGCCTATAGAAAAAATAACTAGGAATAATAAACCGTAGAAAACGGTAAAACTACTTGCTCTACAAACAAGTGTTTGCATGACTATATAGGCAAAGCAGAATCATATAATAAGAAAATATCAGTTTGCAACTTTAAGCAGCAAAACGAGCTGTTTTTATCATCTGAAAATATATGGACGTGAATAAGACCGGAAGTCTCGAGCCAAAAAGATTCAAATGGCTGCGCCCACTCATACGCGAAGAATAAGGTGAATTCAGTAGTAATGAATATGATGATGCTAAATTGCATACATGCTGGCAGGTCTCAAAATCTAATCTAAAAAAATCTAAGTTGCTCAAAATCTATTTTTAAAATGAAACACAATCTTTATTTTAGTCCTTCTGAGCCTCACTTGTTTCTCTAAATGCATTCAATCTTGCACATTTATTCAGACTTTTCTTCCCTCCCCTCTGTTTACTTTAGCAGATGTATTTGTTAACCTTGCCAGATCTGAAGGACTCTTTGTTTCTTCGCAGATTTGACAATAGTCCTTGTCTGGGCGCTCTGATACGGCTCCTGATAACTCATAAACAGCCAAGGTCACTCTCTGGTTTTATGCAGACCAGGTGCACGAGCCGTCACTTCTGTAAACTCAACCCTTTGTCATACGCTCATGACCCCAATTTCAGGGGCAAATATGAACCATGTCCAAACTCGCTGTTTCTAAGAAGCAAATTCCTAGATTTGGTGTATATTAGGCCTGCTTCCACCTAGATATTCATCAGCCAGTTCCACGTTCCCAACAAATTAGGGGGAAAAAAGCAGTTGTTTCAATTATAGCAGCTCATTTGCTGTGTTTCTATTTGCAAAGTGGCATTAATGGGCATGGAAAAAAATCTTGCTATTGGCTAGAATTGAGGAATTAAATTGATGGAGCAAGGCTGAATGAGGACAGGCAAGAGTTTGGGGGTCAGTGCGACTCTTTTGTGATCGAGATGAGGAATGTCTGGCTGTGGTATTTGGGCAGAATCACTGAGGTTAGACAGAGGTTAGCATCAGATCCAGCTCCTTTTTTATGGTATCTGATGTTGGCAGTCGGAATCCCGCAGCAACATTGGCATACTTTTGTAGGACTAAAAACCAAATGGCAAATTGGACATTGGCTCCTAAAATGAAACATAAGACAACAAATGTGATCCCAGACCTTATTTTGCACATGTATATTAAATATTTGAATAATTTTGGTAATATCAAGAATACTTTTTATGGTCAAGTTATTAGATTTTTCTTAATAAGCAAAGATAAAGTAAAGATATTTTGTACATTTCCTACATTGCATAACAATTTTTTGATTAGTCATTTCATAGCCAAAAACTTTAACCTTTAAAGATGCTTTTCTCTATATTTAGATTTTTTGAGTCCTCAGATTTCAGATTTTCAAATAGTCGTATCTCGTCCATATCCTATCAAACCATACACTAATGGAAAACTTATTTATTCCACTTTCAAAAGGTGCTTAAATCTCAGTAAAAAAAAAAATTGTCACAGTTTTGTGGTTCAGAGTCACAAATTGTTTTTTAGATTGAAAAATGAATCAATGAATGTATTGAAAAAAAGAACTTAACTTAAGTAGAAGCTAATAAGTGACCTGCAGTATTTTACTTTAAGCTTAATAATATGCAGAATTTCAAAGCAGATTCACAATGAAATTACAGAATACCAATACAAATTCTTGAGACAAATTAACTTAAGTAACTGTAAAGTTTATTAGTTGTGAAATGAATTCATGTCAGATAAGCAGCTCTATAGAAGACAATAATGTTGTCACTACGATGATCATGTCAGCGTAAAAAAATCAGACATGCTCTGTGCCAAGTGTAATGCAGACACCCTGTGTGAATTGTGCATGACTGATAATATAATAATTTGGGGTATTTTTCAATAATGATATTTTAAGAGTATTCAGCTGATTGTGTTTTTGTGCTGGCAGCTTTTATTGGTTTAGTTTTGTCATGAATAAATATAACTGCCAGTAGGTGGCAGCAAGTCCCTGTCTTTATGAGAGATTCACTGAATTTATTCAACGATTCATACAAAAGTGATTGATTCATTCATAAACAAAACAAGCAACTGTCTTTATGAGCAGATCGTTGAATCATTGACTCAAATGATTTATCATTCAGGAACGAACCAAAGCAGTATTGCTTTGAGACGCACAAACATTCTGTCCTGGCTTTGTTTAGATGTATTGAGGTATTAAAGTGATGGAGCAGGGCTGAATGAGGACTGCTGATAGTTTGCAGGTCAGTGCGATTCTTTTGTGATTGAGATGAGGAATGTCTAGCTGTGGTATTTTCTCCGAGGTTTGACAGAGGTTAGCATCAAATCAAGCTGATTTTTTTACGGTATCTGATTTTGGCTGTCCGAAGGTCCAAATCTCAAAACAACATCATTGGCATACTTTAGTAAGGCGCCGAACCAAATGGCAAGCAGGACACTGGCTCCCAAAATGAAGCATATGACAACAAAAAAAGAATTGTTGAATATTTTTTAACAATACATTTAGGAATGTTCAGGAAGATTTTTTATTTTTTCATTTTACCAATATTACTAAGGCAAATAGTTTTAATAGTCAAAAACAAAAATATTTAAACATAATTGTTAAAGAGACTCTTAAACTTTAATAAAATGAATTAATAAAATGTTACAAAGTGTGTGCAAGGTAAAGCGTAAATGCTGAAAAATCAAAGCAAACTTTAAGATGTAAATAATAATGATACAGTAAACCTCAACCTCTGTCAACAACACAAATTATGATAATTAAATCTGAGCTTTCAAGTAAAGGAACCAGCCATCATTATTCAATACTGCAACATTACAAATTGTGAAGTTGAATAACTACAATACCCACTATACTAAAAACTCTTTCAGATGGGGTGCTAGGGGCTGGGATGCACAAGAAAAGAAACCAAAAAGCCAATCTGGCGACATCCTTAAATCCTTTTTTATTTACAATCTCCTCACTGCTGCTTACCAAGGCACTCATTTTCGCATGTGTTGTTATTCTGACCTGAGGTGACAAGTGCTTGTGTGTGAACTCCTTGACCATTTACAATGGACTTTGCGCTCGTTCTCCCTTGGTGTCTCTAGTAACTAGGTGACTATGAACTATTTTCGCAGAGGATAACAAACAGACGAATCATTGCTTCAATGCAAGTTTATGGAAAAAGTAAAAACCGCTGCAGTGTTTGGGTGCGCTGTGTTTGTCTGAGGCAGGGGTGTAGTGGACATTTTAAAAGTGGGGGGGACAGCTGTATGAAATCCAAAGGTTAACATTCTTAATCACCTGTTACTAAATGGTCTGTCTCTAAAAGTGCAGGGGACGTATCCCCCTGTCCCCCCTGGTTGCTACGCCCCTGGTCTGAGGTAATTATTCTGCCGTTACTGAAATGTGTATATTCCATACAAAGTGTGAAGCAGATTGGTTAGTTCTGCTTAGATGAATTGCAGTGCACTCGGGGTATTCTGAGAAGTTCAGACGTTTTTTAACTAGGTGCAGCTGGAAAATGCATGTGGTTTATGTGCATATATATCGATACCGAGTTTATCGCCCAGCCCTAAGCACAATATAATCTGGCTCGTAGCATCTACAGTATTTTACTTTACAATAATTTCTGGATTTAGAAGGTGAATGTTTTCCCTGAAAACAAACAAAATAAACACACCTCATTTTTTTGTTTGATTTAGCAGCTAAATAAAAACAGAAAAAGTTTTCATAAGAAAGGAAGTCCGAATTGATTTCGCATCTATTTTTAGAAGCCTCACCAGAATATTCTTCCTCAAAAACCCTTTGGACCGCTCTTTTTAAAAAAAATCAAAGCGGGAAGGGAAACGTTCACATGCGACAAAGCAATCCTGTCCTTTGGTCTCGTTTAAACAAATGAGAATTGGAGTGCTTTGATGTTGTTGTAGGGCCCGGTGACAGTTTGCTGTCTGCTGCAATCTCCTTTCACTTTTCTATGAAGCGTGATGTGCAAAGTCATCAGCAAACTGTGGTTCTCCACTTCTGACTCCCTCTGCTCCGAGTCTAACCCCAATCACGCTCCCTCTGCTGCTGAATAAGCAACTTCTACTCCCCTTCCATTGATCTCTCCGCAAGCCACGAGGTTTTTAATCAGGATCATTGGTCAGGGATCTGAATTGCAGGGCCAGGCTTCTTCATCACTCTGAGGTGCCGTGATACCAGAAAGCCGTAGCTCAGGCATGACTGATTCACACGCAATAAAGTTTGTCTACGCTTTTCAGTTCATCACTATGCTTTTATTGGTCCTTCTAAAGGATTTGACACCCAAAATAAATAAATAAATAAATAAATAAATAAATAAATAAATAAATAAATAAATAAATAAATAAAAAAACAAATCTCCTCTACTCAAAAGTTGGGTTGCAGTAATTATAGATGCTTTTGGTATGATTATGGTCTGAGGAATAATCACTGTTTCACAATAATCATGATAAATTATAATTCATTATATAGTTAATTATAGCAAATATAGTTCATTTTACAGTCTTATTAGTTTATAAAATCAAATGAAATGCTTTGTCTTCTAAGTAACCAAATAATACAAGAATAATAAAACAAGAAAAACAAAATTTCTCTATTTAGAATTAAAGACAAGTGCAAAAAAGTGCATTTGACATAAACATATGTAACACTTGAACACAAAAAATAATAATAATAGTAAATAATAATCAAAAGTCTTTGTATATTTTTGATTAGATAACAGCTACACAAAAAAACCAAAGCAAAGTCTGAAAGGCTCTTTTAATAAACTATATTACAGCATTGTTCTGTATTTTCATTTTGTTCTACAAAGTACTGATTTTTGGACCAAAGTAATGAATAAAAAGAACAACAACTTGTTTTTCGCTTCAATGGTATATCTGCCTTTTTCAAAATACAGTGAAACAAGCAAAAAGAAACAAACGACACATATCTGAAAATAATTATTAACTAATTACTGTATTATATAGTAAATATATACATATATCCTTTTGGAACTAAACAAGGAATAGCCGCAATATTTTTTTTTCACAAATTGCACACTTATTTCCTTTCAGTTCACACTGTTGAGGGGCCTTTACGTTTTATTATTTGTCACGAATTAAAACTTGTTTAATATTAAAATCAGTTATTTGCAGCATCCCTACTCAGATGAACAAAAATGTACTATAAATAAAATGCTGGGTTAAAAACAACCCATCTGATTTTGCCATCCGATTGCTGTGTCAAAAAGGGACATACTCTGCTCCAGGCTGTTTTGACCCAGCTACATTGGTTAAATGTTTGCTCCAACATGGGGATTGCTTCATTAACTCAAGTAAAAAATACTTTATTGCTGGCTTAAAACTAACATAACTATTTTGAATGAAAACAGTAGATGAAGAGTTTACTTATATTCCATATTATATTACTATGAATCTTATTCGCCATAGAGATCTATGATTGACGATCATTCAGTGCATGGGGGAACTGCAAACTGTAAACAGTGGGCTTATACAGTACAGATCATCCCTTTACAGCAGACGATTCATTCTGTGACAATTCACGTCTCGCTCTCTCATAAAGGCACAGGACCGCAGGAATTATCAAAACACACATTTATTTACAAACTGAACACTCACAACTGGAACATGGAACACAGGAATTACATCAAGGTTTAAAAAACTGTAGACTACTTTTTTTGCAATATATATATATATATATACACATATATATATATATATATCCAAAGCAAACAGTTCTTTAAAGTCATAATCCCATACTTTGTCACCGGGCAGAGATGTCATGAAGCAAGAAAGATGAGTTTGCTGCCAGGACCCTTTTAGAACGGACCATTTGTCACTGTCAATACTGCAAACAAACTTCATGAAGTTGTTTGCTGTGCACTGGCCATAAAGCTTCTACCCACAGATTGTATTTGGGTGATAACTTGGCATCACAGCTTGCCGGGCCAGTACTATTCCTCCTCTGGCTTGATCTGTGAATAAGCAGACCAGTGCTGTTTTGGACAGATTGTTTATAGGCTATTTTGGACATTATGTGTTTGCTTTTGCATTTGAGTATTTGGATCAGTCTGTTGTTTTAGATGTCTGATGGAGAGATCATGGGGCACACTTTTAAGTCTGTGTTTGTATTTTCTGGTATTATGAACAAGCTTCTTAGACTCACTTCATTCAAAGAGTATGGACCAGATTGTCAACCACATCCAAACTTTCATTACATAAATATTGAGAGCATATGCTGCGAGTGACAAAACTACAGCCTAAAAATGAATCTTGTTTGAATAATCAGACTGATGACAGACACATGGAGGAAGTGAATTACTTTGCAATGTACTCACTACATAAAATACTTTTCTTACTTAGATTTTTTTTACCTTGTTTCTTGTCCAAATATCTACAAATTCTAAAACCAAGAAGCATTTTTAGACAAGCTAAAAACAATTATATCTTGTTTTCAGAAATCTAGTTTTTTAGAAAAGGAAACATAACATTTCTGAAAACAAGACATAATGTTTGCTTATCTAGAGAATGCTTCTTGATTTAAGAATTTTTAGGTATTTGGACTAGAAACAAAACAAAAAGTAAAGAAACCATTTATTTTACAGTGTAACTGAATAAATAGATCATTTTCATATGAATAGACTTTTTTAAATTGTTTATTTATACATATAAATGTGGTTATATTCTGGCTAGTGGCTTATGGAGGACTGTGAGTGCCACTTGAAATCATAAAGTAAATTAAATGAGACAGACATATAGACAGATAGACAGATAGATAGATAGATAGATAGATAGATAGACAGACAGACAGACAGACAGACAGACAGACAGACAGACAGACAGACAGACAGACAGACAGACAGACAGACAGACAGACAGACAGACAGACAGATAGATAGATAGATAGATAGATCGATAGATAGATAGATAGATAGATAGATAGATAGATAGATAGATAGATCGATTTACAGACAGACATACAGTACAGACAGAAAAATAAGTAGAATAATACAAATACACAAAAAATATTTCCAGTTGATTTTCTTTGATTTATTGAATTTTTTGATTTGTAATTTTTAAAAATTGATTTTATTTACTTTTTTCTTGGTTTTTAAAAACAATTTCACTTTTTAGAATTCATTCATTCATTTTCCTTTGGCTTAGTCACTTACACCATACACTCTCACATAGTCATACATACTGTACACATAGACATACATACACTAGGGCCAATTTAGCTTATTCAATTCACTTATAGCGCATGTCTTTGGACTGTGGGGGAAACCGGAGCTCCTGGAGGAAACCCACATGAACACGGGGAGAACATGCAAACTCCACACAGAAATGCCAACTGATCCAGTTGGGGCTCCCACTTTTTGGAATTGGAATTAATGAATCAATTGCTATACCAAACTGTGTGATATATAAATATATACTATTTGTATTATCATTAAGAACATTATTTCCATATGACTTTGCATCTAAATAGTATTCAGACAATAAAGAACGGGCTTTCTTTGATGGTTTTCTGAACAGATGCAGGTATGCCAGACTAACCGTTCTCTTTCTGATTTTTCTGATTCATGTCTGATGACAGGTGGGGAAACAAGCGAGCTGCAAATTGCAAAGGGAGAGAATAAAGCAATAATAAAGGATTTTAATCCCAGGAAGGAGTATTCAGTCAAGGTTATAGCTGTGAGTGGAAACCTGCAGAGCCGAGCACTTCAGGGAAAATATACTGGTACGAAATACCTTGTTTCTTTGAAGCAATCCCACAGAAACAGATTGCAAGTGAAAATAATGTGTTTGATCATAGACTCCTCTGTGTTTTAAGAAAACATCGAAAGAAACTGGTAGCTTGAAAATAATAGTATAAGATTTGCATAGTAACTCAATGTGTATAAACTGTATAGACCATTTCAATGTGATGATATCACTGGCCCATGAAAATTTCCTGCTTGCTGTCAAACTATTTCTTATCTGTAATAAGAGGCAATTCTATAATAACTTTACGTTAAAGCACCTGCCATGGGATTATTTATCCATTTTTGGACTTTTTTAGATTCTCAGAAGCTATGAAAATTTGAAATGTAAAACAGGAAATACATTAGGACCATCGTTATTAACAACCCTGAAAATAGTCTATAGACTTTAAATTGTTAAGATATTTTTTTAAGATGGACAAACAATGGACAATACATTCATTACAGTATTTGCTAATGTTTGTTAATGTTAGTTAATTGTAATAAAGTTCTTTAATATAGTGCATTAACTAATCTCAACAAGCAATAATTTACATTTAAATGATGCATTAGTAAATGTGAAACCTTGATTAATAAATGCTGTACAAGTATCATTCATTAGTAGTTTATGTTAGTTAATACATTAGGAAACATTAACTAATGAAAACCAAGTGTGACCATATTCATAATATACTGATACTTAAAAAATAAATAATGTTATACATATTATATGTCGCGATACTTTGGACTGTTTTAATTCTTCATGTGTTTTGAGCAGAAGACCAGAGCAGTGATGGAGAAATCACTCAGCCACAAAGACTGAAAGAACCTGGAGCCGTGGATGAGGGCAATGAGATCTCAGCAGGTAAAGCGAAAGGTTTACATTTTCTCATTTGGCAGATGCTTTCATCCAAAGTGACTTGCAATGCATTGAAGGTACACACTTTATGTTCTTGCTCTCCCTGTGAATTGAACCCACAACTTTGGCATTACAGTCGTCTTGTTCTGCTGTTTGAGCTGCAGTAAGGCAATGCGTTTTCTCAATTTTGTCATCAAAGGTGTTGTCATCAAAATACTTCTTTAAAGAAATACATGGGATTATTATATCACACAAAAATGACAAGCTATTCTCATGAGATAATCTACAAGAAAAATTGAATTCTTAATGTTTTAGCATCCGTTCCCAAACTTTGCTGCTGTTTTCTGCTGAATATAACACTATAGAGGTAATAAACACCAAACACTTTGATGCGGTTTTTATACAAAATGTGATTATGGAGCAAATTATCCATTAATAACAACTTTTATTTGTTTCCTGATAAAACACTATGTTTTTACCCTTAAAACACTTTTACTGTAGTGGTTAGTTTGTGTTTTTAAATGCGATAAAACATTAGAGTTTATTGAAAAGCATAAAAATCACCAACAGCATGTTGATTTTTGAAAAACCTCAATATATTCATGAAGAAATATAATAAAACATTGCCACAGTCACATTTTATCTATTAATAAAAACATTTCATCATACATCAAGTGTTGCCAGATTGGGCGTTTTTGAAAACGAATGTACGGGTGTGAAATGACATAGGCGGGTATAGAAAAATTGTTATACATGTAACATAGTGACTCCCCCCCACCACTAAGCGTGATTTCCAGATGACTGGGCGGGTATTTCGGCGGGTTTTGGATAGGTTTTGGGCTGGAATCAGTCAGCTACATCTGGCAACACTGCATACATCATACTTTGTAACCAGGGTTTGACATTAACTTTTTTGATCACCAGCCACTCTGGCTAGTAGTTTTCCACCTTTACTAGCCATTACTAACCATTGGGGTTTCATAGTGTCACATTGCAAATTTTATTTTTAGGGCTCAACACTAAGGATTTACCAGTTTTCTCTCTAGCCACACCAAACTAATTATTTCCTTGCCAAAAATGTGTCAAAATGAGCAAAGTATAGCTGTATACATACACTTTTTATTCAACAAAAGTGTTCTTAAAAAACAATAGACAAAAAAAATAATAATTTCATGCATCTAAAACTATACACAGTAGTCTGCACTGGCTAAAGGTCCCAGATCACCAGTTAACTATACATCAATGGGGAGATAATCTCATACAAGAGCAATGTTATTGTAAAGGACAGTAATTAAACCATACTAATAAAAACAACTGTAAGCAAAAGAAAACGTGAGAAACATTTTGTGTTGGAAAGGACGACCGCGCGCACACTGTTAACGTAAGGTATATTATCTGTTCAAAGAATGGTTAAAGTGAAAGCGGCAACCACTGTTGTGTACATAAAATCTCAAGCTCACGAAAGCAGCAGGACTGTGGGTGCATGAGCACCGCTTATTTTCCAGTCAATTTAAAAGAGAACCGATTGCACCCGTTGCATTTTGAGGCACCGTTTGCTTCGCAAGGAAACGGGACACAGGAGCTTAAAGCACTCGCACACATCACATCAGTGGTGCGTGCGACACTAAAACCCTCATCGGTGGGTGGGGATCACCTGTCTCACTGTGCGCCTGATCATCATCTAATTCCGTATTCCCCTGCTTTCTTTTGTTCGCCCAAACAGTTATCAGTCATGCTGCTTCTCGATTCTAAGAACACATTTGCACACATATTGACAAGCCGTCTTAAACTAAAGCTCTAATCTTTAGTGATGAGTCAAGCGGCTAGTGGGAGCGGCTGTCAAACCCGCCACAGCTGAAATCTACCTGCATTTAACAGGTTGGCAGGTGGTAATGTCAAACCCTGTTTATTACTACTAATGAACAGTCAATATCTGAATAATAGGCAGGTTATTAGTAGGCCCACACAGAATATGCATGTGCAGAATTCTGCAGATTATCCTCAGATTTTTAGCCCATCATTAATTCTGTTTATTTACTTGAGTAAATGTTTGTAAATTTATATTTATTCAGTTTTTAAATTAATTATAGTAATATTATTGACTAATATGAAAATGTTCGTCTGATTTATGTACAATGCAGTTTGTAGTCTTTTAGTAGATATATTGTATGAGACACTTACTTTGTTTACCAAGTAAAGTGAATCTAATTGGATTTGCATTTTAAACATTGAATAAAAGTTAAAAAGATATTAATTTTTATTTCACATATAAAGGTTTTAGTTATGATACTCCCAAAATAATTCTGCAGAAATCTGCAGATTTTTACCAAAATTCTCATTAGAAATAGCAAAAAACGTCCGCAGATTCCATCTGGCCCTAGTGATAAGCCAGTAGTTAGCATGAATTATGACCTAAACTAAAGTTTAACCAAAATTGCCAACTCAGAGCAGTCTCTCCCTTGTCTTGTGAGAACTTGTTGAGTAATGTTAAGTTTGTATTAAAAATTCAGATTTTTCATGTCAAACTTTAGTATCTTGGGAACCATTGTTAAAACATGCAAGTCTCTTTGTCTCAGGTGAAAACTCGATGCAATACATGAAAACCTTGTTCGTTCATTTCAGAGACAATTGCGCAATTAAAGAGATTTCTCCTTCATATGGGTTTTGCTTTCTCCTGTGGGTCTCAATTTTGCCTTTCGCTTTCTGTCACTTTTGTGTTTCACTTTATAGCATTATAAGCTATATGAATGTCATCATACAATCTTCTGAGAGTTATTATTGTGGTTTTTCTACTGGGAGCTACCCTCCTGTCAAGATATTTCAGCTTCTGCATTGTGACTGTCAGTGAAGTATAAGAACTCAAACTGGCTTTAGTTGCAGGGATCATCACTCTGTAGGTCCCATCGTTGCCATGTTTTATCTCCCTGGCATACTTGGCAAAATGAGCATGTTCAAGGAGTCAAAGTCAAAGATGATGTCCCTGTCTGAAAGTTTCTGCTGGGCTCTCTCAGGGCCAGACCTCTGTCCAATATCACAGCAATTTTCTATAATTCCGATGGCATTTTGTGCACACACACAAGTCAGTTTTACTGAAGTTTCTGGACCAAATCAAAGTGTTACAAGGTACCACTCAAAACATTGGTGGTTGAATACGAAGGAAAAAAACCTGTTCACATTAAAGATGATAATTAACATACATGACAGCTATAATGACTGTGAGAACATTTCTATATTCGTTTTAGGTTAAAAAGAAGTTAGAAATGCTTGAGCAGCAGTTACTGTTGGAGCAAACACTTTGAAGCCACATAATGACTCATGTTTGGAGTGTAATATACATTGTAAATATGCACGTATTCCTTAATAGCAAAATAAACATACAGTGGTGAGAAAATAGCTGTTAAGAAAGCATCACATAATACAGATATATCCTAACTCAGGTCAAGTCACATAACTTTACATTTCATAGCACATTATACAACAAGGGCATCACGGTGGTGCAGTGGGTAGCACAATCGCCTCACAGCAAGAAGGTTTCTGGTTCGAGCCTCAGCTGGGTCAATTGGCATTTATGTGTGAGTTTGCATGTTCTCCCCGTGTTCATGTGGGTTTTCGCCGGGTGCTCCGGTTTGCCCCACAGTCCAAATGCAGTGTAGGTGAATTGAATAAGCTTAATTTGCCGTAGTGTATGTGTGTGAATGATGTGTGAATGGATATTTCCCAGTATTGGGTTGCACCTGTAAGGGCATCCGCTGTGTAAAACATGTTCTGGATAAGTTCATTCCATTGTGGTGACCCCAGATTAATAAAGGGACTAAGCCTAAAAGAAAATTAATGAATAAATTATACAACAGGTTGCTTTAAATTAAGCAGCTTTACAGCATTAAAAAACTTAGGCTCATTTGTAAATATGTGCCTCAGCCTAGATTTGCGCAAAAGGTAAAACCCGTGGCTCTGGTTATTATTTCTTGCTCGTTTCAGTTGACAAATTCTCTAGAGAGTACTACATACACTACATACTGTACATACATTCACTAGACACTAGAGGGCACTACATACACTGCATACATGCATTCACTTACATCCTAAAATTGTTATTACTTTTGTTATATATTTCAGATACGTGTGCTTTTTAGAAATACGTGTGTATTTAGAAATACACTTCAGTCTTTACTATAGATCAGCTTTATAGAGTTCCTTATTAATTAAATCCAGATTGAATAAATCTTAGTAATTGTCTGAAATAATTCAAAAGGCAGCTATGTTCCTTGATTATTATGCTAGAATGAGAGTAGTTATATAGCTACACAACCAAATCCAACATAGGCTCATTTGGAAAACGTAGCCCTATATACATTTCTGGAGATAGTGAGTTATGTAGCCAGAAGTACTTATGGCTACATTTCATTTTTTAAATACAGGGCGGAATGACGCCGTTCCTTTTCGCGCTTACCAGCTGACCGTTTACCGCTTACCATCAACCTATGCTTTTTAAAACACTATTGGTTGGGTTTAGGGAAGGGGGAGGGTGGGTCAGTCGATCGGTCAGTCAGTCATTCATTCATTCATTCATTCATTCATTCAGTCAGTCAAACAGTCAGTTGACTGTTTGGATTTATGGCCTCTGGTGAATTTACGAGAGAACAGCAGGCGCGAATGGCACTCGTGAGAGAAATTTGAGATCTCAAAAAGTTTGCAGAGCGGCCTCTTGTGGATTCGCGAAAACAAAAACTTAAAAAAATTGTAGTTTCTGGGACGTATTTGATCTCCACATAAAAAATGAGCCTGAGTTGACCAAATCAGGTATAGTTATATAGCCACATAGCCACATCAGCCTCGAAAATAGCAACATCTCATTTTCTGTTGGTGTACACAATGTAATGACATAAGCCTTATCAAACTTTTTTTTAATTTTCAGGCCGAGATGCTAATTCAATTCAAACATCTATGCTAAACTAAGCTAAAAGTGCTCCTGCCAGATCTGGAGAATGAATTCAAAAATTGTGAAACTCAACTGTTTAACTCTAGAGGACTTGTAAACTGAGCCTATTTAAAAACGTGGAGTGTTCCTTTAACATTTCTGAGCTCATGTTTGGCTCTGCGGGAGTCGTGTCTCCATTCGCTCTTTTTACTCCACTCAACACAAAGATTTAGCTTTGTTTGGCCGTGAACATTGATGTTTAGTGGGTGTAAAAACAGCTCAGGCTGCTTGAAGGCTCAAATAGTCTCGAGAGTGAAGCGTTTAACTCGGGGTCTCTCAGTAGGACGGCAGCTTTTGTGTTACGTGGTCTCGCATCTGTTGTTCGGAGTCTTTAATTTAGGACACCTCTGTGCGCCTGCCAATTGGCAAAGGTTTGAAATTGGTATGGCTCACACAGACCCCCGTTTTCCTCTTCAGATGACCCTCAGAGTGGGCAGGATTTGGCAAACTGACCCCAAGTGGGTGGTGAAGCTCTGATTCTGTTCAGTTGTGTCAAGACTGACTGCACGCTTTGATTATGACTGAGCTCTAATTTGATTCTGTGCTTAAGATCTCATTAGCGCCGAATAACAATGAGATAATATTTCAAACCAAGAACTCAATGATGGGAATTGCCACGAGAGGGTTATCGCTGGCACAAGGCATATCCAGACAGAAGAGTGTCTGCATGTTTGTGTGTCTGTGTGTGTGATTTTGGTATTCACACTGTTAAATTATGACAAAAGATCATGAAAACAAATGTTTTTATGTCACTTAAACTAATAGTAATGAGTTAATCAGGGTTCAACTCAATTTTATTAGTTATCTAATGATTAACTTAATATTTTTACTCAGTTTGACTGATGTAAGTTGAGATTACTATAAAAGTTCCTTTGACTGAACAAAATAATTAGGCAGCAAAAAAAATTTACAATGTAATTTGATTTGCACTGTTAATCTTTAAAGGGGTGGTCCACTACGATATCATATTTTAAACTTTAGTTGATGTGTAATGTAGCTGTGTGAACATAAACAATATCTCTGAATGTAAGACGCTTAGAGTTCAATGCAAAGGGAGACATTGGCTTTTACAGAGTTAGCTTAGCAAAGCCTACAGCTAACAAAGTTTGGGGACTACAAAAAAAAATATCCAAGCTAGTGAGATAAGAAACGCTTCAGTTTACGTGCATTCAACATGCGCATACACCCCGCGCAGCAAAGGGGCGTGGCCAGAGGCACTGTAATGCTATAATGTAGCAGAGAAAGCTAAAATGCCATCCAAATGCTGCTATTTCCACAGAGCTTGTTCTGTTTCTGTATTTGGGCTTCCAAATGACACAGCACAAAGAGAAAAGAAAAGAAAATAATACAAAAATATACAGCTAGCATTTGACAAAGGACAGCTTCCAGAATCTCTCTCAGTTCAGCGGTGGTTTCGGCTAAAGCTGCAGCAGAAGCTGTGGATTGTGAGCTACAACCTGTAAGTGTTATTATTTGTTAAAATTTATCTAAGCGCTAACAATTTAGCTACAAATTCATATTTATCCGTCAAACCCCTGTAAACAACCACAATCTTCACCAATGCTGCAGTGTCTCTCTATGTGGCCACTTTCCTGCGCTCTACATCTCAAATAACGAACTCGCAAAAGATATGTGAACGTTTCATATTTTTACATGTTTATTCCGAATATATGTGAAAGACACTTGTCAGATTTGATTTTAGAGAGCAAGCATGAGCTTCGGCTGTGTTCTTTGTGTCATTTCCTATCTGATTCAGGCTCAAACTGATACGGCTAACAGCTACTCTGAATGACAGTATTTACACAGCACAAAAGCGCGTGCTTGTGGTGATATGGAGCCGATCCGCAAATCACAGCACACAATGTTAGCTGACCAATCAGAGCCTCTTGACGGCTGCCCTTTCGCGGGAACTATGGAAATATGACAGTCGTTTTCATGTTAGCAGAGTAGCAGTATATAACCAAAGTAAGATATTTGAAAAAATAACTTGATTTTCTACAAATGAAGCATGAGCACATATTGCTTTGCATCTTACAAATGCAACTTAGCCTTAAAATACACTCTGCACCACCCCTTTAATACAAGTAAGGACATTTAGTTTATGCGTCAAGTTTTAATTTTTTAAAATCCTGTAATATACTTTCATTTTTCTTTTGTATAAATTCACAAATTTGATCAAAATTCTGCTCAGAAATAGCAAAAAAAAGTCTGCACATCTCTCTAGTAATTGATAGGGTTGAGGTAAGAGGACAGAACACTGCTGTACAGTATAAAAAATTACTATATCTATAGGAAGTCCCTATAAAACACACAAACCCAGCATGTGTGTGTGTGTGCACACGTGTATGTCTGTGGAATAGGATGGTGGGCTATCACAAAATCAGACTGTGCTTTGATGTGCCATGCCTGGGAATGTGTCCAAGCAGACAGTATGAAAGTGAATGGTTATCTGAGGAAACCATGCCATCAGTGCGGGCTGTTAAAAAGGCACTTTTAGCTCAACAAAAAGGTCAGTTTTTTTATATCTCTTCCCAATCCTCTCATTCACAAATGAGCGTATCCAGAAGCAAATTGAAAGGTGTCATAAACACAAAGCTGTTGTCTTTTATCTTCTCACCAGGCACATCTTTACGAGGTGTCTGTAATTGTGATTCATGCTCAACATCTGTGGATATAAATGGGGAAGAGATAAAAAAAAATTATAGTCAGCAGTGTTAATGACTACTCTGCAGTCAAAACATTTATATAGCGAGCAGCAATACGCTTTAAAAACACACTGCAAGTTTTGTCTTGTTTTTAGTCCTAGAATCATATATATAAATCAAGACTCATATGAGGAAATAAGTGTTCAACACATCACCAAAAAAGTCTAAACTTGGTCAAATTGTTGAAACTTTTCCTATTTTTTCTTAGCTATCAAATACAGTAGTGGGGGGGCGGGGATTCAAACCATCATGTTTTTTTATGATGTTCAGGTGATTGGCTGGGCCATTCTTCAGATTGATTTTCTTTTTCTGAAGCTGTGTTTTGGATCATTGTCATGCTGTAATGTAATGTCCACCCTGGATTCATCTTCACCATCCTGGTAATGCCGATGTTGGACTTAAGCAGCTAATATTCATTTACAATGACGAAGGGCAGAGGGTTGCTGAATAACTTTTGAGAGATTTCAGAGGCTGTCTGGGCTTTCACTGCCTTTTTATACCTCTCTTTTTTCATGTGTTCAATACTTTTTTTTCTGTGTCATTTCCTTTTATTACACATAATTTGTATTAAATTGTAAATTAAATAATTCCATTTATTTGTAAATTAATTCGATTTGTACATATTTTACATATATGAATTTCTTTGGTTGTTTTCAACATCTGCTGAAAATTTCAAGTCAACAGCACCATTAGAAATATGTTTTCTGAAAAAAAGGTGATGTGTTGAATACTTATTTCATCCACTGTATATAAATCAAGAAGCGTTTTCTAAAAAAGTAAAAATGGTTGTCTTAATTTCAGAAATAAATAAATAAATCAAATCTAAGTGTTTTAAAAACAGAAAAGCAATCAATGGGGTAAGCAAAACAATCTTAAAACAAGTCAACATAAGCTTGTTATAAGGAAAAACTCACTCAATTTAGATTTTCTTCTTCTGAAATGAAGATAAATATTTGTACTTTAGAAATGTAGTCTAGATCTTGTCTAGATATATAGATATTCAGACTAGAAAAAAAAACCAAACCTCTAAGTAAGAAAATCTTTTTTTTGGTGGTGTAAGTGGCACTTTATAGCTTTTCAGCAAATTTGCTACAAAGTGAATACTAATAATTCATATTTGTTACTCATTTGTTTTTATGAAAGCTACACTTATGTAATATGTAATTATTGTGAAATAATGGTTTCATTAACTATTTACAATTTAACAAAAGTAAAAGTAAAGACATAACATTGTAAAATATTTTTAATGCTCTTAACTGTGTACTTTACATTTATATTAATCATTTGGGGCAATGCAAATATTGCACACAAAAAGTTTTTACATTGTAAATTATATCTATAATTAATACGTCTGTCCCAACGTAATACTGTAAAGTGCTTTGCATTACAATTTAAACACAGTTAGTTGGTTGCATTTATTTTTTGATGTAAGTATAAATGTTAAGGCTATACTTGAGTAACGTGGAACCAAGATTTCTATATGAAATAAATGTTGCTTTTTAAATTTTTTTGTTCATCAAAGCATACTATTTATATCATGCTTGCAGAAAAATATTATTATATTTTTTCCTAATTTTCCAATTTATCAATCTAGATTAACAAAATGTTAACAGATAATATGCTCAAATTTTTGTGCTGCTTGTTTAAACTACCTATGTAAAATGAGCTGAAACGAAACAATTTTTTGGGACAACATAGTTGTTTCATGTTAAATCCACTTAAATTTATATAAACAATTAAGTTAACTTAATCTATTTGTATTGGGACAACATGAAGTAATTGTGCGGAACTCAAATTTATTCTTCAGTGTTGTCTAAATGAATTAAGAATTTAATTAATTATTACTTTAATTATATATATTCATCAGTCATTTTTATCGTTCTGAGTCTGATTTAGACGCAAAGTCAGTTTGTCTTTGAAGCTAGAAAACCAGTCACATGCTTCAAAGTGAAAAGGTCACTTTGAAAAACGAGAATGAGCGACTTTATCCATTCATTTGGAAACACTAGAAACAATTGCATTGTTTAATGAGCAAGGTGCTCAGAATACAACTTCCTCTGTCTGGCTGTGATCGTCTTTGTCTGGGCTTGCAGAAAAAGGCAGCAAGGGTCAACGGTCACGTATGGTTCACACAAAAACCCCCTTCTCCCAACCCCCCGATAATAGTGTGGGAAGAGAAGCCTGATAATGGTCTGCTTTGACCTTTATTGTCAGAGGGCAGGGCGCTGGAGGAAGGTGAGAGGCCTGTTATTTAGGAATTCAGTACCTGCAGTCACTGTAATCTAGAGAGAGATGATATCACTCCAAGGTGACTGCTTTTTGCTTCACCTCAGACGACCCTTTTTCTAATGAAATCGGCCTCACTTGATGGTATTTTAATGTGAGCTTTTTTCCTCACATTTAATAAGGGATTCATTGGTGTAGAACATTATTCTGGGAGGTGCTGTATAAGGTGCAGAGATGGCTGTCCCGTAAAGCGCCCCGCTGGCCTGCATTAGGGTGCGCGTCGCACTGGGAATGCTAATAATGTCTATTTTGGCTCCGGTCTCAGGTGGCAGGCTGCTGAGGTTAGCACTGATAAGGACAAAGCGCTGGATCTTTTCCTCACAAGGAGGAAGGAGCTTCAGGACTTTCTGCAAAGGAGTCTTTTGGAGTGTGACGTCTTATCGGGACCACTGGTGGAGGGAGCCGATAGGTGACGGAGCGTGTGGCAAATACAGCTGCAGTGAAGTCAAATCACTGATAGACACTTTTTTAGTGTGTCAGCTGAAACTTTGAATGAAATTCTGTTATATGACTAGAGCACAATACTATATGCACACTAATATATATATATATTCTAATATTTCTAAATTTCTTAAAAAAATATTTTAAATATTTCCCGAGTTAAGTTTAACAAAGCGAGGATTCTGGAGAAAGTCTCATTTCTTTTAGCTGGGTTGGTAAATAATAAAAATAAAAACTGTTAAGTATTATTAGCCCCCTTAAGATTTTATTTCTTTATTTGATATGGAACAAACCACTGTTGTCCAATGACTTGCTTAATTAACCCAAGGCCCAATGCGAAGGGGAAGAGCTTCGAAATTTACCCCTAAAAAATGACACTACAATACAACACCTGCACACGTCATCATATTTCATCGAGATCTCTTGCCTCATATGAGATCGACGATCAGGACTGCTGTAGTTATTCCAGTTGCATTTTTTTTTGGCATTTATCTTCAGTAAATCACTAAAGACAACGATATCATGTGATCATGAAGATATAATATGGAAATAAGATTGTAACTTTTCTGTGCATTTACACCGTGGCCATATTCATCTATGTAAACACACAAAAATAACATTAACATTATACCAGACACTGTATAAAGGTCATTCCCAGCCACTAGACTTTTCTGACAGGGTATTTGGGTGTCATCTAGTGACAGATGTGAAAGTATGTTGTGGGTCTGGTATACAGGAGGTATTATTAGGGTTTATAGACAACGAAAATTAGCTGCTTTTAGCGTTTTTAAAAAAAAAGCATGACGGTCACACACGAACGCCGTTATTGTTGTAAAAATTCGGAATAATGACAAAAATACTAGTTTGTGCATATCCTTACTTCCGTGTGCAAGTATTCTGCCGTTGTGACTGGTGTACTCTGGGAAATTTTCCTACCCCTTGGTTTGTAGTATGGTCCTAAAAAATCTCAGTTTCAAGGGCTGTCTAGCCCTTCCCCTTAGCCTTAGCCAAGATAAAGAGAATTAGAGATGTTTGCGAATCTGCCAGAGACCTCTGTGTACGCTTTTTAAGATCTCAAATTTCTCTCGCGAGTGCCATTCGAGGCCTGACTGACTGACTAAATGACTGATTGACTGACCTATAGACTGACCCACCCTCCTCCTTCCCTAAACCCAACCAATAGTGTTTTCAAAAGCACTGATTGACCCGCCCCCCTTCTCTAAACCCAACCGAGAGTTTTAAAAAGCAATCCAGAAAAAGAAAGACCTCACCTGATTTTTAGCACATTTTCAGATTTTACCACATCCCCACCCTGTTATTTACTTGTTTATTTTATTTTTTTGGCTTTTGTTTTTGTCTTACTCGCTTTTTGAAACCATTCTTCGCCAGACTCAAACCCTGTCAGTATGGTCAACTCCTTTGCATCTCATGTCCACCGACGTACATGGTGAGTTACTGGACAAAATGGTAACAGTGGAAAAGCCGTCCATAAGTGGTCAGCTGGTAAGCGCAAAATGGAAGGGGTCATACTGCCCTGTAGTGTTCATTTTAAAAACTAAATGCAGCCATACATACTTCTTGCAATATAATTTGTGATCTCCAGAAATTTTGTATAGGGCTAGCTACGTTTTCAGAATGAGCCTAAGTTGTATGAAACCCCATCTTTTCAATGGCTTTATGCACTGTCCTTAGTTGACCACAACTGACTGGGTTATTGGATCGATCATCGAAGATTACTGTCATGCAAAGGAGGGGTTTGGAAAAACGAATTGCTAAACAAATCATATGGAAGTTCTTAGGATAATTTGGTAAAAATGTAGGCATATTATAAGACAATGATAGAGTTTTGAGAGTGATAAAGTGATAGAGATAAGAGAATGATTAAGTGTTTCAACAGCCTGTTGTTGGGGACTCCCAAAACTAAAATATAAAGCTTTTACGATCCCCTTTAAATTGAAGTTTAAGCTGAATACTACTCTCTTGTAGAATAAAATGAATTAGTGAATAAATTGAACCATTGAATCCATTAACCAAAAATATTAGCTTAGTGATTAGAAGTTGTAGGTGGCAACATGCGCAACATATCTTCTGTGTGTTGCGGAGAAGACGATTCTTTTAAGTAATTGTGTTCCAAAAAATGACAAAAAAGCTCATGTTATTTTTTCTACACCTTTCAATGTTTGTGAATGCTTTTATCAAGCAAATCAGTAGAACCAATCAGTAGCTGTTAGCGTAAATAAATTGAGTTTCTTTATCATCCACTTTCTGTAATTATGTATGTTCATCTGTCATTTTATCATTCCAAGTCTCATTCAGACACAAAGTCAGTCTGTCTTTGAAGGCTGATAAAGAGTGCTGGTGGAGGGAGTCGATATTTGGCAGAACGCATGGCAGAAGCAGATGAAGTCGAACTATAAACTACTGTATTCATTGTGTCAGCTTAAAATGTAAATGTAATGTTTATATGAGCAGAGCACATCATATATGCCATATTAATTCATATGAAAATGAATCATTGTTTTGCACTTTATGTACACAAGTAGAATGCGTTTGGATCAATATCCGTTGTTGTCCCTGGAACAACATTTCTATAGATAGCCTTCTGCCCTATCCTTTCTGCTTAAGTGGTGGTAATGATTGGATGTTAATTAGGCAATTACGTAATATTGATTATTTGCTTATCGAAATTAGCTGAACTTAATTTAAATAGTCCTTGTGATTTCTACAGTACTGGTAGTACAGTGAATGAATATAACTTTTCAAAGTAAAGGATTGTGTTCATAAGCTTATTAATTTTCCTCCTAGCAAAGAAATGATTAAGATGTTTACAAATATTTACATTTGCTTATTACATTTAATGGTAATTTTATAGTGCTATTCAACAATTATTCTTTCTTTCTTTCTTTCTTTCTTTCTTTCTTTCTTTTCTTTCTTTCTTTCTTTCTTTCTTTCTTTCTTTTGTCTTCTTTTTCTTTCTTTCTTTCTTCTTTCTTTCTTCCTTCTTTCTTCTTTCTTTCTTTCTTTCTAAATCTATCCATTTATTCATCCATCCATCTTCCACCCTTCCTTCCTTTCTTCCTTTTCTTTTTTCCATCCATCCATCCATCCATCCTTCCTTCTTTCTTTCCTTCCTTCCATCCTAACTTCCTTCCTTCCATCCATCCATCCATCCATCCATCCATCCATCCATCCATTCATCATCCATTCTTTCCTTCTTTCTTTCCTTCCTTCCTCCTTCCTTTCCTTCGATCCATCCATCTCCATCCATCCATCCATCCATCCATCCATCATCCATCCATCTTTCCTTTCCTTCCTTCCTTCCTTTCTCCTTCCTTCCTTTGATCCAACCAATTCAATGAAATTAAATTCAATTCATTTCACGTTTATTTGTATAGCGCTTATACAATGTAGATTGTGTCAAAGCAGCTTCACATAAAAGGTCATAGTAAATTGGAACATTGTAGTTCAGTTTTTTAGTGTTTAAATTCAGTTCAATTTAGCTCAGTTCAGTGTGGTTTAATAATCACTACTGAGAGTCCAACATTGAGGAGCAAATCCAACAATGCGCAGCTCTACCGATCCCAAACCATGCAAGCCAGTGGCGACAGCGGAGAGGGAAAAAACTTCACTTATTGGCGAAGTGAAGAAAAAAAGCCTTGAGAGAAACCAGACTCAGTTGGGCACGGCCATTTTAATTTGTCTGCTGGCCAAACGTCTTGTGCAGAGCTGCAGTCTCAGCTGCGGAGAGTGGAAGCTGGCCTCAGGGAAGACTCGTCTGTTCCTGGAGCGTCACAGGAATCAGTCTCATGTTCTTCACTCCTCCATGACCACCACAGTAGCTGCTCAGGATGCGGCCTGGTCCAGGACATGGAAACCTTGGGATCATCTCATCGTTGGTCTTGAATCGAATCAGTGACTCTGCATAGTCTGAGGACCTCGGGAAGAGTATCCCCAGGTGGAAATGCTGCTGTTCATAGTGTACATAAACAAGATGCAGAAACCTGTGTGGAAACCTGCGAAGTGATGCACTGAGTGTATGCTTTACTAAACAGATAGGTCTTTAATCTAGTTTTGAATTGGGAGAGTGTGTCTGAGCCTCGGACGTTATCAGGAAGGCTATTCCAGAGTTTAGGAGCCATAAATGAGAAGTCTCTACCTCCATTACTCAACTTTGCTATTCTAGGTACTAGCAGAAGCCCTGAGTTTTGAGATCTTATTGCTCGTTTCCACTGACTGGTACGGTACGGTACGGTTCTGTTTGGTACAGGTCACCTTACCATCAGCCTTGCGTTTCCACTAACAAGGGTACCCTTTTGGTGGGCGTGGTGTATGACAGAAAGTTTCAGTCGACGTCATTCTCGCTCGAGGAAATGTCTACAATAAAGCTGTACGGGTCACTTACATATCATATGAAAAGCACTACTCACAAAACAGATGCTTCATACACATAAATACTTGTGTAGAAATGTTTATTACTAACTTTTCAATGAACATGAGTTGATTATAACTGCAAATCAATGACAGTGTGAAACAGCCTACTGTACGTCTGTAATTTATAAATAACTAAATAAATGAACATATTAAACACATACAGCCCCTTACAGTCTCCGATATGTTACCAACTACAGAAGAACTACACACAGCAGACATTTCATCCGTATTTAGGTTCAAAACAACCTCTTATCTGTGTATGTAATCTTCAGCAGCACATGTAGCCTCTGTTAGAGAGTAATTCTATCATTCCCGGTTCATATAGTCCAAAGGTGAAGATAATAAGTTAGTTAAACATGGCATTTTGTTCATGTTTGCTGAAAAATAATGTGCTCCTTTTTTTCCGGCTTCTCCTTTGTTTCTTCACGCTTCACTCTCGCGTTTGTCAGTGTCTGACAGGATCGGTTTCAAAAGACGTCAATAATCAAGCGCAGGTTATTATCATCAGCTCAAGAAGTTTGTTATTTCAGATATAATGTTAGACGTGTGCGAGCGCTAGCAAGAAAGTGAAACCGCTCGCGCCTCAGACTGGCTCGTAAAAAACTTCGGGGCACAGGGGGTAAATCTGCTCTTCTTCTTGGCTTTGTGGCTGTTCATCCAGGCTTTTCATTCTGGCTTGTTGCGTAAGCGAATGACGTATCTCTGTAAACCAATAGCGTTCAGCTGCGCGTGTGGCTCCGCCTTTTGGTACCCTTTCTTGTGTTTGGTACCCTTTCGAAAGGGTGCTGAAAAAGTGGTACGGTACGGTTCAGTTCAATACAGTGGAAACGGCCATAAAAGCGTATCAAACCGAACCGTACCGTACCGTACCACTCAGTGGAAACGGGCCATTAAAGAGCGAATTTAATTGTTGACAGAAGGTTGGTTAGATAAACAGGAGCTAGATTATTTAAAGCTTTATAGGTAAGAAGCAATATTTTAAATTCAATACGAAACTTAACAGGCAGCAGTGTAAGGAGGATAAAATTGGGGTGATATGATCATATTTTCTAGACCTGGTAAGAACTCTAGCAGCTGCATTTTGTACAAATTGAAGTTTGTTAATAGAGGATGCTGGGCAGCCAGCATTACAGTAGTCCAGCCTAGAAGTCATAAAAGCATGGACTAGCTTTTCTGCATCTGAGATGGATAGCATACTTCATAACTTAGCGATATATGATTTTCAAAAGTTAAGTTGCTGTCTAATATGACACCCAGATCTTTTATAGTAGAGCTAACGGTAACTTTGTATCCCTCCAATTGTAGGTCGAGTTGTGAGATCTGCTGTGTACAGGATTTAGGCCCAATAAGTAATAATTCTGTATTGTCTGAGTTTAAGAGAAGAAAATTAATGCAGTCTTAGACAGTTTAGACATCTCATCAGGTTTAGTTGAAATATATAATTGAGTATCATCTGCATAGCAGTGAAAGCTGATCCCGTGTCTTCTAATAATGTCTCCCAGGGGTAGCATGTATATTGTAAAAAGCAAAGGGCCTAAAACTGATCCTTGAGGCACCCCATACTTTACTGGGCTGATTTGTGAAGGCTGTCCATTAATATTCACTGGTAACGGTCAGCTAAGTATGACTTAAACCATTGTAGAGCCTGTCCCTGGATACCTGTAGAGTTTAAGCGATTTATGAGGATACTGTGGTCAATGGTGTCAAATGCCGCACTAAGATAGAGTAAAACTAATAGCGAGATGCACCCTTGGTCAGCAGCTACGAGTAGATCATTGGTTATTTTCACTACTGCAGTTTCTGTACTGTGGTGAACCCTGAAACCTGACTGAAACACTTCAAAAACATTGCTCATCTGCAGAAAGGAGCATAATTGGGCAGAAACAAGTTTTTCTAGTATTTTAGACATAAATGGAAGATTTGAAATAGGCCTATAATTAGCTAAGTTGCTGTGGTTTCTTAATAATAGGCTTAATAACAGCTAACTTGTATTGATTTGGAACATGGCCTAAATATAAAGAAGAGTTGATAACGTTAAGAAGAGGTTCTCCTATAACAGGTAGCAATTCTTTCAGTAATTTTGTTGGAATTGGGTTCAATATACACGTAGCTGCTTTAGAGCTATTTATAATTTTATATAGCTCTTCCTGTTCTATGATTTTGAAGCACTGTAGGTTATTTTGATTCAGTGGGATGTTTACTGGATCACTGGAGCACCCAGAGGAAACCCACGCAAACACAGGGAGAACATGCAAACTCCACACAGAAATGGCAACTGACCCTGCCAGGGCTTGAACCAGCATCTTTCTTGCTGTAAGGCGATTGTGCTACCCACTGCGCCACCGTGTCTGTCCTTTTATTTATTAATTTTTTTTTTCTTTTATTTTCTTTATTTATTATTTTTTATTTATTTTTTTATTTTATTTGTGATAAACTGCATACTACATGTTTCACTATTCAGCAAGTTTTTGAAATTCCAGCATGATCGCTGGCTCAGCGGTGCAGCCGTGCCCTCTCAATCTTGTGCTGATTAAGTAGGTATACGTGGAATCTGTTTTGTGATTAATTTGTAGTAGCGCTGGTGTAATCACGCCATACAGCAAGAGACACTCTGATCTCCGCTGTGCCAGATGTGAAAGCAAAGGCCATTACAGCTGCTTAACTCCACACAGCTGCCCGCCTGGCCCTTTGCCCACAGTAAGCAAACAAACTCTAGATGGGCCAGCTGTTTATTAAGGTCTGATTGAATTTTTCATTACAACTACGGCACTAGATCAAGAAGTCCACAAAACCCGTTATGGCCATTAGACAGAATCAGCGTGAGCTAGGGATAAAACGTTGTTGAACTTCATTTCAATGCTGCAGTTTGGGTTATGGCCGTCTGGGGGCCGAGGGTTTGGATTAAACAGAAGCTGTTAAGAGATTTGTTTCGCCTCTAATCTGGTCTCTTGTCTGCCATTGAAATACTTTTCTTTGAGCTCAGAAACGGGTCAGTGTCTAATCCCATGAATGAATTTTTGGGTTACATGGCTTTTGAATATTTATTACACTCCATTACTGTTAGAATGTTAAAGACAGGTCACTGTTTAATCCCATTAATTATTGTTGTCTTGCATTAGTCTTGCATATTTATTACAGTGTTAATATATATAAATTTAAGGTTGAATTAATGTTCTATACCCTTAAGATTGAGAAGTAATATGGCTAGAACAGACGATCCCCACAATTGGGATCATGCTAGAGAATGGTTTGTACACACTTTTGAGAGCAGAAACAGAGAGATGATGTGTACGATGTAATCAGAATGAAACACGTGTTATACTATGATGATTGTTAAGAACAGCACAGTCTCATTGGAAATACATGCTTAAGGAAGTTGCAGTAATAAACTTTTTACCATAGTTTCTAGGTAAAAGTAATGCAGTATGACGTCAACAACTTTTGTTTCGTTCTCACAACTATTAATATTTATATAAAAAAAATGTATGAAATAAATTATTTATTTTGTGCAGTTTTTTGCACAAAACTAAACAAAACAACCAACCCAGGCTCATTATGGATACGTGCCCCTGTATACATTTCTGGAGAGCGCGAAATACATCCCTTTGGTACATTTTTGCAGTTTTTGTTTTCAAAAATTCACTAGAGGTCGTCGACTGACTCACTGGCCGACTGACTGACCGACCGATCATCCCACTTATCCCCTTCCCCAAAACCCAACCAATAGTGTTTTCAAACGCAATCCAGTCAACTTTGATCTGCATTTCAAGTCTGGTAAACCACTAGGCAAACTGGTAACAGTAGAAAAGCTGTCCTCACAGAGGTAAGCAGTCAGCTGGTAGCATGAAAAGAAACAAGAGCCGTTGGCGACATCATACCGGCCCATAGCATCTGCTTGAAAGACGAAATGCAGCAATACATACCTCTGGTTACATAATTCGTGCTCTCCAGAAATGTATACAGGGGTATGTATTCACAATGAGCCTGTGTTGAAAACAAAGCAAAACATATAAAGCCTAATGATGATTATGATTTGCAATCACATTTTGTTTGCCTGTTCTATTTATCTTTAAATGGACGACTTTTCTGTCATGGTCATATTGCTTGGTTGCTCACTTATACGGTGTTGTACTTGAGATGCAGAGCACTTAGGTTTGAGTCCAAACACTATAGGTTGGATTTGGGAAGGATTTGGGTCAATGGTTCACTGATCTGTACAACAAGCCTCACCTTCTCTTGGATGTGTACAAGAAGAAAGTGTAAGTAACGTATTTCAAATTGGCAAGAATGTTGACAGCACCTTCTAGTGGATTTGCAACTTGAAACATACAACAAAAGTACCCAGAACAACATATTTTACGTTTTGCAAATATATAGGCTGAATCGTGTATTTCCATTAAGACTTAATACATCAATGAAAAGAAAACAAACCCCAGAGTGGGATTCGAGCCATTGGGTGCCCATAGTGGACACCCAGAGGTGCACATCTCTTAATTGCTGGCATTCATTGTATTTGCAAATACAATTTTCATGCATAGTAATGTGCTACTTTTAACAGTAGCCGTTTACAATATCCATTGGTTTATCGCAGTAAATTAAACAGTAAACTATAGCACATGTGACACGATTTGTAATTGTTACTTCATGTTAGCTCTGGTACATTTGTTAACTAATACTAATATTAACAATTAGAAGTTTTGATTTTAGTAAGGTTTTTAATCATTTATTAGCAAGTGTTAAAATTAACATTGACTAAGATTAAAACATTGGGTATCACTTATCTCTTTAACGCATTTTGAATTGAAGTTACATTGTATCTACATACCAACTAATTCTCATTAGATTATAATTAGACTGTTAGGTTGGGGTTAGGGTTAGTGTAAGTTGACATGTTCTTGCAAAGTTTCTTATAGTCAGCTAAATGTCTGTTGAAGGAGCAGCATCAGTATACATTAAGCAGTCTACTTATACTCAAATGAGAAGTAATTGGCATGTAGTTACAATGTAACTTTTAGTCAACAAAATGTGCAATAGGGACCATCAAAATAAAGTGTTACCAAACATTGTTAACTAATGTAAATTGTATTGTAAGAGTTAATAAACTGCATAGATGAAACACCGAATAAAGGGGTGCTGTAATCTCACTAATAACACTAATGAACTGCATACATTTAAATACACAATAGTTAGGTTTATGTATTTATCATCAATACATCTATGTTCTTAACTTTTCAGATATTTTAACTTATTGATTATTGTCTCACAGCCATGTTTTAACAGTGGTATATGATTTATGCTTATTCTAAGCAGTTTGAACGGCTAATAATCAAGGCTGTAAGAATATTAATGTAGGTTTTAAAATAAAATGTATATATATTTTTTTTTACAATTTCTTATTTATAATATTTATAGTTAGTCAAATTGTTTATATAGTATATGCTATAACTATAACAGATGACTGGCATTTATGCATATATTACTATTTATGTGTAAATGCTGTAATCTAAATGCATAGGCATTTATAGGCAATATGTGCACACACGCATGAACATATATGTGCAGTTCATAAATTCTGTATGTAATCCTGTATGTTTTGTAAGCGTTTAAGTAACTGTAGGTGTTCCAGCAGGAAGTAGAGGTAAATTACAGCCCCATGCATGAGGCTATTGCAGAGGGACACTCTGGTTCATGCCTGATTTAATATCCCTTCCTGTAATTAAGAGAGAGGGCAGCTCAGGGCCAGTGAGGCGCTGATGTAATCATCAAGAGCTGCTATGATGCCTGGAGAGCAATATATTTAATCTATGAGTGCGTGTGTGCTTGTGTGTGCTTGCTATAGCGCCTCATCTGTAAACTTTCAATGAATTTATTTGGGCAAAGTGTTTCAGTTTGTGGATGATATTTAGCATTTTTCCTGTTTCTTTTCTTCAAACACAGTGACCGTGAGAAGACAATCTAATGGCTGTGATATTGTGAATGGCACATGATTGTGAGCATGTTTTTCTTGAACGTGGAATCAATTGATTGATTGATTGATTGATTGATTGATTGATTGATTGATTTTTTCAGCACTGGGTTGCAGCTGGTAGGGCATCCTCTTAATATGCTGGAATAGTTGATGGTTCATTCATAAGCAAAAGAAAGAAAATAAATGTATGAATAAATGGTTGGTTGATTGATTGATTGATTGATTGCAAATCAGCATATTAAATAAAGATCTGCTTAAGTAGTTCAACATTTTTCCAAGACAAATATTGATGTTGAGTATACTGAGAAGGCCTTTTACTTATCCCCAACTCGTTCCAAACCTGTTTTAGTTTCTTTATTCTGTTGAATACAAAATGCCATATTTAAAAAAAAAATTGCGGTGGTGGAATGAGTACTGAAAATCCATAATCAAATAAAAGTATCATTACTTGACAAAAAAAGTAGCAGAGTAAAAGTATCTGTTCTAAATACTACCTAAAAATGAGTAAAACGTAGTCTAAAAGTACTCAAGAGTAGTGAGCATTGGTTGTTTTCGTGTAACGTCATTGATGACGCGCAAAATTCAGATGGAGGGCGGGAAATGATTCTTTAACATAGGAATCATCAGAACATCAAAATGTTTTATGCTCATATATATATATATATATAATATATATATATATATATTATATATATATATATAATATAATATATATATATATATATACATATAAGGTGTTTTATAATTTTATATTGGCCAAAATAAGAAATGGTGAACAGCTTTTATAGACTTCCAAACTTTTCGCTCATAAAGGCGAGAAAGTTCAAGAAACTGACTAAAAAAGTTGAAGAAAAGGTGGCATGTAATAAACTTTTTATCCATACATCCATGTCTACAAACTTTTTTTAAAATTCATTTGACAGCACCAATAAAGATTATATGCAGGCCTAGCTATGTGTGTAAATATGTTAATGTGTTATATAAAAATCAGATACAAACACCACCACCACAAACAATTAACGTACCCTGCCATGTAATTGCTGCAATGAAATCTCCATCTTGTTTTGCAATAATCCATGTCTTTACTGGTGTTTTGGTGGAATAAACAATCGTAACATTAACGTCTATATGCGCAGCAGCGGTGAATGTTTGTTGATAGTAAGTTCATCTACTGAACAAAAAGGAACACCCTTGCGACAAAACTAGATTGTTATTATTGTGAAGCACTTTTCCCCCTTACAAAAAATAAATGAATAATATAATGCTGACTATGTGTCCACGGTTTTGCATGCTTTCATTATTTGATGATGTCTGGAAGACACATAGTAAAGTGTATATTGCGTACAACTCTTTGTTAATGAAAGAAGTTAACTGTAGCATAGTAATATAATAAACTGTAATAAATACTGTAATGTTAGTCTAAACTGTGGTGCATCGTGATGGTGTATAATTATAGCGTACTAAACTAAAGCTTCATGAATAATTTGTTTATTACTACAGTTGTGTCGTACCACAGCAACAATATAATTACTACGACAGTTTAATTCAAGTAATTATCTATAGTATGCTTCCAAACACTATAGTATTTAGTGTAATGTTTTATCATGTAACACAATAGCTTATACAGTATCTACTGCCTCGATGACGCAAATATATTTTAGTTCAGTAGAAAACTCGGCCCTTTTCATCTCTTCATGATATAAGGATCATGCTCCACATATGTGGTTATTTTCTATTAATATTTCTTTTGAAATATTGTATAAATCACAAAAACATGGACTATCCTCTATATCTCCCATTCATTTTTTTTCTTTACTTCCTGCCCTCCATCTGAATTTCACACATCACCAGAACAACATGATTGAAAACAACCTATAGTGAGTATTACACTGTGTTTATAGGAAAATTATTCCACTTTATACACCGCAAACTAAAAACAAAGCTTACTTTAGTGCCCTTTTTAAGGGTGTTTTTAAGTGTAAATTAAATTGTTTGCCAGTCATGGGCTATACTTTCAAAATGTAATATTCATTTTAACGTGAGAACACATTTCATTAATATATATGCACCTATAGTAAGCGGACAGAAAAAAGGTTGATGTGTTTACATGTGGATTGAAATCTGTGTAACATAAGGTGCAAAAATCTAGCTGTGATGATATGTTAATACTTTAATAAATAATTTGAATAGGTAATTTGAAATCTGATGCTGCGTTCACACCAGACGGAGGATGAAGCGTCAAGCTCGAGTGATTTACATGTTAAGTCAATGCAAAGATGTGAATAGACATCTTGCGGTGTGATATGCGCAAATGAGGCGAATGAAGTTTCGCGAGTTGAGCAAATCACATAAGTTGGAAAATCTAAACTTCAGTGGACATTCGTGCTTTTGTAGGGGTGTGATTATGACGTAGCGCCTGTTGTTGGTCTCCTGGGGTAAAATCCCCTTGCCGATACCGACAACAGGTTATCAAACTGGGCTTGGCTCAGTCGGAAACACTGCTAAAAGCTTCCATCATCCAGGTACAGTTTCTGGAGGAGTTTATGAACTCACAGAGCTGGGTGCACCTCTGAATGGATCTAGTGGACACGGCTCCAAATGAATCAATGCTTTTTTTCAGCCTTCATAAAGCACATAAACACAGCTATTCTCTCGTTAAAATCAAAGCTAAAGTCATCGGGCAGACAGAAGCCCTGCCAATGATGCGAATCCATGTCTATTGTGAGTAAACTCAAAATGTTCAACTGTCTATTTACGAGTGAATATCGTGATTTATTCGAGCGTTCCGCATCTGGTGTGAACTAACAAGCTGACAAAGTAACTGTGCTCACACTTATTTGAGAATCTGAATATCAGATATTTTATATCCTAATATGTTTAAGATGTTTGTCAGTATTTGCAAAACGTAATAAGAAACAACAGCAAAAATACTATATACATAAATCATCAGGGTTTTTATTAATACAGATTTATTAAGATTAATAAAACCCCTTCCCTAAATCCAACCTAAAGTTTTCAATAGCAATCTAGAAAAAGAAAAGTCTTCGAGGCAGCCTGATTTTTTTACCACGTTTTCAGGTTTTTACCACACTCTCACCCTGTTATATACTTATTTATATTATATTTGGGCTTTTGTCTTACCTGCTTTCTGGATCTGTCGTCAGACTCAAACCCCATCGTCACGCTCAACTCCGCTCTTCATTTCAAATCCTCAGACATACACAGCTAGTCACTGGACAAACTGCTAACAGCGGAAAAGCAGTCCATACGGAGGTAAGCGGTCAGGTGGAAAGCTTGAAAAGAAACAGCGTCATACCGCCCCGTAGTGTTCGTTTTAAAGACAAAATGCAGCCATACGTTCCTTGACAAAAAAATCCTACATAATTTGTGATTTCCAGAAATGTATATAGGGGTACATTTTCAGAATGAGTCTATGTTGCTGAATAACGTTCACATTAAAAAACAAACACATGTGGATCTGTGAGAGAGTTGTAAACAAAACAGATTATGTGCTCCTATTGGACAAAAAATGTAACATGCTTAATATGAGTTTCTATGTGGACGTCAAGAAACATTGCAAACATGGTGTTGGTAGTTTTGCACTGACACACAACACAAGAAAAAAAACATTTGTTGTTTACAATCACCACGACATCCTACGTCAAGCAAATCATAATCTGGAAAAAAATTGTGCGGTCTGATCGAAGCTTAAATTTGACCTCCACTGAATACACACACGCATTGGAAAACTGTACATCTCATCTCAGTCCAGCTCTCCCTCGTATTTTGCAATTTTCTTATACGCTCTTTCATTCCGCTCAAGTCAAAGTCGTCATTCACCTCTCACCTTGCGTGTGACCTACAGGACATCTGCTGTGCACTAATGAAAGCTTCAGCTCAGGTGTGTGATGGCTATTTACAACACGGTGCTCTGCTGAGGCACGGTAATAAAGCGTCGTCTCCAGTGCCGCCCACCGGGGGGAATCAGTAATAATCCAGCGGGGCACAACTGTGAATATATGTGCCGAGCTTGTCCTCTGCACAGGCACCATTAAGCATCTGGGAGTGTGATGTGTCGGTCCCTCTCTGCCAGTTCATATGCCTGGGAGGAGAGTTTGGCAGCTATTCAGGGTCATTAAGACTTTAAATCTTGGATGAAATCTTCTTTAGGGAGCAATGTAACATTATAATAATAAGACGTTGTGTGCAAATCAGTTTCTTAAATGTTTTTCAATAGTTTTCGAGTAAAAATTGGTAAAAGTAAGAAAAAAAACAAGCATTTTTTTAATTAGGTACATATATTACAGATATGTATTAATATATTTTCCATGGTACTGTTTCTCAACCACGTTCCTGGAGGACCACCAGCTCTGCACATTTTCCATGTCGCCTTAACCAAACACACCTGATTCAGATCATCATTTCATTGGCAGAGATTGAAAGATCTGTGATGGGTGTGACGGACAAAGGAGACATCCAAAACATGCAGTGTTGCTGGTCCTCCAGGAACATGGTTGAGAAACACTGCCTTGTTCCAATCCTGTTTGAGTTTCTGTCTTCAGTTGAAAACAAAGGGAAGATATACTGAAGACAGTTGGGGAAAAAAAAACAGGCATTGCCTTTCATAGTATGTTTGGTTGCTACTATGAATGTCAGTGGCTGTTTTCCTTTAGAACTCTTGAGAATATCTTGTTCAACACATATATAAATGCGCACATTGAAAAATGACAAAAACAAACATTTGTGTCAGTTGAATTCTGCCCTTTTTAAAATTTTAGTTAAAGAAGAATAAGAAAAAAAAGAACACCATTTGCACAAAAATGTTAAGCTGCACAATTATTTTAATGTAAATTAATAATAATAAGAAATGCTTTTTGAGTATGAAAAATACAAAACAATATAGGTATATATGAAAGAATTAGGTAATGAATTAAAGAAAATATACTAAAAAATATTTCGGAATATTAGTCAAGGCTATAATATTTCATAAATGATGCTAAAACAATAAGATACACTGATTTTAAATGCAGTTTTATTTGTAAATGAATAAGTTTAAACATTGTATTTATAAAAAAAAATCTTTTTTTTTTAGTTTTTTTTTTTTCATTTTTTTCTGGACAGACTGAATCTAAATGCGTATCTTTCTGAAGATAGTGTCTAAAATGGGGGCAATCCAACATGCTGCTGTTTGAAGCTGTGTTGGGCGTCTAATGGATGGCTCAATAAGGAGTTCTCCTCTGACACCTTGCCCATATAAAGTGCCAGCGCTCGAGGCCTGCGGGAAGGCACAACGCGAGGGCAAACTGATATTTTCATAACATCTGTCAAACCATTGGGAGGAAGCACGTTCAGGCTGGAAAATTTATCGCTATGTTAATCTCCAGTGTTATCATTTATTTAGGCTTTGCCCTCCTTCAGGATTTAGTAATGCCTCTGGTAATTTTTCCAAGGACTGTTTTATATGATGCACATGTATGGCAAGTTGATTTAACAATTAATATATAAAAAACATGCAAACTCCACACAGAAACGCCAACTGACCAAGCCGAGGCTTGAACCAGCGACCCTCTTGCTGTGAGGCGACAGCATTACCAACTGTGCCACCCTGTCACCAATACCTATTTATTAGATTCTAAAATTGTATATATTACATTGGAACTTATTAGACAGTAGTATTTGTCACTGAGACTATTCTGTTTTGACTAGTATCAGTTGCGATTTGTGCATTTTTTGGTTACACTTTATTTTAAGATATCCTTGTTACAGTCTAACTTTTCATTTACCTACCTATAAAAATGTATTAAGAACATGAACATACTATGTGGTTAGGGCTAGTGTTCATTATAGATTTTTTTTTAATTAATAATTTTTTACTTTTTAATTTAAGTACTTTTTATTTTGACACTATTATCTTTTTACAATTGTTTTACTCACAATTCTTATCTGACTGGTGACATCTTTTTACTCTTATATTGTACTTGTATTGTACTTATATTGTGTCTAATCAGAATAGCCATATTTCAAAAATGTTTACTATTAAAATACACCAATACAATGCTAGTTAAATAAGTACTAGTATATGATAAATGTGTGCTGGAGTATGTATTAAGTATTAATATCAAATTAAAAGGTATCAAATACATACAAATAATGGATAAAGTACATCCAGGCAGTTTTCATTCAACAGGCATATCAGCATCCAGACATGAAGTGAAGAGCTGTTGTATAAGCCTAAAGGCAACCCAGGTTCATTCTGAAAACGTACCTCTATATACATTTCTGGAGAGCGCCAAATATATCCCAGGAGCTATGTTTTTTTTTTTGCTGTTTCTGTATTTCGCGAATGCACCAGAGGCTGCTGTGTACATTTTTTCAGATCTCAAATTTCTGTCGCGAGTGCCATTCGTGCCTGCTATTCTTGCATAAATACAACAGAGGCGGCTGTCGACTGACTTTTTGACTGACCGATCGACTGACCCACCTTCCTCCTTCCCTAAACCCAACCAATCGTATTTTTAAAAGCACCGATTAACCCGCCCACCCACTTCTCTAAACCCAACCGACAGTTTTAAAAAGTTTTAGAAAAAAAAGCCTCGCCTGATTTTTACCAGATTTTACCACATTATCACCCTGTTATTTACTTGTTATTTTATTTTTTGTATTCTGTTTTTGTCCTATCTGCTTTCTGGAACCGTTCCTCACTGGACTCAAACCATACGTACTTCTGGCTACATAATCCGCGATCTCCACAAATGTATATAGGTCTACTTATTCAGAATAAGCCTGTGTTGCCTAAATGGCTTTGATTCTGCAATAAATACATAAACCTGGATGCACTGAATCCTAATTGAAAACATTGTTCATAAAAATGGTTGTAAGCTGTAATAGTTTAGGCGGTTTATTCCGCTGTGGTGACCCCAGATTAATAAAGAGACTAAGCCGAAAAGAAAATGAATGAATGAATGTAATGGTTTATTAATTCTTTAATTGAATGCGAAGCGGAAAGATACAAAGATGGCTGAATGGAGTATACACTAATCTATATATTATTTAGTCACAAGATGGCTTCAAACATTGAACATGACAGACAAGCATATGCATATGTGAACACATTTATCAGATTTAATGACATTCAAGATGATTCAAAGTACCTGGATGAGCTTGTGTTATTAGTTTAGCGGTTATCATCTGAGAATAACATTACAAGGAATGTCGAAACTAACCAATCAGAATCAAGTATTGCAGAGAGCTGTACCTATTAATTGTAATAGGTACTAGTATCTAATCAATAAGTACTAGCACCTAATGAACTACTTGTATATGCATATGTAAGCCACAACTGGATTACTTTCAGTACTGTTCAGAACTGTATAGCTGATATTTCACACTGTAAAAAATGGCAAACCCCTACATCAGCCAACCAAAACCACTCCATCCCCACACCCGCTATCTGGTCTTCTCTTTCATCTGCGAGATCCCATCACCATCCCCTTGCTCTTCACGTTTGTCCCTGACACTACTACTATAAGTACTATAGTAACTAATGATTACTAGTATCTAATAATGAATTGTCAATATGTTTGTATACCTAAAGATAAATCACTAGTAGCTAATTAATAAGTACTAATATTTATTGTATAATATAATGTAGCTACTTGTATTTAAAAAAGTAATAGTAAACAATATTTCTTTTAGTAAATGTTAAATCGGCGTGCCATAGCTCATGCATATTTTGGTGTGGTGTGGGCTGGTTTGACTGGCAGTTGATGAAACGCAGGGATAGTTAATAGCAGCTCTTATGGGACAGCGAGTGTCTCTCCTGCCCTTCACCTGCACATGAGAAGCAGGTCAGAGATCAGACCGCACTGAAGCCAGGGAACTGTAGGGTGTTTCTAAACATGAAAAGTAGTTCAGTATGGCAGGGGACACTGAGACAGGCTTTTCTCACTTTGTTTCTCACCCCCTTTCTCTCTCCAAAATTCCCAGCGCTCACATTTCAAACAGTAAACGCTACAGTGTGACATTCAAAGCTGTTGCCGGTTTTAGATTGCACCCTGACTGGCCTATAGCTTAATGAAAATGAGTGCTAATTAACCCCTATGAGGATATGCCTGTAATGGCTGTTTGGAAGCGCTAGTCAAACTGATACCGCGAACGATTGCAACATGATGATGTAATGGGATCCTAGTAATGGATAATGTACAATCAGATGGTCATTATTCCAGAATCACCCTCAACAAGGGGATTGTGATCCCGGCATAAAGCGACATTGTTTGGAAGGTGTTTGGTGCTTTCTGATTGTGTATTATTCAGCTTATTAGAGGGCTGCTCGCTAAATATATAAATAAACAGACATGGAATATTGATTTCAGATTGTGTGAGAAGTAAGAGACCGCAGTGTGATATTAGACACACATATGAGAATCTATAAGGATGGTGCAGGCATTGAGGTCTTGCGTTTCAGCCACACTGAAAAAAAAATCTGTGATTAATTCTGCTGTCAGTGCTCTTATAAATCTGGCTGGGTGACTGTCTTACATTGCTGCAGTAGGTTCTCTGAAGTCATTTCATTCTAAATCCTCCCCTTTTCAGTAGTCAAACTTCAAAGATTATTGCTTTGGAGTATTACCTCAAAATGTATTCTCACTGGCTGACTCAGTAGTTAACAATATTTGGCAATATTCAGAGCACAGCCTCGCAACTGTTGCACACTCCATCTTTCTTCTGAAGACTCAAAACACTCTTCATTTAGTGAAATAAAATGAAATGCAACCAATTATGCCAACTACAGTGACACATATTCAAATTCAACTCAAATTTCTTTCACTTGAAAAGTTAACCCAAAGTATCTGTCATCATTCACATCATTCACTGTTCCAGAAATCAGGTAAGATAAAAACAGAATCCAAAAAATAAAATGAATGAGTGAATAACAGGGTGAGAATGTGGTAAAATCCAAAAACGTGGTAAAAATCGCATGAGGGCTTTTCTTTTCTGGACAGCTTCTTGTAAATCGTTGGTTGGGTTTTAGGGAAGTAAGTGGGTGGGCGGGTCAATCGATGAAATTGGGTGGGTTCTGGAAAGAGGAGGGTTGGGTCTGTCGATTGGTCGGCACCGGCATTCAGTCATCAGTCATTCAGCCAGTCAGACAGACGCTCCTGGTGGGTTTACGCCAAGAACAGCGCGGGCTGCACTCATGAGAGAAATTCGGGATACGAAAAAGTGCATGCAGCGGCCTCTCGTCTGCAAAAAATACGCAAAATACGTACCTCCTGGGACGTATTCCGCAGTCTCCAGAAACATCCACGGGACTATGTTTTCAGAATGAGCCTGGGTTGTTTGTTATAGTATTGATTCATTTTTGTTAGTGAAGTTTTACAAACTAATTTCGGGAGGAGCATGTGATATGCGGTTGATTGATCGCAGCTGGCCTCTCATCCGTAATCAGCAATAATTCAATCAGATTGATTCAAGCTACAATAAATAGACCAAATTCACCCTACTACCTTATGTTCGTTTTGGAAGATTCCCCCCTTCCACCCCATCTTCTCCTCCCTTTACCAGGTGGAGCTCTCAAGACCTACCTGATCTTGGATCCCCTTATATGCTTACTGACGAGGCGGTAGCCCTGGGCTCAATTATCTCCAAGCTCAGGGTTCTCTCCCGGGACAACATGCCAAATCTGCTATTAGCGCCAAGCATATCTTCATACCAATTTGCCACTAAATCAAAAAGTTACTAATTGCAGTGAGATTGTGTTGGTTATTCTGAGATAACAAACGCTGAATTACGCAAAAATTATTAGGGAATGTTGAATCCCCTTGACCATCAGACCAAGCAGATACAAATGAATGTGGATTTAAGTATATGGATGTAAACGCAGGCCTATTTGTTCATATCAATATACTTACATCTACGTTCATTTGTATCTGCTTGATGGCCATGCCAATGTTTTTGAATGTTTTGTGCCATCTTGTGAATAAATAATTCGTAGGTTTGTATATGCTCCATTTAACCAGTTTTGTTTCTGTCAGCTTTGCGTTTTTTGACTTTTTGGTGTCATCTTGTGATTTAATTATGTGCAGGTTAGAGTATGCTACGTCAGCTCTATTCAGTTGTTTTTGTTTATGTCAGTTTTGCGTTTAATTATTGAATTAATAAACAAATACAGCTCAGAAGAATATTGTGTGTCAAATTTTTACATTTTGTGGCAACTATCTGTGTATTAAATGGGATAATGATGATTATTTTTGCAGAATAAAGCCCTTCAGTCATATAAAACAGATAAGCCTGTCTGATTTTATTCTGCGATAACTACTTGGGTGTACTTTTTTCTAAACGTAAAAAGCACAACTTTGGATTTTAATAATGCATTAATAATTCATAGTCTGAATGAACTATGATTAATAAATATTGTACTGGTATTTTTAGTTAATTCTTAGTTAATATAAGTAAATACATCAAATAACAAGTCAACTAACTAACTAACATCAAGTCATTGTGTTTGGGAACTGAGATGAGGTTCTTAAGGTAAATGCGTACCTTGGCTCTAAGGAACAAACAACAAAATATAAGGTCTAAAATCTTGGTGTGATTCTGGAGTCAGATATGAGTTTCAGTAGTCATGTCAGGGCAGTAACTAAATTAGCATACTATCATCTCAAAAACATTGCAATAATTAGATGCTTTGTTTTCAGTGTAACTTGTTCATGCTTTTATCAGCAGCAGGGTGGATATCTGTAATGGTCTCCTCACTGGCTTTCCTAAACAGACAGTCAGTCAGTTACAGCTCATACAGAACGCTGCTGCCAGGATTCTGACCAGAACCAGAAAATCAGAACACATCACACCTGTCCTCAGTGGCTCCCAGTTAAGAATAGATTTTAAAGTATAACTACTTGTCTGTAAATCACTAAATGGCCTAGGACCTCAATATATTACAGATATGCTCACTGAATACAAACCTAACAGATCCCTCAGCTCTTTAGCAACATATAAACTAGAAATTCCAAGGGTTCAGTCAAAGCAGGGTGAATCAGCCTTCAGCTACTACACCCCCTGCAGCTGGAATCAGCTTTCAGAAATGATCAGATCCAACTCCAACTTTAGGCACATTCAAATCAAGACTGAAAACACATCTGTTTAGCTGTGCCTTTACTGAAAAAGCACTGTGCTACGTCCGACAGATCACATTGTCTTTTTGTTCTTTTTCATTCTTTTTTAACCTGTTTTAACACATTTTTATCTCTTTTACCTGTTTTTATATTATTTGTTTTTATGTTTTTATACTTGTCTCTTTTAATTCTGTTTATGTAATGCACTTTGAATTGCCACTGTGTATGAAATGTGCTATATAAATAAACTTGCCCTGCCTTGCCTTTCCTTGCCTTAACATCCACTAATATAATCTAAATGTAAATTGTGACCCGTTTTTGCAGTTGAAGACAAGCTAAAATGTTTTAAAGGTTAGCGGGGTTCAAATAGCAATTGAATTTCAATGGAAAAAAAAGAAAAAAAATCAAACAAAACAACACTTCTTTCTCAAAAGAGTTTTTGTTCCAGAAAAGAAAGAAAACCTACAGGTCTGGAACAAAACAAAACAATAAAATATTGAATTCATTCCCATATTTCATTGTGCTTGTCACTTGTCAAAATTTATAGTGTGTACAAAAAACTATTCAAAATCTACTTTTTCCCAATATGCATTCTTGTCTGTCTTGTCCTGTACACTCAGTGTAGGAGATCATTGTTGCATGTAACAGTCAAATAAAAAGTTCAGCAGTCATTATAGAACATAGTTTTTTTTTGTTCACCAATCATTCATTCATTCATTTTCTTTTTGGCTCAGTCCCTTTATTAATCTGGGGTCGCCACAGCGGAATGAACCACCAACTTATCCAGCATATGTTTTACGCAGCGGATGCCCTTCCAGCTGCAACCCATCACTGGGAAACATCCATACACACTCATTCACACATATACACTGCAGACAATTTAACTTACTCAATTCACCTATACTGCATGTCTATGGACTGTGGGGGAAACCAGAGCACCGGTTGGCCAATCAGAAAAACAAAAATAAATACATATCAGAGATTCCAGCACTTGTGGGTTTTTGGCTGTTTTGCATGCATAGAGTGAATAACAGACTATTTACTACCTTGCAAGGTTGCTTGAATCATGTATAGTGTAGAATGTTTTACAAAATCTGTAGATGGTTCTGCCATTCATTGGATTCAAGTATATACTGTATCTCAAGGTTATTGATTAGCCTTCTGGGTGTTATTCCCAAGAGAATCTCATTGCGTGTACCTCTTGTCTGAAAATAAACTCGCAAAAGTTGAGAAAAGTTCTGTTGACCATCGATCTCAGTGTGCGATGCCCCTATCTTTGGCAAGTTTTGACAAGCCGAGACAGCCTCTCTTCGTAGCCACGATTACCCAGAGCCTGTAGGTTTCTGTTTTATATTTACTTGTGCCACTTCTCTTTGTGTGAGAGTCCTGTTAGCAGATGCTGTATATAGTGTGCCGCTGAAGGGCAGTTTGGAAATTAGTGGTGACATGTTCAAAGTGTCTAGAGGCCTTTTTCGGTCTGCACCTCTTCCCACGCAAAACCCCAGACGGAGTGTAAAACAATCCCTCCAGTCCAGACACAGCCCAGAGCATGTGCTTTAGTAAAAAAATGCTGCTTGAAAATATTATAAGCATCCAAAAAAACAAAAAATGAAATAAATAATAGACAAAATTACAACATGGTCAATTTCATTCCCAGATAAAAGGAGGCCCAGCAATAAATCATTTTCGTGTCTAGGAGAAATGGTCATTTAAAAAAAATAAAAAGACATGAGCGACGGAGAAAAAATGAGCTTGTAAAGAAGCCGTTGACTGCAAACCGTATTAAAGATTGAAATTCCTTTGCTTTGAAGGATCGGTTTCTTTGAACGGAGTTTGGAAGCCATTAGGTTGGCCAGTGTTATTTGGTAGACGGAGGCTTAGAGGCATCTGATGACTTTTGCATGACTTGCAAATCATTGGTCAGCAATCATGTATCCTGCCTGTGATTGGTCAAAACTGAGTAAGCAGACAGTTAGGGGTGCACAATATACCTTTTCAGCATTGACATCACAATGTGGGAATCTGCTGAAGTCTCATTGGATGATGTATCATGTCAAGTACGAATCAGAGTTTTCCAGGAAACACTGTTTTGTTTTGTTTTGTTTTGTTTTGTTTTGTTTTGTTTTGTTTTGTTTTGTTTTGTTTTGTTTTGTTTTGTTTTGTTGTTTTGTTTTGTTTTGTATTTTGTTTTGTTTTGTTTTTTATTTTGTTTTGTTTTGTTTTGTATTTTGTTTTGTTTTGTTTTGTTTTGTTTTGTTTTGTTTTGTTGTTTTGTTGTTTTGTTTTGTTTTGTTTTGTATTTTGTTTTGTTTTGTTTTGTTTTTTTTTTTTTGTTTTTTGTTTTGTTTTGTTTTGTTTTGTTTTGTTTTGTTTTGTTTTGTTTTGTTTTGTTTTGTTTTGTTTTGTTTGTTTTGTTTTGTTTTGTTTTGTTCGTTTTACTTTGCTTTGCTTTGCTTTGTTTTAAAAATGTAGGCCTGGCCGAGCATTTTTAAGCCTGTTTTTTTTTTTTTTTTAACTGGTGATTTGTACTTTTACTTACGTAATTCTTTTTGACATAGTTCTTTTCCCTTGTAATTAAACTTGATTTTAGCAATGTTACAGTACTTTTACTTGAGTAAACATCATCAGTATAAAAAGTACTGAAAGTATGTCATACTGAAAGTACCTCTGAGTATGTCATGTACACTGTAAAAAATGCTGTAAAACTTACAGTATTGCTGGGCATTTTGGTTTCTAGTACTTCTGTTTACAAGTGAACTGTAAATTAACAATTACAATTGTGCTGTATAACTAATTGTGCCATTATACTATAAAAGTGGCCAGTATTACTGTAAAATTTACAAGCGAAATGTAAATTACAGTTTTGTAAAACTACAGCACAATTGTAATTATTATTGTAATTATTGCACGCCACTTGTCAATTTTACAGTATTACTGCCAACCAAAATTGCAAGTAATACTGTAAATTTTATGCAATTTTTTACAGTTTTGCAGTTTATCAGTGAGATTAGCAACAATTAGCGAATGTTGAAAATAGTTTCTAAAATCATACCGAAATGAATACTGACTTTTCCATCATTTTCAATTCAGGTTTGCTTTTTCCTAGATCTGATGCAAAAATGAGCCATATAGTATGCGGTTAAATAACATGTAAATGAAAAGTGAGACTTGTTGAACAGGCAGTGCAGACTGAGCGTGTCTGGTGTGGAGCTGCCTGACCTCCTCAGTGCTGAATGAGAATGAGAATCTAACAGGAGCGTTATGAGAATGAGAATAGTAATCATCAGTGTTTCCAGCTAGTCTGCCTGGAGGAATCTAGACGTGGGCTGCATCACTGCTCCCACGCGTCAACATCATAAATGCTCTTCTCCACTCTCATAACTCCGTTCCACGCTGTAGGTTTGTGTCTGCTAGGGGTGCCGGAACCAGGAGGCCTGGGGTCACCGATCACCCACTTTTAGCCCACTCAAGCAAACTCAGTCTGGTAGTTGATATTGAAATGTATCCCCGTTGACTCCAAAATGACAAGTGCTTTTCTGATATGGGCTATACGGAAGTTTTCTGTTGTTTTAGTGATGTTGTTTTATTGTTTTCTCTATAAAGTCTGCACAAACCTGAAACTGCAATAATTTTTTTGAGAAATGGAGTATGAAATGAGAAAACAGTGGGTGTGGCTTTTTTATCTACTGTGAGCTGATTGGATGTAGTAATATGAGGAGTTCATAAAAAAAAAATGGGAAAAAGATTTTGGGAGAGTTATTACATCCTAAAAGACACCTCCTCAAATCTATTTGTTGTCATAGCACTGTCAAAACTTAGAGAACACATTAACTGCATGTTCACATGATACTAAACACTACAGTACGTGGCCACAATGTAAACATGAAGCCAAACACAACACCAACACAAACAGACTGCACGACTCGAGCACACGATAAATGAAACACTTACCGTGCATTATTAGTGACGAGTGTTTTTCGAGTGTCGCAGATTTATCATTTGAACCACGTTAGTTATAACGTAAAATGCCCATAATGATGCTCTAAACGGGGTGGTAACATCTTTAGAGAAGAGCCCCATAATATCTTTGTGCAAATTATATTGTTTTACACGCACATGTGCATTTAAAAAACGTCCAATATTAGTTTTGGTAAAAACATGCACTTGTTTTCCATATTAATTGAAATATATGTAAATGGCACATATAGAGCCTATGTTTCCTTTACAAATATTACTGAAAACATTCCACATTCTATTCTAAAACATAAAGCCACTTACAAAACACATATTCTAATCTCATATATAAATTAAATAAATAAATAAATAATGAGGCTATTTATTAAGAAATAAAATGGAATATTTATGGGGCAGCACAGTGGTGCAGTGGGTTGCACAATCGTCTCATAGCAAGAAGGTCGCTGGTTTGAGCCCTGGCTGAGTCAGTTGGTATTTCTGTGTGGAGTTTGCATGTTTTCCTTGTGTTCGCGTGGGTTTCCTCTGGGTGCTCCGGTTTCCCCCACAGTCCAAAGACTAAGCTAAGTAGGCCATAGTGGATGTGAGTGTGTGCAAGAATGTATGGGTACTTTCCAGTGTTGGGATGCAGCTGGAAGGGCATCCGCTGTGTAAAACATGTGCTGGATAAGTTGGTGGTTCATTCCGTTGTGGCGACCCCAGATTAGTAAAGGGACTAAGCCAAAAAGAAAATAAATGAATAAACGAATGAATGAATGTAATAATTATTATTTATTAGGAAATGAAAAAAAAATCCTACTTTATTAATAATAATATTAATGATGATGATGATGATGAGGTTGATGATGATGATGATGATTATTATTATTATTATTATTATTATTATTATTATTATTGTTATTATTATTATTATTATTATTATTATTATTATTATATAGGACATTGTTTATTTTTTTATTTTTTTATTACAATTTGACACATGCAAACCACTGCTGAAATGTTCTAACCAACAGGCCCATGTCATATACAGTAAAGAAACTTAATAAATAACCTACTATAAATTAAAAGCATTAACGTATGCTGTGTTTTTTGTTTTCACAAACTTTGGAGACATAACATAAATTCTGCTTTTAAATAATAGGTCACTTATAACTTTCATCATGAGCCACGGCTGTGTTTAAAATGACATCAATGTTTTCAAAGTGCACTATGGATGGAGTGCAATTGTAAACACGAAGATCTCTAAGCCTGAACTGTAAAAATACTTTGAAAGCAAATTACACATAAGAGAGATGACGTTAGGGCTTTTTATTTTTAATCATCCCAAGTTTAAATGTTAGAATGTTCTAAATGAATATGGCATAGGGGGATAACTGGCTCAGGATCTATGCTTGTAGAGGTGTAGAGGTGCCTCTAGAGGTGTAGTTGCAAGCGTACAAGTTTGCGACGCAGTTTGAGAATGTTTGTTGGAACAATGGATTTGGGAAATGCCAAATCAACAAACTATGTTTGTAACGACGGAACTGCAAACCTTAGTTGGCTAACGATGGTTTTCGGAAACGCACCCCAGGATGAGAGTATGTATCCCGAGCATGTCCGCATCCAAGACAGCGCTCATTTAAAGGACGACGGCAGACAACAGGACAAGAAAACTCGAACCGAGCACAACATATAAGGAAAGACAGGACTAGTGCCTGGAGTTCTGACATTATAGGAAAATAAGTCTGGAAAAAACAGAAAATGTACTAGCAAATTAAATTATTTAATTTTATTTAAATTAAATTGTATTGGCAGGTTTTAAACTATTAAAAATGTTCATAGTCATGTTCAAGTCACTTTTCACAACTTTTCAAGGTTAAAAGTTGTTGGAAGAAAGATCAAGGTCCCAAAATGCAATTCAAATGCATAAATAAATAGGGAAAAATACAAATATAAACAAAATCACAAAAATCACAACAGGGAAACTGCTAATTTCTGGATTTTTTAAAGTGTTCAAAATATCTTTTGTGTTCAACAGAAGGATGAAACAATTTGGAACAAGCGCAAAATTATTAAATTATGACAGAATATTCATTTTCAGTGAACTATCCCTTTAATATTCTACATCTCATTACCAAATCACTGTGCAATTTGAGCATTATCAGCATAAGTTAATGCATATTCATGAGCTCATCCTTATCCATATAGTGATGTAATAACCGCCCGCCTTCTGTCTCTCCAATCTCCAAGTCATTCAGCTCACTGTCCAGAGCTCTCAAACCAGAACAGCTCTCTTTTGTTTAATCTTTTTTATTTTTATTTTTTATCTTATTTCTTACCACTTGACATTCCATTAAGAGACCAGTTGACAAGCCTAATTGTAGAGTTTCAGGCTCTCCTGCCAACCTAATAGGCAGGTCAGAAAAAAGTGTGCTTTTTAGCAATCCTGCTATCTGTCCTTTGGGTTTATTTAGATGAAGTGGACTGATTATCTTTCTGTGCTCTTTAAAACAAAGACGCTCTTTCTTCTGCCTTCACATTGTTTAGTAGTTGGCAGCGACGCTCCCAGAGTCCTTTGCTGCTGATGTCACAAACCCGAAGCATACTTGGCATGGGAGAGAGCTCAAGTATGAGGGAATATAATAATGCGGGTGTAATAAAATGCCCTACAGAGGCTAGATAGATCAGCTGCTGTTTTTCAGCCCTGTCTGCATTCTTTATGATAGAGCAAAATCTGGGAATAGAGGGAAATCAGTGGAAAAGCATTGTTACCCTCGGGGAAAGTAACCTAAACGGAGACTGAATGGTATTTAAACATGCCCCTGAGAGTCTTAGATGAGCTTGTGCTCTGGTTATATGCTTTATCACAGTGCCTACTTCTGTTATTGAAGGCCTTGTCTTTTATTGTGTCTCTGGTTGTTGTCTGTTTTTCTAGCTGGCTGCTTTGGAATGATAATTATTGTGAAAAGTGCTATACAAATAAACTTTCAATGATTTGAATTTGTATTTGCTGCTGTAGCTCAGGTACACTCTCAGAAAAACTATTATATATGCAAAGCAGGTAAATGGTCAGGTCAGGTCAGGTGGTGAAAACAACAAAACAATAAGGCAAAGGGTCAAAACACGGCTAGACAAGACCAGAAAACGCTTTGTGGTGTTACAATAACAGACACAAGACTCATAAACGATGTGTGTGTGTGTGTGTGTGTGTATGTGTGTGTGTGTATGTGTGTGTGTGCGTGTGTGTGTGTGTGTGTGTGTGTGTGTGTGTGTGTGTGTGTGTGTGTGTGTGTGTGTGTGTGTGATTAGTCCTGAACAGCTTCAGCTGTGTGTGTTTACAGTCAATGAGAATCTGGGCCAGGTGTGTGAGTGAAGTGCATGATGGGATTTGTAGCGCAGTTGCAAGAGCAACACTGCTGGTGATCATAACACCTGACAAGACCCCAAAGTTTAATTATTGATTATATTATATTATATTATATTATATTATATTATATTATATTATATTATATTATATTATATTGTATTATATTATATTATATTATATTATATTATATTATATTATATTATATTATATTATATGCAAAATAAAATACAAAATTAAACCAAATAGTCTTGGAGGGTATTTAATAACTTCTTACATGTCCTAATCTTTTTGAGATTTTATTTTATTTTATTACATTTAATTTAATTGTATTTAATTTTATTTTATTAAAGCATTTTTAAACAAATACAATGAAAAGCACATGAATAAACAACAACCAAATGGTCTTTTTGCCCTGGGGTATTTAATAACTTCTAGCATTTCCTAATCTCTTTGAGTGTGTTGCGAATCACAAAATCTGCTTGTAGGCAGCGCAAGCTTAATTATTTGGGTGAGACTGTCAGCATATTAACAACCACTTCAGATATCAAGCAGACGGTTATAACCTCAGGCTTATATCTTTGTCCCTTCTACATCCCTGTACTTCTTAATGACTTCACCTCAAAGAGAGTTGAAAGGTAGCCAGAAAGACACGCTTACCAAAAACTCATTATTCAATGTCTTGAAAGAGCGTGAATCTTCCTTCCCCCATCTTAGTTAGTAGTCCAGACACCCCAACGGCAAGGGAATGAAGGCTGACAAATTTTTGACATGAAGGTTCAGATAGAAACAGCAAAAGCATCTATTCAGTAGTTAATCTTAATACGCATTTAACCCTCTGGGGTCTGAGGGGCTTTGGGGGCTCTTGAGAGGATTTGACATGCCTTGACAATTGTGTTTCTAATTGATAAAGTGACTAGTGTGATGATACTGTATTAAGTCTAAACTGTGGTACAGTAATATGTAAGCAGGATTGATTTGGGTTATTTGTAAAAAAAAGAAGTAGTTTTCAGTGAAACAAGGCACAAAAAATTAGGGTATGGGTACACTTTACTTGAAACGGGTGCTTTTAAGACTGTCGTGAACCCTTTATAACTGGGGTTCCCAAACTTTTTCGTATGAAAGGCCAGAAACCAAATATCATTGAGAGCCGTGGGCCAAATATACCAAATTATTTTACATGAAAGTCACCATGGATAATTTCCTAATTTATTTCCTAATATTTCAAAATAAATAGAAAACATTACTTTAAATTGTATTGTATAATTCAGTATAACTTTTAAAATGATAACTTATAGCAATAAAACATAAATCAATCACATTTATAACACAATGGAGTTCAATACTCAATACACAGGTCAAGCAGAATTTGCCTTTGACTTGATTTGCTCACTAAATTCTCTGCATTGTCAGGTGACAGTATGTACATTTAAACATAATTGGATTAAATTACACCATTTAATTGAAACATTTATTTCAGTTAGCTTTTAACAATAAAACAAACATTGACAATCTCTAAACCATCCCCATCATTCTCCCTCTTTTCTTAGATGGGATGGCGGGCCAAATCAAAGGTTACCATGGACTAACTTTGGCCCACAGACTCTAGTTTGGGCATCTCTGCTTTATAATCATGAGATTACAAGTTAATTTAATCCGTTATGTCATTTTAACTGCAAAGATGATGTTGTTTGTCATGACAACTTCACATTAACCAAGATAACATAAGTTGTCATAAATCAGTCATAAACATGATTGTCATGAAGCCTTTATAATTGTGTAGTGATTGTGTTGTGCATTTTTTTTTCAGTGCAACAAACTGTTGTCAATAAAACATCTGATTAAAAGTGACATTACTCTGTCAAATCATTTTAGGAGTGTCAACAATACTTAATGATATTTAAATGACAAATTTAGCTAGTACCACTGTTGTGGAAGTGCAGTAAGATCTTCACACCCTGTTATAAAATTCATGACATTTTTATTATGACATATTTATAATGTCTTTTGTAAATTATGAAGTCACTTCAAATTATAAGGATGCGCTACATGCTTAATTTATTCATTCATTAATTTTCCTTTAACTTAGTCCCATATTTATCAGGGCTTACCACAGAGGAATGAACCGCCATCTATTCCAGTGTATGTTTTGCGCAGCGGATGCTCTTCCAGCCACTACTCAGTACTGGGAAAATATGCTTAATTCTTCATGCTTTATTTTTTCATGTCTTGAACACACCATTTTTTAGAATTTCAATGTGACATTATTATCACAATCATAGATATGACCAAAGCTTTTTTTTTTAGATCACTGTGTTTTGTTCCTTTAGATTATTTTCTATTTGTATTCGGTTACTGTAATACACAATATGCATCTGTATTATTGCTGAGAAAAGACTTGTGTGTAGTTTGTGGGTAATTCATGGTCTGCTGAAAGTAATTTGTTAATACTAATACGTTTTCTTGATGGATGAACTGTGAGGAGAATAATGGCACCTCATTGAACCCATTTTTTAAACACTTCGCAATGTGTTTACTGCTGAACAGAGGTTACTTCAATAATTCGACACAAGGCATCATGCAGCATAAGAAAAAGTTGGATAGCATCTGATATCTGTGAGGCAAATGGTAACTGATATTCAGCTCTTTTTTTAAATGGCAGAAACCACACCACGTTTCTTTAATTTACAAAAGCAGTTTTTTTTTAACCAATTCACTCAACTTACAATGTGTATACATTTTCTTCATGTTTTTCTTTTCAACAAAATAAGTTTATTCAGAAGGTCATGATTCGCACTCATTAAATAATTACTTTGTATAGTTTTTATTTTACGTTCTTCAGGTGATACAGGACACAGATGTTACGGCACAATGCCTTTCTCAGTGTGTGACACAGTCCCCTCACTCCACCCTTTTATCCCACAGTCAACCACACTGCATCATTAGTTAGACGACCACTCAATAATTAAAAACAATCCAATTTTAATTTCAATATACTATAATTAACCACACAAAAAATATTTTCCTACACCTTTAAAAACATTATTTCACAGGAAAATAACAAATCAATTATCATCATTCACTTATTCATCTACATCAATGCAATGAAATTCCGACAGTCCAAAACATTAAAAAATACATTTTCATCTCATCTTTTCATTACTAGGGTTGGGTATCTTTTGGGATTTTTTTATCCCACCAAAATTATGGTGGATGACTCTAGAAAAATCTTTTATTTGACAAAATCTTAAAAAAATAATTTTAATAAAACAATATAATTAAAGTTTAAAGTAAACATCAATTCATATTTTAAATATTTGAATAACATTAATATATTTCCTTTGATCATTTGTTGGTCAGCATGAATTTAAGATTTGCATATGAAACTACATTAGCTTACTACTAATCTGTGGAAAGGCTGTCAGCAAAAAACTCCTTTTTTTCTAGGTTTGGGGCTTGTGACTATGTTTACATGGTTATCAGTAATCTAATGATTTGCTTTAATCTGAATAAGACAATAATATGATTCAGGTGTTTACATGAGTTGCTTTTTGAATGTTCCTTTCATGGTCTTACATGTTATAGTACATAGATCAATTAATGTTATTGCGTCACCACGCTATGTTTCCTCCAGACTTTCATGTCATTTCAGGTGCTTTAAGTTGATTCCATACGCCCTCAAATGTGTCATTAAGTTTGACGTGTTTCCCCCTTACATGCAACTTTTGTAAAGCATCTGCTTCATGTTGCTGTGTCAGAATCCTTGCTTGTATAATACGCTTTATAAAGATTAGTTTAAGCAAATTTGATGAACGCGATCATGCGTTTTGCTCTTGCTCACCGAATGCACTGTACTCCGTGCGTTTCGTGCGTCCATTCCATAAGCAACAAGAACAAACGCCAGACATCGCCTGACCAAATTCCTCAAAGTTGCTTAGAAATAAATGTTTAGAGATGGTGTGACAACGCGTACCTATGTGTGCCTTTGATGCCACCCCTTGATGCTTTTTACGTCCTTGTCGCAGCACCAGTGGCACCGAAATTAGGCACAGAAAATTATATGCTGATTTGGTCCGGTACATACCGGTTACAAAGGTACCAGTGCTACAATGGCACCGGGTTTCGGTACCCGACCCTAATCATTACATGTTCAAAATCCATGATTCACAATATTATAGCTGAACAACAAACCATTAACGAAACAAAGAAAGGTCCAATTCCTCATTCATTCATCTTGGTGTAAGGGATTTTAATTTATGAATCCAGAAGTGTGCCGAAACGTCTGTGTTTTGTAAAATAAAATGTAAAATGTAAAATAAAAACTATGCAAAGTAATTATTTAATGAATGTGAATCATGACCTTCAGGATAATATTGTTGACAAGATTAACGCACCAAATCTTTTTTTTAAAAACCGCGAGCGCGCAGTGGAATCTTCATTATTCAACACAATAAGTTTAGGCAACTAGAAAAGTAAAGTGCCTTAATATCATTGCCACAGCCGTATCACCCTGGAGCCCAAGACCGGACAACACGAGGGAAAATTAGGTTGCTGTTGGAGGGGGTGTTAGTGAGGCCAGCAGGGGGTGCTCAAACTGTGGTCTGTGTGGGTCCTAATTCCCCACTAAAGTGATGGGGACAGTATATTGTCAGTGAGCGCTGTCTTTCATATGAGGCGTTTAACAGAGGTCCTGACTCTGTAGTCATTAAAAATCCCATGGCACTTTTCGTAATGTGTAAGCGTGTAACCCCGTTGTCCTGTCCAAATTCCCTCTATCTGCCCTTATCCATCACGGCTTCTCAATCATCCCCATTCACCAAATTGGCTCTATCATGCTCTATCCACTTCACCAATAGCTGGTGTATGGTGAGCGCACTGGCGCCAATGTTCTGTGGCTGCTGTCGCATCATGTGGTGGTGTGGAGAGACCCGCCATACCCCCCCCCCCCCATGATTGTGAAGCGCTATGGGTGTATGGCTATACATGATAAACGTACTATATAAATGCACTTTACAATACATTTCTTAAATATTGAATATTTCTGTGATTTTTCTGTTTATGTAGAATAACAAAACTAAATAGCAGTTTAAAATTCCCTATATTTAAAAAATACAATATAAAGAAAAACAGTCTCCGTAATATTTACATAAAAAAGCACATATGTTTTTTTTTTTTTTTTTTTGCCATGACTCACTTGAATCACTGAAATTTGATTAACAAACACCTTTATATCTTTATATCTATATAACTTAAAAACACAAATAGAACTAACTAACTAACTAACTAACTAACTAACTAACTAACTAACTAACTAACTAACTAACTAACTATATATATATATATATATATATATATATATATATATATATATATATATATATATATATATATATATAATGTATATGTGTTATAATGACACATTGTAATAGCAACTGAGGACCACTGGTACTTTACATAGGAAAACAGAAGGAAAACAGATGAGTGATGTTGACAGTGAAGGATGAGCTTTAATTTCATTATGTGTATTGCTTATTGTGTTAGAGACAATAAGCTTAAAGGTATAGTTAAAGGTATAGTTCACCTAAAAATTAAAATTCTGTCATCATTTACTTTTCTTGTACTTGTCACAAACCTCTTTGAGATTCTTTCTTGTGTCGAACACAAAAGAAAAGCTGAAAGAGAGCTGTAACCATTGACTTCCATAGTATTTGTTTTGTGGAACGTCAATGGTTATAGCACTGTAAAAACTGCAGGGTTCCACACAATATATTCATTGTGTCCCAACACAAATTAAGCTAACTTAACACTTTTAACAAATTTATGTGGATTGAACAAAGAAAAAGTCCCAATGAAATTTTAAGAATTGTGTTGTTTCAGCTTATTTTAATAAAGTAGTTTAAACAAGTTAAAAATATTTTTTGAGGGAAGATTCCAGAATATCTACTTTGCTGTTCAACAGAAAAAAGAAACTCATCAAGGTTTGGAACCTCTTGAGAGTGAGTAAATAGTCAGTGCATTTTCATTTTTGTGTGAACTATCCCTTGAAGTTCTATTTACTGTCATTAAAAGTAAAAGTAAATATATCTCTGTATTATTTTCCGGCCATAGAGGTTTAATGAGAACAGTGAATATGACCTGCAGACTCTCACCTCCAGTAGACATTTCACACGTCCGCAGCACACGCAGGAATAATTAATGACACTCTGCATCCACAGTGCATTTATCATATCGCCGGTGCTTTGATTTTGCATTAATGAAGGATGGAGAAGACCTGATTGCATTGTCTACACTATGTCGTGTTAATCTCATTTGCTTGTCTCTTCTGCTTTCCCTCTAGCATATACATGATCGAAAGCTCCCAGAGGACGTTCTGCAAACCAAAAGCGAGCTGTGATCTACAGCAGCAAGCGTTTTCTACCACTTCTTATTGCTATCGCCATGACCAAATGACTTTCAGGGTTTTCCAAGTCGGGGGTTGTTGCTTAATGGATAAATCCAGGGGCTCTTAGGGCTTAATGAATCGATGTTGGCGGTTCGCTGATGGGTCTGATGTATCCTCACCTCTGAATCTCAGGATACAATCAGACTCATGCTCTCTGATAGAGGAGCTCAGGTTGATTAGTGATACCGGCACTCACTGATAACAACAGAAGGCACTGCTGCCTTGACAAACCACTCTTTGTGTAATGTCGTGGATCGAATTGCGGCCGCCGCTTGCAGATATAAATAAGTCGAGAGGAATTAAGAAGCACAGGAGTTAATTAAACAAATCTTGCGGCGATTGAATGGCAGGGGTTATTGAATGTTTTCTCAGAGATGAATGGCTTCTTTGGGTTAAAAATAAACTCATTCGACGGAACAAGTTGTGCTTTTTAGGGAGCACATACACTCAAAAATGATTTAAAGCAACTTATTTAACACTGCAACTTAAAGCAACTGAAATAACACAGTTCTTGAGGTTTTATTTTTTGGGGGGGTTGACTTGAATTAACTTAAATTTGAAAAAAAAAAGACTAATAAGAATCTAATTCCTTCACGTTCTCCCAACACAAATCAAAGATGTGGAAACCAAAAATGTTTACAGTGTACAGTGGTTTGCCTACAGTAAAAATGTTTATTCTTCATTTGAAAGAAAAGTCTTTAGACTCTATTTTAATGATTTACTGTAGGCGCAAAGTCTTAAGTGCATGGCACAAAAGCATTAAGGGCATGTCCGAATCCACTTTTGGCATTTTTAAGGATGGAAAAATATGGTTTGCGCCACAGCGCATGGTCTAACAGGGTTGTGCTTACTCTCTTAATGAGTTATGGGTGTGTTTTGAGCATAACATGCATTAAACCTATCAAAGTCTCATCTCACATACCCTTTAAGAGTCAGTTGTGTTGCTCCATGGCGCAATTGCTATTTACATGGCAGATTTTAAGTGGAAAAACTGAATGCTTTATTAGCAAGAAAACAGTTAAACAGACCATCAGCGCGAGAATAAACAACAAGCCTCCTCCATTCGCTCTTTTTTGTTTCTCTTTTACACACTGCACTGAAGACATCCATTAGTCTATTTAATTTCATTTGTTAAGCGCAAAGATTTGTTTCAAAACTATTTCTAAATTCAGTTCTAATTTCCAGCAAATGAATAAATGAACAATAATAAAGAAGTGTGGTCAAAAAACTGAGTTATATCCAAACACACGTCCTATGCCCTATATGGTCCAAAACCTGACAGGTGGACAAATAAGCTTGTTTTAGAAACATATATAAATATGCATATAATTAGTAATACTAATAAAAATAACATTATACCAAAGCAAATTGTCAAGAATAAACGGAAAACAGTCCCTCAAGATGAAGAAGGCATGGAGGCAGTTGTTTTTATGTTTACTGTATGTAGAAAGTAATAAATGTTGTAATATTTTAATCCTTCAATTAGTTTTTATTTGTAAATATATTTGTGTGTTGCTGTACACACTGTGTGTATTAAGAAATGTGTACACATTTAATGCGCACAACTAACACCCTCTGCACTGGACTTTAGACCTGCTTTCAGCTTGTCAATTGCGCAGTCTATTTTATTTGCTCAAAATAGCAACATGTCAGTAACACACCTCCTTTCTAGACCGGAACACCCATGAGTTCACAAATGGATTTCCTACTTAAACAACGTGTTGCGAAATCAGGAAATTAGGATTGCGTTGGTCTAGAAATAGCAACAAATCGCGCCAAACACGTCTTGTGCCTTATTGCGCCAGGTGTATGATAGGGAGCTTAATTTACTTGCCCTGATTGTTGTTCATCAGTAAATGGGTTTTATCGATAAAAGAAAAGAATGGTGATACGTATCTTTTAAAGCAATGAAATTACTCACTTTTTTAAGTAAAGTTAACTAAAAACTTTTTACATTAATAAGGCATGAGGCTTATTATGAGAAATATCATGAAAGTGACATGCACTGTAAAAAAAATCATGGGTTCCACTCAATTCCTTCATGTTGTGTCAAAATGAACAAAACGATTAATTTAATAGTTTTTACAAATTCACAGTAAGTGGATTGAACATGAAACAATTAAGTTCTTTCAACTCATTTCTAATGAGTAGTTTGAATAAGCAGCAAAAGTCATATTTTTGAGTGTGGCAGATTATACATTGTTGAAAGAGACTGCATTAATGTAATAATGCAAACAGGTATACATAAATACTTTCTGCAAGACTTAAATCATGATTTGTTGAAAATCTTTTCACAAGATCCAATGTTATGTATTTGGTGGTTAAGATTCTTTTATATAATTTTTTTTTTACTCTAAAAACTAATCTATGAAGTTATTATTCACAAAATAATCTTTACAAAAAAGACAAATTAATTCACCAAAAGAGTTTTTTTAAGACTGTAAAGTCTTAAAAGGTCTTTTTTTAAATTAATTAAACTCTGTAGACACATAATCTTCACATAAGACAAAAACATTTTACTAATTATTTACTAAAAGTCTTTAAATTAGCAATATAAGTATACAATTTTGAGATGAGACTGAGTAATGATAAAGCATTGAATTTTTTTGGAGTGAACTATCCTTTTACACTACACTCATTCAACTTTACTTGAAAATATGTCATCGTAGTCACCGATTAAAAGCCTCTATTCTCTATATTCACATCTACCTCTGTGCCAATGGATATTTCTGTATTCTGTATTCCAGACCACGACTAGTTGAGTTTGGATAATGTCCCTGTCCAACTCTCTGTAGAAGGTGCCAAACACTAATGCTCTCATAGACAAGGCTTGCATCATGCTTTAAAGCCTGGACTGCCAGTTCTGCTGTGAAAATAAATGACTGAAAAAGGAACAGAACAGACTCCCATGATGCAGTGCTGAGCTCTGTGGTCCTGCGCTCCTCAGATTTACTGGCCGTCCTGACACTTCATCACTTTACCCCCTCGGTGTGTGTAGATGTAGTTACTGCACTGTGGGACTGCCAGGAGTTACTGTCACGCTCGCGGAGGCATAAACACACAGATGATTTGTTCGAGTTCAAGATACCATCAGTCTGTCTTTAACTGGCGTGGATCCCCAAGCTGTGCTTTTTCTTTATGTATGAGTAAAATAATTTGGCTTTGGTTGATAGTAAGCACCGTGTTCATACATCAAACATGTTCCTCCCTGTCTTGATAATTATTTTCTTTGTTGACAGAGTTGTTTAATAAAATCGTAATTTGTGAAGGTGCTGTTGAGTTTTGTTTGATTCTTTAGTGAGCAGTGCTTTTGGATCTGTGAGGATGTGGGGTTTTACACTGTGGTTTGACTTTTTTTGTCTTCACCTCTCATGATGATCCAGTAGGTCTGTTTGTCTGCACAACTCCTGGATATTATATCCTAACTGGATCTTCTTGATTTTTCATTTTGACTTTATAACTCACAATGCATCATTTGTCTTGTAACTAAAACGTCTTAGTTCAACTTTATTTAACTACACTGTAAAAAAAAAATCCTGCACTGTAAAAAATTATTTGGTCAGTCATTACAAGTCATTACAGCATATGTTTTTAATTCATTGTTTATTCATTGCAAGCTAATCACGTTCTAATATTATATTATAACTTAAAGTTACGCAAGCTGTTTTAAGTCAGTTTAGCATAACATAAGTTCAATGGACTCATAAGGATAGTTTGATTCAGCTTAAAAATTTAAGGGAACCAGGATTTTTTACAGTGTGTTTGCCTTAAATTTTTAAGCTGAATCAAATTTACCTTATGAGTCCATTGAACTTATGTTATGCTAAACTGACTTAAAACAGCTTGCGTAACCTATAAAATTAAGTTAGATGATGATTAACTTAGTTTAATAAGTTACAATGAACTAAAAACAAATGTCGGCAAGACTAATTGTTCATATTATTTTTACAGTATAAGGATGCATCAAAATGTAAACCATTATTGGATGATAATTGTTGATAATTTACTTTATTTGTTGTTCTAGAAGATATTTTGTAACTTAATATTATGGATGCACCAAAATTTTGGCCATTAATGTTTGGGCCTTAAAATTTGGTTTATCACTAATATTAAGCTAAGGCAAGGAAAGGCAAGTTTATTTATATAGCAAATTTCATTCACTGTGGCAATTCAAAGTGCTTTACATAAACAGGAATAAAAGAGACAAGTATAGAAAATTAAAACAAATAATAATAAAACTGATTAAAATATGCTAAAACAGGTTATAAAAGAATGAAAAAGAACAGAAAGACATAATAATGCGATCTGTCGGACACAGCATAGTGGCCATTCAGTAAAGGCACAGCTAAACAGATGTGTTTTAAGTCTGGATTTGAATGTGCCTAATGTTGGAGCACATCTGATCATTTCTGGAAGCTGATTCCAGCAGCAGGGGGTGTAGTAGCTAAAGGCTGGTTCGCCCTGCTTTGACTGAACCCCTGGAATTTCTAGTTTATATGATCCTAAAGATCTGAGGGATCTGTTAGGTTTGTATTCAGTGAGCATATCTATAATGTAGTTAGGTCCTAGACCATTTAGTGATTAATAGACAAGTAGTAATACTTTAAAATCTATTCTGAATGTAACTGTGAGCCAGTGGAAAGACCTGAGGACAGGTGTGATGTGCTCTCATTTTATAGTTCTGGTCAGAACCCTGGCCGCAGTGTTCTGTATGAGCTGCAAATTTCTGACTATCTTTTTGGGAAGGCCAGTGAGGAGTCCATTACTGTAATCCACTCTACTGCTTCCAGTGAAGTCCTCACTGGAAACAAAGCCAGCGATAGTAGTATGAGGATTTAGTTACTGCTTTGACATGACTACAAAATAGAATGTTATAGTACAAGAAATAAACTAAATTATTGAAAATTTATATCTGAACTGGTTTTCATTTTTGTGCATCCTATATTTGCATCTTATATTTTAAAATTGTGACTTTCTCAAAATTGCATTTTGTTATCTCACAACTTTATTGTATTTGCAAATTGACATTTTGTATTGTACAGTGCTCAGCATATATAAGTACACCCCTTATAAATCTATCTTTTAAATTCATATTTTTATAGGATGCTATACAATATTATATTTTTATAATAATAGAACAAAATCATTTACGATTACGGTCCAAAAATTACTACAACCAAATTTATATGTTAGTGAAAATAAAAAGACGGAAAAATCAAGATAAACAAAAAATATATAAAATGTTGTGAAAATTTTGTAGTTTGTCATTTTTGCACAATATATATTTTTTTAATTTTAATGTATTATCTTTCTTTTTTTAAATATTTATTTTATTTTAATGGAACTAACTGGTTAATAAAACTGAAATGGATAAAAATATCCATTTTCAAAAGGGGGTGTAGACATTTATGCTGAGCACTGTAATTTCATAATTTCAACTTAATATCTGCAACTATATTTCTCCAAAATATCACCTTGTTTGTCATAGTTGTGGTTTTAGTTCTGCAGAATAGAGATATTAGTGATATTAATATATATTTGCAGTTTACAATTATTATTATTAGAAATAATTGCAATATTTATTTCTCATAGCTTTGACTTTATAACTCAAAATTGCAACTATTTAACATATTTCTATCTACACCTACAGTTGTAGTCAGAATTAGTAGCCCCCTGAATTATTAGCCCCCCTGTTTATTTTTCCCCCAATTTCTGTTTAACAGATAGAAAAAAAATTTCAACACATTTCTAAACATAATAGTTTTAATAACTCATTTCTAAAAACTGATTTATTTGATCTTTGCCATGATGACAGTAAATAATTTTTGACTAGATATTTTTCATGACACTTCTATACAAAGTGACATTTAAAGGCTTAACTAGGTTAATTAAGTTAGGGTAGGTTATGGTAATTAGGCAAGTTCTTGTATAACGATGGTTTGTTCTGTAGACTATCGAAAAAATCTATAGCTTAAAGGGGCTAATAATTTTGACCTTAAAATTGTTTTTAAAAAAATTTAAAAACTACTTTTGTTCTAGCCGACTTTCTCCAGAAGAAAAAATATTATCAGACATACTATGAAAATTTCCTTGCTCTGTTAAACATCATGGGAAATATTAAAAAAAAATTTAATAAATTCAAAGGGGGGGCTAATAATTCTGACTTCAACTGTATTTTTGTTGTTGTTGTAATCAATATCTCACAGTTGCAATTTTATATTTATCAAATGTTTTTTCCTTTCTTGTGCTATTTTTTTTTTTTTTTTTGCTCTGTAATAATTCAAGTAATTAATAAATAAAATAGTGATTTTGTGAGCTGGTAAGTTTATTGTTTATTTAGCTAGCAGTGCGTTTGGATCTGTATGCTGTGGGACTTTACAATAGGTTTCACTCGTTTCTTCTCTCTCTTTCTGTCTTTATCTCTCATAATCCAGTAGATCAGTTTGTCTGCACAACTCCTGCCATCGCGGATATTGTCATCCTGGTTGATGGATCTTGGAGTATCGGGCGAATCAATTTCCGTCTGGTCCGCATGTTCCTTGAAAACCTGGTCAGCGCCTTTGATGTGGGAATAGACAAAACCCGGATTGGTGGGTCTCATGAACTCATTCTTCCTCACTTCTAATATTTCTGGCTTAAAAATAGAATAAGCGGACTGTAAAGTAGCACTTTTTAAATTAGATCTGAAGTGACAGTGTGTTCCTTTGAGTGTGTTTTTTTATTTTTTTTATTTTTTAGGTCTGGCCCAGTACAGCGGAGATCCACGAATTGAGTGGCACTTGAATGGCTTCAGCACAAAAGAAGCAGTAATAGATGCTGTCAAAAACCTGCCGTACAAGGGAGGCAACACTCTCACGGGTAATGCTCTGGGTTTCTTTTACAGACTTTTCCCCATTGTTTTAGAGACATGGATATATTGCGACTTGTAAATGCATTAACAGCCAGTTGTGTCATTGTATTGAAGTACAAGACTTATACTGATGTAGGGATAAATTCTCATAAACAAATGCTGTATTTCATTACTCTCAGTGGCTTTTAAACATTTGTATTTGCAAATTCAGCTACAATTACAATGTTTTGTGATCATTGTATCATTTCTTAATTTTGTCACTTTTTTATTCCAGTTTACTTTTTATAATTGCATATTTATATCTCCAAGTGGCTACTTTTAGGAATTTTCCACAAATATTGCATTCATTTTTTTTGGGCTCACAAAAAAAGAATATTCAAATATTTGGTC